>NW_024424452.1:58814357-58880593 GCF_017311325.1 Ursus maritimus
CCCTACATTTTCTTCTAGGAGTTTTACAGTTTCAGGTCTTACATTTAATTCTTTAATCCACTTTGAGTTAATTCGTGAATGTTTTAAGATAGGGTTTCACTTTCATTTACACATAAATACCGTTTGCCCAACGCCCTTTTATTTCCTCACTGGCTGTCCTTTCCCCATTGACTATTCTTGGTTCCCTTGCTAAATATTAGTTGGGCTTATATGCATCGGTTTATTTCTAGGCTCTCAATTCTTCCACTATTCTATGTGCCTGTTTTTATGTCAGTGTATTTCTGTGGTACCCAGCTGTAAAATCTCCTCTTTTGAAATTTCGATCATGATTTTTTCCAAATACTTCTCTATATGCATTACAGAGTGACCATTCTGTGCATTTACTGAAATAACACTTCAACACATTGAGCATTTAGCACTCTTGCAAACTTCTTAACATATGTTTTAAACACTTCTCCAAATGCTTTTCAAAATGGTCATCACACCCATTCCCTGAAGTAGCAATTTTTTTTTTTCAATTGGGAAAATTGTATTTTGGGTTTTTTAATACCTCAATTGTTTTTATTATTGAAATAACTTCAAGAATTTGGAGAATCATACATTTTCTCATCTACTTACCTTGTGGGTTTTGATGAGGGAACAGAACGCAAGCTGAGGACAAAGCAGAAACTGACACCCTGCAACTCCCCCCACCCCGCAATGGGATGTACCTGACATTTCTCAGGCACTCCTGGCTGCCCTCAAGGACAAAGAAATAGTTAACGGATAGATATCACAATCCCTCAGTTTACAAATGTCTTAGCAGTTTACAAGAACAGAAGCATTTCTATCAATAACCTAGCTTCCGGAAGGGAATGTAGATACAATTACATGTCCTTATAATCTGCAGCCTCCAGGAAGTTCCCAACCATCTTAATGTTAATGCCTTGCAAGAGGGAAAAACAACCTTAACTTGACAATGGCAAGGCCTCTGGTATCTTGTGAGTCTTCTTTAACATATGAAAGTATTTCCTCAACCTCCCTTTTTCCTTACCTCCCCCAACCCCATGGTGTATAACAGCCACCTCTCACAACCCCGGTGCAGCAGCTCTTTCTGCCCACGGGTCCTGTCCCCGTGCTTTAATAAACCACCAATTTTGCACCAAAGATGCCTCAAGAAATCTTTCTTGGTCATCTGCTCCGTACTCTACCCCACTGAACCTCATGTATATTACCGAACCTCGTCAGGTTTCACAAGAAGCAATATGGTTTCCTATAGTGATTTATATTTTTTAAATAGTGTTACTAAGACAATTAATTCATCTTCTATTCCTTCTTTTTCTCTTTCTGCCTTTCCAGAGATACCATTCTGAAGTTGGTGAGTATCATCCTCAATGGCGTTATTTTTAAAAAATAAAGCCTGTAATGGCATTTGTTATTCTGTTTTTCATGGAGATACTGACATAACATTGTCAAAGTTTAGGGTGTACAATGGGTTGAGTTGATTCATTTATATTGCAATATAATTACCACCACAGCATTAGCAGTCTAACTTGAGAAAAAGAGACAAAAGGTTTTATGGAGCATCAGTGAGAGAGTTCAGACGAAATTAAGTTTACTTTGGGGGGATAATTGGTCATAAATGGTTCTAAGAAAAGAATTATTCAAGTATTAGCAGCTGCTGGTTGGGCATTCTATTACAAAGGAATTGAAGGAAGAGTTAGGACTTAAGGTCATGTGTAAGAGAGCAGAAAGAGCAGTGGGTGTCAAATACATGGAAGACCCATAGTGGAAAATTTTCCATTTCTCAAGTATCTCTTATACATGTAATAGGGATATATACTGCATAAAATCTATGACTGCCAGAAGTAGTCTACCTGTATATTATTTCAGCCTTTTCATTAAGTTATACTGTAGTTTTATAATTTATAAACAAGCTAAACTTTTTCAAACTTTTAATTAAAAAAAACATTGATGTCTCTTTAGAAAAGAATGCTTTTCATGTTAATTCCCACATTTTCTAGAGGATGGTTAAGACTTTTTTCTCCAAGAGAAAAGAGTAATAATTGCAGACCACATCTCTCTTACTTGCTTATTCACTGATGAGAGGGATTTATTTAATTGGTGATTTGGAAATAAAGTACTGAGCAAGAATAGCCAAGTCTTTTGTTGACATTCACTCTCACACAGAATAGACCAAATAAATTGTACGTCCACTCTAGTTATACACTTGTTAAGCTTCCCATACCATGTTCTGTTCTATAAGGGAAGCAGCCTAAAATTGTGTCAAGTGTAGGAGGCATAATTTTAGTTTTTGGTCCAAACTGTGTTTTCCAGTTTAGTTTTACTAATTACAAAGCAGATATTTTAATCCCTATTTCACACCTGTGTCTAATTCTAAGTTATTTCAGAACCTATGAGGGAAGGTATAGGATTAGTAGACTGCCTGCTCATTTGTCATTTTTTTTAAACACAGAATTCATTTTTAATGAACCATATTAGAGGCTAGTGTTCCATGGAAAACACATTAAGAATGATTTAGTAATCTGAAGGAATATTATACAGATCGGTAGCTTTCAAAATATTTCATGGAATTTTGATTGCCAACAGAAGGTTGGAAACCTACTGGACTAGGCAATAAGCATCAGAATCAAAACTCTTTGGTTAGTGACAAGCAGTTTAAATTAATGACATGAACATGAGCTTCAGAGAATGCAGAGTAGGTTCAAATTCTGGATTCCACATTTATTAGCTGAGAAGCTGTACCTTTCAGGTAAGTCACATAAAATTCAATACATTTTATAGAGTTGCTACAACAGCACATATGAATAATATATGTGCAAACAATGCTTGACAGAGTGGGAGCTGAATAAGTAGTTCTTATGCTATTATTTTAATTAATAACAATAAGTAATAAAAGTAAGTCTGGTGAGTTCCCATTGGTTCCTTTTTTAAACACATTATACACTACTTTACTGACAATTTTTATAACACTGCTGCAAAATCTTGGCAGGGGATAATAAATATGTCAGTAACAATTAAGTTTTAAAATGTAATCAGCAGCTGAGATAAGCCCCAAAACAAAACAAAACAAAACCTAGATAAAACATACAGAAGTTTGTAAAACAGCACTTGGTCCTCACAATGTAGTAATAAAAGTAAAATGATTTAATGGCCTAGTTAAATATAAACAATATGAGTAAATGAGGCCATATAACCACTTTATGTTACATTAGATTACCTTAATAGAATTAGTCTTCAAATATAGCTAAGCAAATGTCCTGAAGTTTTTGCTACCCAGGCCACATCTGGATTTAACATTAAAAAGAGTACTAAAAAATGGGGGCACATTTAAGGAAGAGTCCAAGATGATGACAGAATATGAACGGAGTACATGAAGACCAGCTGAAATGTATGGAGCCAACTTAGGCAAGTAGAAGGATTAATGACTTTCACAGGTATCTCCTGAATTCTTTAAGAACTGTTAGGTATAAGAAGGGCATAATCACTTTACATGACACCAAAAGTTAAAATAAGCACAACCAGGGAAGTCATATAAGAAAATCAGATTGAAGTAACTATTTTGAATATACCAGACTTTTATAAATTGAACAAGTTTCCTCCACTGATTGCAGGGTTCAAACCTAAAACCTGAATGCTAGGTATAATTAGTTTAAGGACCTGCTTTCCCACAAATAACTCTAAAAGATGGACAAAACACACACACAAAAAATCTATTCACAGAATTGGGAAGAAGCCAACACAGGGCTGCAATTCTTGATAGTAAGAAAGCACAAGACATGAGAACCGTTTCACTCCGGATTTATTCCTGACTGCATTTTTCAAAGTGCTTCCCAGAGATTTAGAAATCAACATATAACATCACTCTCACATGGTTAAAAGATGCCAAAAAAGATGGCATTTGATGGCAGTTTACAAGAGAAGGGAGCCAAAGAATAGAAACCCAAATATATGAGCAGAGATTTCAGAGGCCACCCAAGGATAGGAGAAGTTATAGTTCAAGTCCAGCAAAAGTGAAAACTCTACAGTAGACAACACAGTTCAGTTGAGATCTCAGAAAGGCCAAGTCCTAGGAATAGGAATCAGGTCAACAGAATGAAGGTCATACTGCAAGAGTAAAGAAAAACTGAAGTAGACCACCCTTAACATCACTTAGTAGCAAGTATTAATAAGGTGATCTGTAGTAATTGAACTGCCTATCAAACAAAGCCTCACACTCTTAAGAGCACCAAGAGAAGGTACACCTAAAAACTTAATACAGAAGGGGGAAAGAAAAAAAGATTGATTAATCAAAAGAAAATAAGGAAGAATAAAAAAGGATAAGCAGAAGGGCCCATGAGAAAAGAGCACTATGGTAGCCCAACCATCAGTATTACATTAGGTGTAAATCAATTAAATGCTCTGATTAAAAGACAAAGCTTGTCAAATTAAAAAGGTTATAAAAACCAAAATTATGTGTTTGGACATACAATATGCTGTTTAGCTATACCTTATAACCATACAATTCCACTGTTGGATATAGAATAGAAAATGAAACCAAAGGGGGCACCTGGGTGGCTCAGCAGTTAAGCGTCTGCCTTCAGCTCAGGTCATGATCTCAGGGTCCAGGGATTGAGCCCCACGTCAGGCTCCCTGCTTGGCAGGAAGCCTGCTTCTCCCTCTCCCACCCCCGTTGCTTGTGTTCCCTCTCTCGCTGTCTCTGTCATATAAATAAATAAAATCTTAAAAAAAAATGAAACTAAAGACTTAAATCCAAAAATTTGTACATGTATGTTCATCACCTTTCATAAGTTTTGTTGTTGTTGTTTTTTTTTTTAACTCAAATACAGTAGGATGTGTACATCAATTGCATTGTATTTATCTAAGGGAATACTACATATCAGTAAGAGAACAAACTACTGACATATATACAACAACAGGGATGAATCTCAGAATGTTGAGAGCAAAACAGACATAAAAGAGTACATATTGTACAATTCCATTTGCATGGAGACAAAAACTAGTTATAACTCATCTGGAGTGATAGAAGTCTAAGGAATGGCTATACTTGGGAGTGTAGATAGATTTCATATCTTCATCTAGTGATGGTGACATGAGACAGGCAGATGTAGACGTTATGAAGCAGGTCAGTTAAGATTTATGCACTTAACTTTAAGTCACACCCAAATAAAAATAAAGGTCAATGATTGTGCGGAGACAAGTTTATATAAGAGGCAGGCCTAACTGCTCTCTTTCAATGGCCCATGTGCAAGGTTGACTCTTGGCTGGCATCTTGGAACTTGGATTTCAGCAATGCTCTCATCATTTCCAGAACTGATGAGTGCTTACTGCTGCTGAAAGATGGCAGCAGAGTAGGAGGACCCTAGGCTCACTTCATTCCACGAACACAACTAGACAGCTATCAAATCATCCTAAATACCCCAGAAATTGACCTGAAGACTGGCAGAAGAAACTCCACAACTAAAAGGTAGAGAAGAGACCACATCAAACAAGGCAGGAAACAGAGATGCAGTCTGATCATCTGTGGCTGCTGCAGCAGGGAGGGAGGCACAGACATGGAGAAGGGTGAGAGAGAGAGAGACTAGAACACAGAAGACTGCACAGGGAAAATGAATCCCTCTAGCAAGTAGCTTGGAAACCAAAAGGGCCCGAATTTTGTGAGTTCTTATAACCAGGGAGGCTTAAAACCTGGAGTTTTAAAGGTCAGCAGGCATGGTTTGGATAGAATCTGGAGGATACTGCACTGCTTCTGGAGAAAAGGCAGGCAAACAATCCAGGGACATACAATGTGGAAACAGTATACTAAAGAGTGCCTGGATCTCAGAGTGGAGAGGTTATTTGCTCATTTCAAAGCATGTCCCAGAGAGGCAGCATTCAGAGACACCCCTCTGGGAACAAAGGAACTGGTAGGTGCCACTTCCCTCCCCTGCCCCTCAGAATAAGTACAAGGCCACCTGTGGGAACCAGTGAAGTGCCAATACTGACTACCTAACTTGCTTACACCAAACCCTGCTCCAGTGGAACTGCTCTTCCCAGTCATGCTTGCCTCAGTCCCAGAGTGGTGGGCCTAAACCCCTGCTCACACTGCATCTCCCAACAGTGAGTTTTGTGGAAGCTCAGTTCTGCCAGCAGCAAAAACAGGTCTCATTTCAAAAGCAGACCAGAGCACACTTAGTTAAAATGCATCACATTCAGGCTAGGGACCAAATGCTGCCCACAACAGGGGAAGAGGGCCTCTGAAGATGACTTGTCTGAAGAATAAAGCAACCAGGACACAACAGCAGAGCATACTCAGCACACACTGGAGACACTCTGAAATGCCACTCTGGGGAACAGGGGAAACCACATGGCAGGGCACTACAGCACCTCTTTTTCAAAAGGCCATTACCCACAAGAACAGGAGATTTAGCTGACTTTAAAACACAAAAACAAGCACAGAGAAACAAAATGAGAAGACAAAGTTTGTCCCAAATGAAAGAAAAGCACAAGGCCAGAGATCTAAATGAAACAAACATCAGTAACATGACTGATGGGGTATTTAAAGCAAAGATAATAAGGATATTCACTGAACTTAAGAAAAGAGTGGAAGACATGAGTGAGACGCTTAACACAAAGATAAGGAACAACACAGAGAAAAAGGGCTCAATAAACAAAATGAGAAACATGTTTGATGGAGTGAACAGCAGGCTGGAAGAAGCAGAGGATGCATTAGTGATCTAGAAGACAGAAAAATGGAAAGTAATCAAGCTGAGCAAAAGAAAGAAAAAAAGAATTATACAAAATGAGAAGACTTAGGGAACTCAGGGTTGACTCCACCAACCGTAATAACATTCATATTATAGGGATCCCAGAAGAAGAGAAAAGGGTCCAGAAACTCTGAAGAAGTAATAGTTGAAAACTTCCCTAATCTGGGGAAGGAAATAGATAGACAGATCCAGGAGGCACAGAGAACTCCCAACAAAAATCAACAAAAGCAGATCCATACCAAAACATATTGTAATTTAACTGGAGAAATATACTGATAAAGAAAAAAAATTAAAATCACCAGGACAAATGGTGGCAGTAACATACAAGGGAACCCCATAATGCTATCAGGGGATTTTTCATCAGAAACTTTCCAAGTTAGAAGAAAGTGGCATGATATATTCAAAGTGCTGAATGGGAAAAATCTGCAGCCTAGAATATCTTATCCAGCAAGGCTATATTTCAGAAAAGGAGAGATAAGTTTCCCAGACAAATAAAAACTAAAGGAGTTCATGACCACTAAACCAATCTTGCAAGAAATATTAAAGGGGGATAGAGTGGAAAAGAGAAACCAAAAGTGATAGTAGGAAAGGAGGAAACACAAAAGCAGTAAAAATATTATTTCTGGGGGGAAAAAAATCAAAGAACTCACAAAATAAAAGGATGTAATTATGACAACATATACCTAAAATGTGGGGAGGAGAGAAGGAATTCAAACTTAAAAGACCATCAAAACTTAATACAGACTGCTGTATGCAGAAGAGCTTATATACAAACTTAAATGGTAACCATATATCAAAAACCAGTAATATGCACAGAATAAAGAGAAAGAAATCCAAGTATATCACTAAATATATCATGAAAGACAGGAAAGGATCAGAGAAAATCTTCAGAAACTACAAAATAGAATGACAATACATATCAATAATTACTTGAATGTAAATGGACTAAATGCTCCAATCAAAACACAGGGTAACAGGATGGATAAAAAAACAAGACCCATCTCTGTGCTGCCTATAAGCTACTCATTTTAGACCCAAGGACACCTGCAGATTCAAAGGGAATGGAGAAATATTTATCAAGCAAATGGATGCCAAAAGAAAACCACGGTAGCAATACTTACAATGGGTAACTTGACTTTAAAATAAAGACTGTAACAAGAGATAAAGAAGGGCACTCACCATATCATAATGAAGGGACCATCCAACAAGATGTAACAATTGTAAATATTTATACACCCAACATGGAAGCACCCAAATATATAAAACAGTAACAAACCTAAACTAATCAGTAATATAATAATAATAGGGAATTTTAACACCCTACTTACATCAATGGACAGATCATCTAAACAAAAAATAAACACTGAAACAATGGCTTTGAATGACATAATGGAACAACTGGATTTAACATATTCAGAACATTCCATCCAAGATACACATTCTTTTCAAGTGCACATAAACATTCTTCAGAATAGACCACATATTAGTCAATATACCTCAACAAATTCAAGAAGAGAGAAGTTACACCATGCATCTTTTCTGACTACAATGCTACGAAAAACTAAGTCAACCACAAGAAAGTATCTGGAAAAACCACAAATACACAGAGGTTAAGCAAGATGCTACTAAACAATGAATGGGTCAATCAGGAAATCAAAAAAGTTTTTGGGATGCAGCAAAAGTGGTTCTATAAGAGGGAAGTATATAGCAATACAGGTTTACCTCAAAAAGCAAGAAAAATCTCAAACAACCTAACCTTACACTTAATGGAGCTAGAAAAAGAACAAATAAAACCTAAAACCAACAAAAGGAAGGAAATAAAGATTAGAGCAGGAACAAATGATATAGAAACAACAAAAACAACAAAATCAATAGAACTGATCAATGAAACCAGGAGCTGATTCTTTGAAAAGATCAACAAAATTGATAAACATGTACCCAGACTTAAAGAAAAAAAGAGAAAGGACTCAAAAATCACAAATGAGAAATAACCAACACCACAGAAAAACAATTACTTAAGATTATGAAAACCTACATGTCAACAAACTAGACAATTTAGAAGAAATGGAAAGATTCCTAGAAACATATAATCTACCAAAACTGAAATGGGAATAGAAAATTGGAACAGAATGATAACCAGCAAAGAAAACTGAAAGAGTAATAAAAAAAACTCATAACAAACAAAAGTCTAGGATCAGATGGCTTCACAGGCAAATTCTACCAAACATCTGAAGAAGAGTTAATACCTGTACTTTTCAAATTATTCCAAAAAACAGAAAAGGAAGGAAAACTTCCAAATTCATTCTGTGATTCCAGCATTACCCTGATATCAAAACCAGATAAAGACACCACAAAAAAAGAGAGCTACAGGCCAATAACTCTTATGAACATAGTATAAAAATCCTCAACAAAATGCTAAATCCAACAATACATTTAAAAAAATTCATAATAATCAAGTGGGATTTATTCCTGGATTGCCAGGGTGATTCAATATTTGCAAATCAATCAGTGTGATACACCACATAATAAGAGAAGGGATAAGAACCACATGATCTTTTCAATACATGTAGAAAAAGCGTTTGACAAAGTACAACATCCATTCATGATATAAACCTTGAACAAAGTAGGCTTAGAGGGAATATACCTCAATATAATAAACACCATATTTGGAAAAAAAAAACACACAGCTAACATCGTCATCAATGGGAAAAACAGAGCCTTTCCCCTAAGGTTGGGAAGAAGACAAGAATGTCCACTCTTGAGAGAGAGTTAAGATGGCGGAGGAGTAGGGGTCCCCTTTTTCAGCCGGTCCCCTGAGTTGAGCTGGATAGGTACCAGACCACCCTGAACATCCACGGAATCAGCATGAGATGCAGGAAGATACATCTGGATCTCTACAAATGAACATCTCCAGCGCTGAGTATTGAGGTACGAAGCGGGGAACCATGAAACCGTGCACAGATATTGAAAGATAAACAGAAGGGGGAGGGAGCTGCCACATTTGGGCGCCAGGAAGCGGTAGCCACCTGCACGGGGGAGCAGGCGGACTGAAGGACCAGAACCCGCGAGAAAGCAGACTGAGACCGAGAGCCAGGGAATGCACGTGACCAGACGGAAACAGAGCTCCGGTGTGCTCACGGGAACCAGACTAAGACCGGGAGCTCCGGAGCCTGCGGGGGCGGCTGGCAGCTGGCGGTGTTAGAAACACAAAGGACAGAGACGCGCCGGCCCTGGAAGTGAGGGCTGGGATGCTGGCTGTGGGGCGCATATCCAGGGACGCTGCAGGTTGAGCAGCACCAACAGAAAGAGTTAAAGTGGCCAGAACATCAGTGGAGAAGGGACTGTGATCCCTCTGTTCTGAGACAGAGGCTGAGATTCGGCTACTGCTGACTCAGAAGAGGCAAAGCAAACCTCCAGGGAAAGCCTCCAAAGAACAAAAGCCTGGAAATACCAGCTCACAGTGTGCCCACCCCCATCCCCCCTCAAAGGGGACACAGATACTCTACCCAAACAGGGTTGCCTGAGTATCAGCACGGCAGGCCCCTCTCCCAGAAGGCAGGCTGAAAAATCAAGAAGCCCACATCCCTAAGATCCCCATAAAACAAGGGCACACGGCCTGGGTCCTGGTCAATAATTTGGGCTCTGGACAACCCCGCAACCTCTCCTCATCAGAATGATGAGAAGGAGAAATCCCCCCAGCAAAGAAAAGACAATGAGTCTGTGGCCTCTGCCACAGAACTAATGGATATGGATATAACCAAATTATCAGAAATGGAGTTCAGAGTAACAATGGTCAAGATGATGTGTAGACTTGAAAAAAGTATTAACGAAAATGTTAATGAGAATATAGAATCTCTAAGGTCGGAAATGAGAGCAAATCTGGCAGAAATTAAAAATTCTATGAGCCAAATGCAGTCAAAACTAGATGCTCTGACGGCCATAGTGAATGAGGCAGAAGAATGTATCAGCGAATTGGAGCATGGGTTAGTAGAAGAGAAAGTTAAAATAGAAACTTGGCTCAAAAAATTCCAATCTCAAGTATGTAGGTTACAGGAGATTACTGACTCAATGAAACGTTCCAATGTCAGAATCATCGGCATCCCCAAAGGGGGTGGAGAAAAACAGAGGTCTAGAAGAGATATTTGAACAAATTGTGCTGAAAACTTCCCTAATCTAGCAAAGGAAACAAGCATTTGTGTCCAAGAGGCAGAGAGGACCCCTCCCAAGCTCAACCACGACAAACCTACACCACGTCACGTCATAGGGCAATTCGCAAATATTAGATCCAAGGATACAGTATTGAAGCAGCCAGGGCAAAGAAATTTCTCACGTACCAAGGCAAGATATCAGAATTACGTCAGACCTGTCTACACAGACCTGGAATGAGAGAAAGGGTTGGGGCGGCATTTTTAAAGCTCTTTCAGAGAAAAACATGCAGCCAGGGATCCTTTATCCAGCAAGGCTGTCATTCAGAAGTGATGGAGAAATAAAGACCTTCCAGAATTGCCAGTCATTGACCAATTTCGTAACCACGAAACCAGCCCTATAGGAGATATTAAGGGGTGTTCTATAAAAGTAAAAAGTCCCCAAGAGTGATACAGAACAGAAAGTCAAAACAAAGACTTTACAGGCAACAAGGCATCATTAAAATCATATCTCTCAATAATCAGCCTCAATGTAAATGGCCTAAATGCTCCCATAATAACCACAGGGTTGCAGATTGGACAAAAAGACATGATCCATCCATTTGCTGTCTACAGGAGACTCATTTTGAACCTAAAGATACATTCAGACTGAAAGTAAAGGGATGGAATACCATCTTTCACGCCAATGGACCTAAAAAGAAAGATGGGGTAGCAATTCTCTTATCAGACAGACTGGATTTTAAACTAAAGACTATAGTTACAGACACAGAAGGGCACTATATTATTCTTAAAGGATGTATCCAACAAGTGGATGTGACTATTATAAATATATATGCCCCCACTAGGGGAGCACCAAGATACACAAGCCAACTATAACCAGAATAAAGAGACATATAGATAAAAATACGTTAATAGTACGGGACCTCAACACTCCACTATCAGAAATAGACAGAGCACCGGAGCAGAAAACTAACATAGAAACAAGAGCTTTGAATGCCATACTCGACGAGTTGGACCTCATAGATATATATAGAACACTACACCCCAGAACCAAAGAATACTCATTCTATTCTAATGCCCATGGAACATTCTCAAGAATAGACCATGTTCTGGGTCACAAAAGAGGTCTCAACCAATACCAAAAGACTGAAATTATTCCCTGCATATTATCAGACCACAACGCTTTGAAATTGGAACTCAACCACAAGGAAAAATTTGGAAGAAACTCAAACACTTGGAGACTAAGAACCATCCTGATCAGGAATGACTCGATAAACCAGGAAATCAAAAATGAATTTAAACAATTTATGGAGACCAAAGAGAATGAAAACACAACGGTCCAAAACCTATGGGATACTGCAAAGGCAGTCCTACGGGTACAATACATAGCCATCCAAGCCTCAAAAGAATAGAAAAATCTAAAATGCAGTTTTTATATTTTCACCTCAAGAAGCTGGAACAGCAACAGAGGAAGAGGCCTAATCCATGTACGAGAAAGCAGTTGATCAAGATTAGAGCAGAAGTCAATGAATTAGAAACCAGGAGTACAGTAGAGCAGATCAACAGAACTAGAAGCTGGTTCTTTGAGAGATTCAATAACATTGACAAACCACTGGCAAGGCTTATCCAAAAGAATAGAGAAAGGACCCAAATTAATAAAATTATGAATGAAAAGGGAGAGGTCACAACCAACACCAATGAAATTGGAAGGATTATTAGACACTTTTATCAAGAGCTTTATGCCAATAAATTAAGCAATCTGGAAGAGATGGAGGACTTCCTGGAAACCTATAAACTACCAAGAGTGAAACAGGAAGAAATTGATTTTTTAAACAGGCCAATTAATTATGGAGATTACAACAGTGATAAAAAAATCTTCCAAAAACAAAACACCAAGACTGGATGATTTTCCTTGTGAATTCTACCAAACATTCAAAGAAGAAATAATGCCTACCTCCTAAAGCTATTTCAAAAAATAGAGACAGAAGGAAAGCTACCAAACTCATTCTATGAGGCCAATATAACCTTAATCCCCAAACTAGGCAAAGACCCCATCAAAAAGGAGAATTACAGACCGATTTCCCTAATGAATATGGATGCCAAAATTCTCAACAAGATCCTGGCTAATAGAATCCAACAGCACATTAAAAGGATTATCCATCATGACCAAGTGGGATTCATCCCTGGGATGCAAGGGTGGTTCAACATTCGCAAATCAATCAGTGTCATAGATTTTATGCAGAAGGAAATATTCAAAAATCATATGATTCTCTCAATAGATGCAGAAAAAGCATTTGACAAAATACAGCATCCTTTCCTGATTAAAACCCTTCAGAGTGTAGGGATAGAGGGTACATTCCTCAATCTCATAAAAACCATCTATGAAAAGCCTACAGCAAATAGCATTCTCAATGGGGAAAAGCTGGAAGCCTTTCCCTTAAGATCAGGAACACGACAAGGATGCCCACTCTCGCCACTATTATTCAACATAGTACTACAAGTCCTTGCAACAGCAATCAGACAACAAAAAGGGATAAAAGGTATCCAAATCGGCAAAGAAGTCAAAATGTCTCTCTTTGTAGATGACATGATACTCTATATGGAAAACCCAAAAGAATCCATGCCCAAACTATTAGAAGTTATAGAGCAATTCAGTAATGTGGTGGGATACAAAATCAATGCTCAGAAATCAGTTGTATTTCTATACACAAATAATGACACTGAAGAAAGAGAAATTAGGGAATCCATCCCATTTACAATAGCACCAAAAACCATATGTTACCTTAGAAGTAACTTAACCAGAGACGTAAAGAACCTATATTCTAGAAACTATAAATCACTCTTGAAAGACATTGAAGAAGACACAAAAAGATGGAAAAATATTCCATGCTCATGGATTGGAGGAATTAACATAGTTAAAATATCCATGCTACCCAGAGCAATCTACACTTTCAATGCCATCCCGATCCAAATACCAATGACATTTTTCAAAGAACTGGAACAAATAGTCCTTAAATTTATATGGAACCAGAAAAGGCCCCAAATCACCAAGAAACTGTTGAAAAGGAAAAACAAAGCTGAGGGCATCACAATGCCGGATTTCGAGCTGTACTATAAAGCTCTGATCACAAAGACAGCATGGTACTGGCACAAAAACAGATACATAGACCAATGAAACAGAGTAGAGAACCCAGAAATGGACCCTTGGCTCTTTGGGCAACTAATCTTTGATAGAGCAGGAAAAAACATCCAGTGGAAAAAAGAGAGTCTCTTCAATAAATGGTGCTGGGAAAATTGGACAGCTACAAGCAAAAGAATGAAACCTTACCACTCTCTCACACCATACACCAAAATACACTCCAAATGGATGAAAGACCTCGATATGAGACAGGAATCCATCAAAATTCTAGAGGAGAACATAGGCAGCAACCTCTACTACTTCAGCCAAAGCAACCTTTTTCATGACACATCTCCAAAGGCAAGAGAAACAAAAAATAAAATGAACTTGTGGGACTTCATCCAAGATAAAAAGCTTCTGTACAGCCAAGGAAACTGTCAAAAAAACTAAGAGGCAGCGCACAGAATGGGAGAATATATTTGCAAATGATGCTACAGATAAAAGACTGGTATCCAAGATCTACAAAGAACTTCTCAAACTCAATACACGAGAAACAAATAAACAAATCATAAAATGGGCAGAAGATATGAACAGACACTTTTCCAATGAAGACATACAAATGGCTAATAGACACATGAAAAAATATTCAAAATCAATAGCCATCAGGGAAATTCAAATCAAAACCACACTAAGATACCACCTTATGCACAGTTAGAATGGCAAAAATTGACAAGGCAAGAAACAACAATTGCTGGAGAGGTTTGAGAAAGGGGATCCTCCTACGCTGTTAGTGGAATGCATCGTTGGTACAACCACTCTGGAAAACAGTGTGGAGGTCCCTTAAAAAGTTAATAATTGAGCTACCCTATGACCCAGCCATTGCACTACTGGGTATTTACCCCAAAGATAGACGTAGTGGAAGAAAAGGGGCATATGCACCCCAATGTTCATAGCAGTTTTGTCCAAATAGCTAAATCGTGGAAGGGCTGAGATGGCCTTCAACAGACACTGGATTAAGAAGTTGTGGTCCATATATACAATGGAATATTACTCAGCTTATTAAAAAGAACAAGTTCTCAACATTCGCTGCAAACATGGATGGCACTGAAGGAGATAATGCTAAGTGAAATAAGTCAAGCAGAGAAAGACAATTATAATATGGTTTCTCTCATCTATGGAACATAAGAACTAGGAAGATTGGTAGAAGAAGAAAGTGGAATAAAGAAAGGGGGTGTAATCAGAAGGGGGAATGAAGCAGTAGAGATTATGGACTTCTAGAAACAAACTGAGGCCGTCAGAGGGAGGGGTGGGAATGGATAGGCTGGTGCATGGGTCAGTTAAGGGAGGGATAGATTGCATGGTGCACTGGGTGCTGGAACGCAACTAATGAATCATGGAACTTTACATCAAAAACCAGGGATACATGTATGGTGACCAATAATATAATACAAAAACATTAAAAAAACAAATGTCCACCACTTACCACTTTTACTCAATATAGTATTGAAGTACTATGCTGCAGTAATCAGACAACAAAAAAGTCTTCCAAATCAGTAAAGAAGTAAAACTTATCACCATTTGCAGATGACATCATATTCTATATTAGAAAAACTCAGAAGACAACAAAAAGTGCTAGAAGTGATCAAATTCATAAGGTCCTCAGAATAGTGTGCAAAATCAATGTACAAAATCTAGGTTGATTTATACACCAATAATGAAGCAGCAGGAAGAGAAATTAAGAAACAACCCATCATACAATTGCATCAAAAATAAGATACCCAGGAATAAACCAACCCAAAGAGGTGAAAGACCTGTACTCTGAAAAAAACTACAAAAACATTGATGAAAGACATTGAAGATGACACAAAGAAATGGAAAACATTCCATGCTCATAGGTTGGAAGAATATTGTTAAAATGTCCATACTACCCAAAGCAATCTTATGCATTTAATGCTAATCCTCAAAACAACAGTGGCGTTTCACAGAACTAGAACAGTTCAAAAATTTGTATTGAATTACAAAGACCAATAGCCAAAGCAATTCTGAAAAAGAAAAGCAGGTGCAGCTAGCATCACAATATACAGACTTCAAGTTACTAAAAGCTGTAGTGATCAAGACAGCAAGGTACTAAAGCGACAAAATGACACTAGGTCACTAGAACAAATAGAATACCCAGAAATGCAACCACAACTATATGGTTGGCAATTAATCTTAAACAACAAAGCAGAAAAGAAATATGAATGGAAAAAAGACAGTCTGTTCAACAAATGCTATTGAGAAAACTTGACAGCAACATGCAAAACATAATGAAGCTGGACCAATTTCTACACACCACTACAAAAACAAATTCAAACGATGAAAGACCTAAATGTCTTTTAGACAGGAACCATCAAAATCTAGAGAGAACACAGGCAGTAACCTCTGATTGATGTTATGGCTATAGTAATCTTACTAGATAGGTCCTTTTGATGGTAAGGGAATCAAAAAGCAAAATAAACTATTGACTTCATCAAAACAAAAAGCTTCTGCACAGGAAGGAAATAATCACAACAAAACTAAAAGGCAAACTGTAGAATGAGAGAAGGTATTTGAAAATGGTATCTGTCAAAGAGAGTTAGTATCCAAAATACAAAAATCTTACAAAACTCAGGGACCTGGTGCTCAGTAGTTGAGCACCCAACTTTCTTTCCCGATCTTCAGCTTCTAGTGGTGACCTTGGGGTCCGAAGATTGATCGAGCGCGTGTATCCCTTGCTCCACACTCGTCTAGGAGTCTGTTTCTATTCTCTCTGCCCTCTCCCATGCACATGCACATGCTTCTCTTCTCTCTCTCTAAGAAATGTCTTCAAAAAAAAAAAAACTTATAAAATTCAACAGCTAAAGAAATTAATCCAATTTTAAAGATGAGCAAAGATATGAAAGACATTCTCTAATGATGACATACAAGGATGGTCACAGACAACTGTAAAGATACTACCAAAGATACCATATCAATTCTCCAGGAAATACAAACAACAAAATACACCATCAAGATACCACCTCATGATGCTAAAAATGGCTAAAATCACAGCACAAAAATAACAGGTGTTGTCAGCGATAAGGAGAAAAGGAAGCCTCTTGCACTGATTGATGGGAATGCAAACTAAAGCACAGCCAACTTCCAGAAAACAGCATGGAGGTCACTCAAAAGTGTCTAAAAATAGATACTTTATCAGTAACTGCACTATGGATATACCTCCACCCAAATATTTTAAAAAAAAAACCAGTAAGTGAGAATACAATGCACCTCCTTATGCTTTACAGCATTATCTATCAACCGAGCCCAAATTATGGCAGAGCCCAAATGTCCACTGTAGCTGATGAATGGATAAAGAATATGTGGTGTGTGTGCGCTATATTGTATGTATATATGTAACATATTATATGTATATATACTGTAACTATATGTGTGTATATACACAAAGTATTTTATGTATATATGTATATATTGTATGTATATATGTACATACACACACAGTCACAAATGGAATATTATCCAGCCACCAAAAAGAACTAAATTGGTGTCTTTGCAACAACATGGATGGAGCTAGAGAGTATAATGCTACAAAGAAGTCAGAGAAAGACAAATACCATATGATTTCACCTATATGTGGATTTTAAGAACCAAAGGAACAAAGGGAAAAAAAGACACACCAATTATAGAGAACTGACTATTATAATTCAGAGGGAGGGAGTGGAGGGATGGGTGAAATAGGAGGATTAAGAAGTGCCTTGTGATAAGCACCAGGTGATGTACGACTGTTCAATCACTACATTGTACAAACCAAACTAGTAAAACACTCTATGTTAACTGGAATTAAAACTTAAAAAGAGTCGCTTACTGTGCTTAAACAATTCTTATAAGAAATATGGTTTACTTGAGCACCCGCTTCTGGGACCCTGAATTTTTCTATGTGCCAAATGAAGCTACTCTATGTGTCTAACTCCCATTAAACACTGAGTATTGAGTTTTTAATGAGCTTCCCTGACAGGCACATTTCCCAGTAATATATTATAGCCATGAATATAACTGTATGATTGAGTCTTAAGTCCTAGCAAAATTGAATCTGAGTGCGTTTGGAGACTTAAATTAGGATGAAGACAGAAATCCAGTTTTGTTTTGTTTTGTTTTGTTTTGTTTTTGTTAATGAGTTGGATTTTAACACTTCTCTTACTTCTCAAATTTCCTTACCATTCTCCCTCAAAAAGTAAGAACCTGTGTTATATCAGATGATGTCTGCTGGTGGAAGGCATTCCAGGAGGGGGTCAGGCAGCCCTAGGTTGGGTTAGGGAGGGTCCATGGAAGGGCAAACCATCACATGGTTTTGAACTTGAAAGAAGTAGGAAGATACAAATAGGGGTTGGTAGTGGCCTCCCAACTTGAAGGATTCTACACCATGGAGGGGGGGTAGGGTTTGTGTTTATGGCAGTGGTGATAGATTTGCTAAATACAGGGTTTCATCATATAACTAAGTATATGTATGATAGAGAGATATAGATTTCTTACTATCAAATAAGTTACAGCTGCTAAGGCAATTAGACCTTTAAAACTCCTCATCACACAAAAATGTGTAACAATGTGGAGTAATGGATGTTAAATTATTGTTGGAATCATTTTGCAATACATATTACAAATCATTATATGGTACACTAAAACAGTGTTATAGGTTAATTATATCTTAATTCTTTTTTTTGAAGGTTTTATTTATTTATTTGACAGAGAGAAAGAGAGCACAAGCAGGGGGAGCAGCAGAGGAAGAACCAGGCTCTTTGCTGAGCAGGGATCTCGACAGGACACGATCCCAGGATCCTGGGATCATGACCTGAGCCGAAGGCAGCCGCTTAACGACTGAGCCACCCAGGGGCCCCAATTATATCTTAATTTTTAAAATTAAGTGAAAATAAGTTCACAAATATGGAATAGGCAAGAATATACCATGTTATTATATCTTCTGGATTTGATAGTGTGAATTCACTATCCTTAATATAGATATATAGAAATATAGCAGACATATACACACACTTCTAGGTGTGTCTACTGAGTGGGCTAAGGAACAATGATAGACCAATAGTATCAAACACATTTAGCTCCCCAGATATTGGTTTCTATAAATACCTCTACTGAAAGGAACAAACCCTCCTTGGAGAATTGGCTGATTCTAGGTTCAGACGGAAAAGTGGAACTTGACATTGGAACATCATTCTTCACTGTAAAGAAAGGAGGTCTTTCAATATAGGAATATGTTAAAAGAAAATATAAACCAGTTTGAAGGGGCTTCTACCAGTCTAACTGAAATAATCAGAGCTTAAAAAAGTTACCAGACTTTATTCCATTGGCAAGGTGGGGGAAATGAGAACTACAAGCCTCTACCGACTTTAAATACATGAATACACTGGAAGTGTGATGAGGAATATCCAAGCTCTTAAGGCACCTGGCCATAAATTGGTATTTTAATGAGGGTGGGGGAATTAATTTGAAAATGGAAGTGCCTGATGGCACCCTAATCTAGTGATCAAAAGTAACACCACCAGTAATGAGATACAAGGTGCTACAGATACCAACTGGACAGAATGAAAAGAGAAAACATTATTCCTGACAAAGATACACAGAATCTAAATCTAATCATAAGGATACATTAAATATATCCAAATCTGAGTGGATACACTTTAATGGTAAAATGCAAAATGAAAAAAAAAAAGCCTTGGTTGAAAATAAGGGACAAGACTCCCATCCCCTTTCTTGAAGCATTTACCTTAGAAAACTTGTAATAAGTTTTTTCCCTTCCTTGAGATATATAAAATCTTTAAAAGCTAAATAAGCTTCTTCCAGCTTTAGAGACTCAGAAATGTCTAAGAACCTGGGAGTATTTCTTTGAAATGTACTCATGAAAAATGTAATCAGGAAAAAAAAAAATCAAAGAGAGCACCCCATCTCTCAGTTTCTGTAGGAGGGCAACAGCTTAACTTCTTTGGTGGGCAGGTATCTCACTCCAAGTTGTAAACCACCCCAGTCATAAAAAGACATAAGA
This sequence comes from Ursus maritimus, assembly GCF_017311325.1. NCBI lineage: Eukaryota > Metazoa > Chordata > Mammalia > Carnivora > Ursidae > Ursus > Ursus maritimus. Next base: position 58,834,434 of record NW_024424452.1, read on the forward strand.
AGCTGATTTTTTTCCCCTTTAGATAAAACCAATTAGCAAACACAGATGGTCACCCAACTACCAAGTAAATTTGGGATGAACTATGTGTGAAAAATAATGCTGTCAAGTCCTTTGAGGACTAGTTGTTTATCTCTGAGAACATGTATGTGATGGGTTGTAACTGCTTGACTATATAAAATATACCCATTTTTTGTCTTCATTCCTATTGGATTGCCTGGGATGCACATCACAGTGTCTATTTTAATGCTTATTCAATAATACAACTGTTTTCTTTCTCTTATACCTTTATGGAGAGGTTTCCTTGTCAAAAGACGACTGTTTTTAATTTTATTTCCCCAACAAATGTGAAGAGGAGGACAAGTTATTGGCAGTTCCTAAATTAAGCTGACCAGCTGAAGGTCTATGGCCAAGCAGCAGCCAGGTAAGAGAACCTGAATTCCACCTCTGTTATAGCTCTCCACTCTTGAAATAGAAGTCAGGAAGACATCTTCCAAATTCAGTGTTTTACTATCACTGAATAAACACAGATAATATGGGCTCTAACGTTTGTCATGATTACTGAATGGTTAGACCACACAGTAAACCAGTAATGTTGCCTGAAGGTTCTTCTTAAAGGGTTACTATTCTTCAAATTTGGAATGGGTAAATGAAAATCCAGTCTTGCAATGACTCAAGGATGGTTTTGATTTGAATGAATCAACTTATTGCTGGGTCTTTATACAGGCCTCATTCCCAAACAAATGAATTACTGGTATTTAGAGATAAAATATCATTCTAAGGGAAAAGCTGTAATTGATTTCAGTAGACAAAAGGAAAGAATGAAAAACCATGGAAAGGGAATTAAGAAAATGAAGGGTACATTCCCTTTCTCAGAACCTCTTCTCCACCTTTCTGCCTTGCCTTCTCCTTCTGCTTCCCCTGCATCTGTTTAACCTCTTCCTGTCTCAGATTGTCTCACAGGAAGGGGGAGGTAATGAACTTTACAGGGAGTGATTTCTTCATGAGTAGATTTCCTGAAAAGGATGAGGCACAACTGTAGTTAGTAATGAATTACATGCTCTGAAGACTAGGTTTGTGTGCCTCCTGGCTTTACCCTGAGTTCACTTAATATCTCAGCCCAAATTTCACCTCCAAGAGTCCTTACTGGCCATACTACAGACAGGAAAGCAGAAATGATAGAGACTGGTGTGGAAATAACCAAGAACATAGGCGCCTGGGAAAAAGGCAAACAAGTTAGTAAGCTGATGAACGTCAACATGGGAAGGGAAACTTAAGTGCTACAAAATTTACATTTTTCTTATTTTCATGCAAGAAAAAGCCAGCCTTCCTATACACGAACACCAGCAAATTTGAGGACATTGAGAGTCCCAGGAAGGCACATGCATTTGTCACCAGCTGATTATTCATTTTAAGTCTTCTTTACTCTATTCCCCCAGAAGTTTGCTAAAGTACTCCATGAAGTGTTTTTAGTTTGTAGCCTCACACATAGGGATGTGTACTGGCTATTGTGTAGAATTCAATTGCAGATTTTGTTTCTCTGATGCAACAGGTATATAAGTTCCAGAAGGTCACCACAAGGATTACAGTGGCCAAGAAAATTAACTATCTACTACTTCTCACCCCCACACATACAACCTTTTGGAAGATCAAACTGCATTAGAGACCAGTCAAAAGGGAACCATACTTGAGGCCTTTTCAATAATGGTGATCTGGAAGAAGTTACAGTGGTGGACTCACCGCCAACAGGTGACTTCCCCATTGATTTCCATGGGCAGTTCCTTAGGCTTTCAAAATTCCTTGATATGGAGCCAGGAACACTGGATTCTTATCAAATTTTGCCTGGGCTGTTTCTTGTTGATTATCCAAACCCAAGCAGGAAAGGGTGATTAAAAACAAAAAAAGGCAAGGACAGACTATTATTCAAACCATAGGAAGATCACTTAGTTTGGGAACAATCTAGAGAAAGACAAGAACAGAAAACTTCAAACTTCTGTGTAAGGTACTTAACCAGAAATCTTTATTAAAGAAAAACACCTGCTTCGACAACCTGTGAAGAGAGAGCTTAAGGAAGGAAGAAAACTATGACATCATTGCAAGAAGCCAGGAGGATTGTTAAAAGACTGAGGGATCCAGAATTGTAGGAAAGAATCAGGACAGCCCAGAACGATAGGGAATAATGTTCAACTGGCTTAAAAATGGACAGATGTAGGGACTCTCAGAGGTTGGAACTAAGGATACTAGTTCTCCTTATTTTGCAATTTCCTCTGGAATTTCTCACTTTCCATTTGGGTGATAGATCAATACAAACTGATGGTCTTTGATCATCCTTCTACTCTTCCTTTTCCTCCAGGCTCCATTATACATAGGTCCTCTGATTGAGGGACACTTTCTACTTTCTCCTCACCCTTTGTAAATCCATTGTGGAGAGACCTGCTGTGCAATTCTAAAAGTTACTTCATATTTGGCACCCAGAAAAATGTCTGTGGATCTCCCTGGAAAAAGAGGAGGGACCTCCACTTGGTTACTGTTTAAAGCCTTCTGAAAAAAAATGTGTGTCAGTGTGTGCAATTTTTATACCATACTGGAAAAACACCCCTAACTGAAGCAGACTGATGCATAGCCTGGGATCTAGGAAACAATGATACCGGCTTAACGCAAGATAAAGAATTTGGCAAGAATAGCTTACCAAAAACAAGCTATGGCCATGTAAAACAACATCCTTCGAGGAAGCTCAATTAAAAAGAATAAAGTTAGTTATAAGCAAATCAGAAAAAATTTAAAAATGAACACTTACACTGTAATACTTGAGTACTTCCAGTAAAGGAAGCTACATTTGATAAAGATGGTCAACCACTATTTAGATTTATATGTCTTCAATAGGTTTGTTATTCCATTAACCCCTGTAATTCTAGGTCTACCACTATTCTAACTTCACTACCTTTCAACAGTTTCTCCTCTGTAACTGGATCTATGTTCTTCCTTCCTTTCCTCCTCCTTCCCTCTTCTCTCCTCCTCGCCCTCTCCTCTCTCCACCTAACTCACCTCACTGTTTATCTAATAAGTCTAAATTCTTGTTTGCTTTTGCTTATGAAGGAGTCAGTATCTGGGCAAAGTGTTTCTCAAGGGTTTGGGACTCTCCCCACTATTTTTCTCTTTTTGGTTACTTACAAAAATCTGGGAATTTGTCCACCAGAGGAACTATGAATACACAGTATGTATATGATTGGCTGATAACCTCAAATTAATAAGCAATTTAAAACAGATACTTTGTCTTTGGTAAGATTCTTTACTTCACATATGGTCATAAGGCCTCACTAAATTAAACTATTGCTCAACTGAGGTCAAATATTTAAAGTTATCAGTTCCTAGCTGTGGACCACAGAATATTTTGCAGAATGTAGTTTTTACAGATAAATGGGCAACAATATAAAAAAGAAAAACCTTATACAATTTTGGAGACTAGTACAATATTGTAGACTGTTGATTACAGCTTTTGTAGAGTGATAAACACTGATAGAGCAACTGCATGCCAATTCTTCAGATCCTCTGGTTTGGTCCTCAGAATATGAAGAGGCTTTTAAACAACTGAAATTGGCTATAACCTCGAAAGCTCTGAGGATTCCAAGTTAAAACTTGGATTAATCATCCTATTTATATTGATATTTAATGCTGTTTTCTAATGGCTCATGTACTTGGTACAAAAGTGGACAACTTAAGGCTTCCTGTGCTATGGTGACTTATACAACTGTAGAAGCTTGTGTTTTGTACGAATTAAGTCTGCACAAGAAGAAAGGTTAATAGCAGTTACCAGAGCTGCAATTCTTAAGTTATGACCTTAAAATGATTATGTATATGTTTGGTATGCCATGCAACAGAACAATTTCTTTAATAGGGAATTTTTTTTATTTCAATAGTCACCAAAATATCTCATGGAAAAATGTCTTGAGTTACCAAAGGCCTTAAAACTGACTGTCTTTAGATAGGGAGTATTTTTGAAATTTTTGAAAGAGAGTTTCAAAATCTTCCATTAAAACATGGCAGAATCTGGGGGCAACTGAGTGGCTCAGTCAGTCAAGCAACCAACTCTTGGATTTTGGCTCAGGTCACGATCTCAGGGTAGTAAGACTGAGCCCCGTTGGGCTCTGTACTCAGCATGGAGTCTGCTTGAGATTCTCTCTTTCCTCTTTTAAAACAAGTTAAAAAAAAAGGTAGAATCCAAACTTAGAAGCTCCATTTTTAATACAATAAGTGCTCTTGAGGCACCTGGGTGGCTCAGTCGTTACATCTGCCTTCAGCTCAGGGCGTGATCCCGGCATTCTGGGATCGAGCCCCACATCAGCTCCTCCACTGAGAGCCTGCTTCTTCCTCTCCCCACTCCCCTGCTTGTGTTCTCTTGTTGGCTGTCTCTCTCTCTCTGTCAAATAAATAAATAAAATCTTAAAAAAGTGCTCTTTGAATTTCAAAACATGCATCAAAAGAAAAGGTATATACCTATGTAATTCCCATGTTCTAATCTAAATATCTTTTCGCCTAACAAAACTATTCCTGTACCATAGTCCCTGTTTGGCTAGCATTGTCATGCCATTAACAAAATCATTTAGTAAAAGAGGGATTTTTAAAGACACTAAACTTTATTACACCTGCCAAAGAGATAAAATTGTTCAAAACATATTAAAGAGATGTTCATTTGTCAGCAGAAATAAGTACAGGCCAATTCTGAGGTAAGCACAGGAAGTCCTTTTGGCCAATCACCAGGAACCTGGGTGGCAAAGCTGGGTATCATAAATTAATGCCTGTAAAGGCAAGTGATTTGAATTATTATGTTTGATACCTGGATGAAGTCAACATTTCCCTTCAAGAACAACAACAAAAAATGTTCAGGAATAGTAATGACACTCTTATTAAACATAATTCTATGTTGGGGATACCAGAGCACACTGACAAGGACAGAGAAAATTTATTTCTGTTTCAGAGAATATGCAAATGTTCATGGATTCCTATAAGCTGTCATACACCTTATCATCTTCAGCCCCTGGACACATGTAGCAAATTCATCAAACTCTAAAAAATAAAAAATAAAATTTCATTGACTACACCAGTAATCTACTAGGCTAAAATGGCTGTTTAAAAATTACAACCATCTCTAAAAGTACTGAATATTTTTCTTTGGACTTACATTAGACAGGCCTAGAGGAATTTGAGTGGGAGTGGCAACATCTTGGGACAATTTAGCTGAATTGCCTCATAATCATGTTCAATACTTCAACAGGGTTCCTCTCTTGCTTAGAGACCCAGAGACAAAGCCGTAAAGGATCTGAAAGACCCACTGGTAGAAGCCCTCCACCCCTACTGAGCAGGAGATTCCATCTACATAAATGTTCTTCAGGAAAGATGAGCTGTCACTACACAAAAAGACCATTCAAGTACTGCTGACAACCCATGGGCTATCAAAGTAACGTGGCTAAATAGCTGGATTTGTCCTTCCATTGGGAAGTCAGCTCCTCAAGAGGAGACTGGCCTGTGGTTCCATTAAAGAACTCTTAAAACTTAAGTTTTCACAATTGATGTTGGTACTGAATTCCACTGAAAGGAGATATTCTAGGGAACTTATTACTACCTTTACAGAATGTCTTGCTGTTGTATTCACAGTTGGGCTATTTCAACTACTTTAAGAGAATCACACTGTACTAGAAAACAAAAACAAGTTACTTGTTGTTACTCCTTCTCTGCACTCCAAGTAATTCTTCTCACAATCTTCTTCTGATCACCTCTAGACTGTAATCCTAATATAAAGAGATTCTGACTTAAGTCAACAATCTGACAGTAAACGGGACGGTCCTCATTAATTTTAAGCAACTATTATGCATTCAGGTACTTAAGCTCTAAATTTAACAGTTTGATTAGAATAATGACATTGATAAGAAAACATTTAAATAACAGACACAAACTCTGGCATTTACATATAAATACTGCCCAAGACAGGTGCAATGGCACCAATTAACTCTGGGGTGCAAGTTCTCAGACAATCCTAATATAGATAAACACATGAAGATTTAGTTGACTATCATAATGGACCTAACCCAAGGCAAAAATTATAAGGCTGTCCATCGGGTGGATTTTGTCCTCAAGACATTAGATACATATACACTAAACACCAGGATTTTAAATCTGTACCTTTCAAATAAGCATGTCACATTAGGACTTTGATACTAGAAGGTGGTCGGGCGATAGATTTACATCTGGGAAAAGTTATGTGTGAAGATAGAACAATTCTAGGAGAGCCTAAATTGACATACAAATGTAGATGATACTTTCATCACTAAAATTCAGGGACAAATTTATTGGGACTTCACAAAGGAAAGCTCTGAATTAAAAATTTAGATTATCAGACTCCAGAGTTAAGTTTTATTTAATCCAAGCCTAAGTAGTTTAAGGAACAATAATAAAGCTTGGTGAATCATTTGAAAATGCAAGCAATAAAGACATCATACCAATTTGTAAAATAAATAATAAATCACCATGCAAAAACTTTTGTGCAGTTTTAATCAAGAATCTAATTTAACTCATCACAATTGGTATGATTTATTCAAAGGTCATTCCACCAAGGCAATTAACACTATCCAAAAATTTAGCAATTCTGTTATTTTGACAATTGTTTTGCTTTCTATTCTACTTGGAATTGCTGGATATTTAGAAGGCTGCAACTCACCCAGAAAAAGATGAAAACAGCAATAAAATTCATTGGAAGTCTGTAGTGTTACTATTTTATATAAACAAAAGGGAGCATCGTGAAGTCTAAATACATAAACCCAAAAGGAAAAAATCTCCCCTGTCTGAAAACAAGAGATTTCTCAATTTGCCTTTTCTTTCTTAGAGCAATTACTTGAGAAACCTAATTCTGCATTCTTTCTCTTCATAAGCAAATCTTTTAAAAAGCCAAACAAACTCCTTGTCAGCTTCACAGACCCAAGAATATCTTAAAAACATGGGGACTAGTTCTTTAGGTATCAAAGATAAAGGCCTTTCTTTCCAGTCTCATGGCAAGGTAGCCTAACTTGGATCCAACCTTGTTCCTAGTTGCAATACCAATACCAGTCCTAAAAATGAGATCTATCTTCCTTGATAAGACTCCATTATACATAGATGCCATCCCAACTACTAAGTGAATTTGGGATGAACTATGTTACGAATGGTGCTGTGGAGTCCTTTCCTTGAGGACCATAGCTTATCTTGAAAACACGTGCGTAATGGGTTGTATCTGCTAGATTATGTCAAAGGGTAAGATTTATGAATCTTAGTGCATTGCCTGTGATTCTCACCACACATTCAGATTTAATGGTTATTAAATAATAAACAAAAACTGTTTTCTCTCTAGATTTGTGGAGAAGTTTGTTAGACTGAAAGAAAATTTCACTTTCCTCAATACACTCAAATAGTTGTCCTATATAATCTCTTTGAAAGTGTCAAGATCATGAAAGGAAAGGTAAAGAAATTATCTAAATCAGAGAGAAAGAAAAAACAACTATTAAATGCAATGTGATATTATAGACTGGATTCTCATTATTTTTTTGGCTGATTCTTTTGAATGGAAGCCAATATTGATAATTGTTAAAACTTAAGTGTGGAGTCTAAAGTATTGCCAATTTTTTATTCTGATAGCTATACTGAAAATGTGGATTAAATACTAAAATATTTATGGTAAACACAGCATTTTCAAATGGTTTGAAAAAGTTATTTGAATTGAACTGTTTGAGACGGTTTCAAACTTGAGGGGGAGGCACAAAGACAGAAAGAGGATCAAGATAAAATTTGCTAAGGTGTCTGCTAATTGGTTTTAAGATGGGATACTTTTAGCCCCATTCTGTATTATTTTCCCTAGAGGTTACACACACACTACCTATTAATGTATCAATCCAAATCGGCAAAGAAGTCAAAATGTCTCTCTTTGTAGATGACATGATACTCTATATGGAAAACCCAAAAGAATCCATGCCCAAACTATTAGAAGTTATAGAGCAATTCAGTAATGTGGTGGGATACAAAATCAATGCTCAGAAATCAGTTGTATTTCTATACACAAATAATGACACTGAAGAAAGAGAAATTAGGGAATCCATCCCATTTACAATAGCACCAAAAACCATATGTTACCTTAGAAGTAACTTAACCAGAGACGTAAAGAACCTATATTCTAGAAACTATAAATCACTCTTGAAAGACATTGAAGAAGACACAAAAAGATGGAAAAATATTCCATGCTCATGGATTGGAGGAATTAACATAGTTAAAATATTCATGCTACCCAGAGCAATCTACACTTTCAATGCCATCCCGATCCAAATACCAATGACATTTTTCAAAGAACTGGAACAAATAGTCCTTAAATTTATATGGAACCAGAAAAGGCCCCAAATCACCAAGAAACTGTTGAAAAGGAAAAACAAAGCTGAGGGCATCACAATGCCGGATTTCGAGCTGTACTATAAAGCTCTGATCACAAAGACAGCATGGTACTGGCACAAAAACAGATACATAGACCAATGAAACAGAGTAGAGAACCCAGAAATGGACCCTTGGCTCTTTGGGCAACTAATCTTTGATAGAGCAGGAAAAAACATCCAGTGGAAAAAAGAGAGTCTCTTCAATAAATGGTGCTGGGAAAATTGGACAGCTACAAGCAAAAGAATGAAACCTTACCACTCTCTCACACCATACACCAAAATACACTCCAAAATGGAAAAGACCCTCGATATGAGACAGGAATCCATCAAAATTTGAGGAGAACATAGGCAGCAACCTCTACTACTTCAGCCAAAGCAACCTTTTTCATGACACATCTCCAAAGGCAAGAGAAACAAAAAATAAAATGAACTTGTGGGACTTCATCCAAGATAAAAAGCTTCTGTACAGCCAAGGAAACTGTCAAAAAAACTAAGAGGCAGCGCACAGAATGGGAGAATATATTTGCAAATGATGCTACAGATAAAAGACTGGTATCCAAGATCTACAAAGAACTTCTCAAACTCAATACACGAGAAACAAATAAACAAATCATAAAATGGGCAGAAGATATGAACAGACACTTTTCCAATGAAGACATACAAATGGCTAATAGACACATGAAAAAATATTCAAAATCAATAGCCATCAGGGAAATTCAAATCAAAACCACACTAAGATACCACCTTATGCCAGTTAGAATGGCAAAAATTGACAAGGCAAGAAACAACAATTGCTGGAGAGGTTTGGAGAAAGGGGATCCCTCCTACGCTGTTAGTGGGAATGCACGTTGGTACAACCACTCTGGAAAACAGTGTGGAGGTCCCTTAAAAAGTTAATAATTGAGCTACCCTATGACCCAGCCATTGCACTACTGGGTATTTACCCCAAAGATACAGACGTAGTGAAGAAAAGGGGCATATGCACCCCAATGTTCATAGCAGTTTTGTCCACAATAGCTAAATCGTGGAAGGGCTGAGATGGCCTTCAACAGATGACTGGATTAAGAAGTTGTGGTCCATATATACAATGGAATATTACTCAGCTATTAAAAAGAACAAGTTCTCAACATTCGCTGCAACATGGATGGCACTGAAGGAGATAATGCTAAGTGAAATAAGTCAAGCAGAGAAAGACAATTATAATATGGTTTCTCTCATCTATGGAACATAAGAACTAGGAAGATTGGTAGAAGAAGAAAGGAATAAAGAAAGGGGGGGTAATCAGAAGGGGGAATGAAGCATGAGAGATTATGGACTCTGAGAAACAAACTGAGGGCCTCAGAGGGGAGGGGGGTGGGGGAATGGGATAGGCTGGTGATGGGTAGTTAAGGAGGGCATGTATTGCATGGTGCACTGGGTGTTATACGCAACTAATGAATCATGGAACTTTACATCAAAAACCAGGGATGTACTGTATGGTGACTAACATAATATAATAAAAAAAACATTAAAAAAAAACAAATGTCCAATCTTACCACTTCTACTCAACATAGTATTAGAAGTACTAGCTGCAGTAATCAGACAACAAAAAGTCTTCCAAATCAGTAAAGAAGTAAAACTTTCACTATTTGCAGATGACATCATATTCTATATAGAAAACTCAGAAGACAACAAAAAGTGCTAGAAGTGATAAATTCAGTAAGGTCTCAGAATACAAAAATCAATGTACAGAAATCTGTTGCATTTCTATACACCAATAATGAAGCAGCAGGAAGAGAAATTAAGGAAACAATCCCATCTACAATTGCATCAAAAATAAGATACCCAGGAATAAACCTAACCAAAGAGGTGAAAGACCTGTACTCTGAAAACTACAAAACATTGATGAAAGACATTGAAGATGACACAAAGAAATGGAAAAACATTCCATGCTCATAGGTTGGAAGAATATTGTTAAAATGTCCATACTACCCAAAGCAATCTATGCATTTAATGCAATCTCTCAAAACAACAGTGGCGTTTTTCACAGAACTAGAACAGTTCTAAAATTTGTATTGAATGACAAAGACCCCAATAGCCAAAGCAATTCTGAAAAAGAAAAGCAGAGCTGGAGGCATCACAATTACAGACTTCAAGTTACATTACAAAGCTGTAGTGATCAAGACAGCAAGGTACTAGCACAAAAATAGACACATAGGTCACTAGAACAGAATAGAATACCCAGAAATGAACCCACAACTATATGGTCAATTAATCTTCAACAAAGCAGAAAAGAATATGCAATGGAAAAAAGACAGTCTGTTCAACAAATGCTATTGAGAAAACTGGACAGCAACATGCAAAATAATGAAGCTGGACCACTTTCTTACACCACTCACAAAAACAAATTCAAAACGGATGAAAGACCTAAATGTCTTTAGACAGGGAACCATCAAAATCTTAGAGGAGAACACAGGCAGTAACCTCTTTGATGTTGGCTATAGTAACTTCTTACTAGATAGGTCTCTTGAGGCAAGGGAATCAAAAGCAAAAATAAACTATTGGGACTTCATCAAAACAAAAAGCTTCTGCACAGTGAAGGAAATAATCAACAAAACTAAAAGGCAACCTGCAGAATGAGAGAAGGTATTTGAAAATGGTATCTGTCAAAGAGTTAGTATCCAAAATACATAAAAATCTTACAAAACTCAGGGGACCTGGGTGGCTCAGTCAGTTGAGCACCCAACTCTTGATTTCAGCTCAGGTGGTGACCTTGGGGTCCGAAGATTGATCGAGCGCTGCATCCCTGCTCCACACTCAGCTAGGAGTCTGCTTCTATCCCTCTCTGCCCCTCTCCCCCGATGCGTACATGCACATGCTCTTTCTCTCTCTAAAAGAAATGTCTTCAAAAAAAAAAACTTATAAAATTCAACAGCTAAAGAACAATCCAATTTAAAGATGAGCAAAGATATGAAAGACATTCCTCTAATGATGACATACAGATGGTCAACAGACACATGTAAAGATACTCAAAGATACTCATATCACTCCTCCAGGAAATACAAATCAAAACTACAATAAGATACCACCTCATGACTGCTAAAATGGCTAAAATCAACAGCACAAAAAATAACAGGTGTTGTCAAGGATAAGGAGAAAAAGGAAGCCTCTTGCACTGTTGATGGGAATGCAAACTAGCACAGCCACTCTGGAAGACAGTATGGAGGTCACTCAAAATGTTAAAAATAGAACTATCAGTAACTGCACTACTGGATATTTACCCAAAGTATTTTAAAAAAAACCCAGTAATTCAGAGGAATACATGCACCTCTATGTTTACAGCAGCATTATCTACAACAGCCAAATTATGGCAAGAGCCCAAATGTCCATCAGTTGATGAATGGATAAAGAATATGTGGTGTGTGTGTACATATATTGTATGTATATATGTATATATTGTATGTATATATACTGTACCTATATATGTGTGTATATATACACAAAGTATATTTTATGTATATATGTATATATTGTATGTATATATGTACATACACACACAGTCACAAATGGAATATTATCCAGCCACCAAAAAGAACGAAATTGTGTCTTTGCAACAACATGGATGGAGCTAGAGAGTATAATGCTAAGCAAAAGAAGTCAGAGAAAGACAAATACCATATGATTTCACTCATATGTGGATTTTAAGAACCAAAGGAACAAAGGGAAAAAAAGACACACTCAATTATAGAGAACTGACCATTACACCAGAGGGAGGGAGTGTGGAGGGATGGGTGAAATAGGAGGATTAAGAAGTGCACTTGTGATAAGCACCAGGTGATGTACGGAATTGTTCAATCACTACATTGTACAACCGAAACTAGTAAAACACTCTATGTTAACTGGAATTAAAACTTAAAAAGAGTCGCTTACTGTGCTTAAACAATTTTTATAAGAAATATGGTTTATTTGAGCACCTGCTTCTGGGACCCTGGAATTTTTCTATGTGCCAAATGAAGCTACCTATGTGTCTAACTCCCATTAAACACTGAGTATTGAGTTTTTAATGAGCTTCCCTGACAGGCAATATTTACCAGTAATATATTATAGCCATGAATATAACTGTATGATTGAGTCTTAAGTCCTAGCAAAATTGAATCTGAGTGCGTTTGGAGACTCCTGGAATTAGGATGAAGACAGAAATCCAGTTTTGTTTTGTTTTGTTTTGTTTTGTTTTGTTTTGTTTTGTTAATGTAGTTGGATTTTAACACTTCTCTTACTTCTCAAATTTCACTATCTCTCCCTCAAAAAGTAAGAACCTGTGTTATATCAGATGATGCCCGCTGTGGAAGGCATTCCAGGAGGGGGTCTAGCAGCCCGAGTTGGGTTAGGAGGGTCCATGGAAGGGCAAACCATCACATGGTTTTGAACTTGAAAGAAGTAGGAAGATACCCAAATAGGGGGTTGGTAGTGGCCTCCCAACTTATGGAAGGATTCTACACCATGGAGGGGGTAGGGTTTGTGTTTATGGCAGTGGTGATAGATTTGCTAAATACAGGTTTCATCATATAACTAAGTATATGAAGGATAGAGAGATATAGATTTCTTACTATCAAATAAGTTACAGCTGCTAAGGAATTAGACCTTAAAACTCCTCATCACACAAAATGTGTAACAATGTGGAGTAATGGATGTTAAATTATTGTTGGAATCATTTTGCAATACATATTACAAATCATTATATGGTACACTAAAACAGTGTTATAGGTTAATTATATCTTAATTCTTTTTTTTTTAAAGGTTTTATTTATTTATTTGACAGAGAGAAAGAGAGCACAAGCAGGGGGAGCAGCAGAGGAAGAACCAGGCTCTTTGCTGAGCAGGGAGCCCGATGTGGGACACGATCCCAGGATCCTGGGATCATGACCTGAGCCGAAGGCAGCCGCTTAACGACTGAGCCACCCAGGGGCCCCAATTATATCTTAATTCTTTAAAATTAAGTGAAAATAAGTTCACAAATATGGAATAGGCAAGAATATACCATGTGTTATTGCACTGGATTTGGATAGTGTGAATTCACTATCCTTAATATAGATACATATAGAAATATAGACATATACACACACTTCTAGGTGTGTCTACTGAGTGGGCTAAGGAACAATGATAGACCAATAGTATCAAACACATTTAGCTCCCAGATATTGGTTTCTATAAATAATTCTCTACTGAAAGGAACAAACCTCCTTGGAGAATTGGCTGATTCTAGGGTTCAGACGGAAAAAGTGGAACTTGACATTGGAACATCATTCTTCACTGTAAAGAAAGGAGGTCTTTCAATATAGGAATATGTTAAAAGAAAATATAAACCAGTTTGAAGGGGCTTCTACCAGTCTAACTGAAATAATCAGAGCTTAAAAAAAGTTACCAGACTTTATTCCATTGGCAAGGTGGGGGGAAATGAGAACTACAAGCCCCTACTGACTTAAAATACATGAATACACTGGAAGTGTGATGAGGAATATCCAAGCTCTTAAGGCACCTGGCCATAAATTGGTATTTTAATGAGGGTGGGGAATTAATTTGAAAATGGAAGTGCCTGATGCACCCTAATCTAGTGATCAAAAGTAACACCACCAGTAATGAGATACAAGGAAAGCAGATACCAACTGACAGAATGAAAAGAGAAAACATTATTCCTGACAAAGATACAGAATCTAAATCTAATCATAAGGATACATTAAATATATCCAAATTGAGGAGCACTTTAATGGTAAATGCAAATGAAAAAAAAAAAAAAGTCTTGGTTGAAAATAAGGGACAAGACTCCCCATCCCCTTTCTTGAAGCATTTACCTTAGAAAACTTGTAATAAGTTTTTTCCCTTCCTTGAGATATATGTAAATCTTTTTAAAAGCTAAATAAGCTTCTTTCCAGCTTTAGAGACTCAGAAATGTCTAAGAACCTGGGGAGTATTTCTTTGAAATGTAATCATGAAAAAAATGTAATCAGGAAAAAAAAATCAAAGAGAGCACCCCCATCTCTCAGTTTCTGTAGGAGGGTAACAGCTTAACTTTGGTGGGCAGGCATCTCACTCCAAGTTGTAAAACCACCCCCTGTCATAAAGACATAAGAAGCTGATTTTTTTTTCCCTTTAGATAAAACCAATTAGCAAACACAGATGGTCACCCAACTACCAAGTAAATTTGGGATGAACTATGTGTGAAAAATAATGCTGTCAAGTCCTTTGAGGACTAGTTGTTTATCTTGAGAACATGTATGTGATGGGTTGTAACTGCTTGACTATATAAAATATACCTATTTGTCTTCATAATCTTCTATTGGATTGCCTGGGATGCACATCACAGTCTATTTTAATGCTTATTCAATAATACAACTGTTTTCTTTCTCTTATACCTTTATGGAGAGGTTTCCTTTGTCAAAAGACTGTTTTTAATTTTATTTCCCCAACAAATGTGAAGAGGAGGACAAGTTATCTGGCAGTTCCTAAATTAAGCTGACCAGCTGAAGGTCTATGGCCAAGCAGCAGCCAGGTAAGAGAACCTGAATTCCAATTTCTGTTATAGCTCTCCACTCTTGAAATAGAAGTCAGAAGACATCCTCTCCAAATTCAGTGTTTTACTACTGAATAAACACAGATAATATGGGCTCTAACGTTCTGTCATGATTACTGAATGGTTAGACCACACAGTAAACCAGTAATGTTGCCTGAAGGTTCTTCTCTTAAAGGGTTACTATTCTTCAAATTTGGAATGGGTAAATGAAAATCCAGTCTTGCAATGACCCAAGGATGGCTCTTTTGATTTGAATGAATCAACTTATTGCTGGGGTCTTTATACAGGCCTCATTCCAAACAAATGAATTACTGGTATTTAGGAGATAAATATCATTCTAAGGGAAAAGCTGTAATTGATTTCAGTAGACAAAAGGAAAGAATGAAAACCATGGAAAGGGAATTAAGAAAATGAAGGGTACATTCCCTTTCTCAGAACCCTTCTCCACCTTTCTGCCTTGCCTTCTCCTTCTGCTTCCCCTGCATCTGTTTATCCCTTCCTGTCTCAGATTGTCTCACAGGAAGGGGGAGGTAATGAACTTTTACAGGAGTGATTTCCTTCATGAGTAGATTTCCCTGAAAAGGATGAGGCACAACTGTAGTTAGTGATGAATTACATGCTCTGAAGACTCAGGTTTGTGTGCCTCCTGGCTTTACCCTGAGTTCACTTAATATCTCAGCCCAAATTTCACCTCCAAGAGTCCTTTACTGGCCATACTACAGACAGGAAAGCAGAAATGATAGAGACTTGGTGTGGAAATAACTAAGAACATAGGCGCCCTGGAAAAAGGCAAACAAGTTAGTAAGCTGATGAACGTCAACATGGGAAGGGAAACTTAAGTGCTACAAAATTTACATTTTTTTCTTATTTTCATGCAAGAAAAGCCAGCCTTCCTATACGGAACACCAGCAAATTTGAGGACATTGAGAGTCCCAGGAAGGCACATGCATTTGTCACCAGCTGATTATTCATTTTAAGTCTTCTTTACTCTATTCCCCCAGAAGTTTGCTGAAGTACTCCATGAAGTGTTTTTAGTTTGTAGCCTCACACATAGGGATGTGTACTGGCTATTGTGTAGAATTCAATTGCAGATTTTGTTTCTCTGATGCAACAGGTATATAAGTTCCAGAAGGTCACCACAAGGATTACAGTGGCCAAGAAAATTAACTATCTACTACTTCTCACTCCCCACACATACAACCTTGGAAGATCAAACTGCATTAGAGACCAGTCAAAAGGGAACCATACTTGAGGCCTTTTCAATAATGGTGATCTGGAAGAAGTTACAGTGGTGGACTCACCAACAGGTGACTTCCCCATTGATTTCCATGGGCAGTTCCTTAGGGCTTTCTCAAAATTCCCTGATATGGAGCCAGGAACACTTGATTCTTATCAAATTTTGCCTGGGCTGCTCTCTTGTTGATTATCCAAACCCAAGTTAAGGAAAGGGTGATTAAAAAAAAAACAAAAAAAGGCAAGGACAGACTATTATTCAAACCATAGGAAGATCTACTTAGTTTGGGAACAATCTAGAGAAAGACAAGGAAGAACAGAAAACTTCAAACTTCTGTGTAAGGTACTTAACCAGAAATCTTTATTAAAGAAAAAACACCTGCTTCGGACAACCTGTGAAGAGAGCGAAGGAAGGAAGAAAACTATGACATCATTGCAAGAAGCCAGGAGGGATTGTTAAAAGACTGAGGGATCCAAGAATTGTAGGAAAAAAAGAATCAGGACAGCCCAGAACGATAGGGAATAATGTTCAACTGGCTTAAAAATGGACAGATGTAGGGACTCTCAGAGGTTGGAACTAAGGATACTAGTTCTCCTTATTTTGCAATTTCCTCTGGAATTTCTCACTTTCCATTTGGGTGATAGATCAATACAAACTGATGGTCTTTTGGATCATCCTTCTACTTCTTCCTTTTCCTCCAGGCTCCATTATACATAGGTCCTCTGATTGAGGGACACACTTTCTTACTTTCTCCTCACCCTTTTGTAAATCCATTGTGGGAGAGACCTGCTGTGCAATTTAAAAGTTACCATATTTGGCACTCCAGAAAAAATGTCTGTGGATCTCCCTGGAAAAAGAGGGGACCTAATTTGGTTACTGTTTAAAGCCTTCTGAAAAAAAAAATGTGTGTCAGTGTGTGCAATTTTTATACCATACTGGAAAAACACCCCTAACTGAAGCAGACTGATGCATAGCTCTGGGATCTAGGAAACAATGATACTGGCTTAACGCAAGATAAAGAATTTACAAGAATAGCTTACCAAAAACAAGCTATGGCCATGTGTAAAACAATATCCTTCGTAGGAAGCTCAATTAAAAAGAATAAAGCTAGTTATAAGCAAATCAGAAAAAAATTTAAAATGAACACTTACACTGTAACACTTGAGTACTTCCAGTAAAGGAAGCTACATTTGATAAAGATGGTCAACCACTATTTAGATTTATATGTCTTCAATAGGTTTGTTATTCCATTAACCCCTGTAATTCCTAGGTCTACCACTATTCTAACTTCACTACCTTTCTCAACAGTTTCTCCTCTGTAACTGATCTATGTTCTTCCCTTCCTTTCCTCCTCCTTCCCTCTTCTCTCCTCCTTCGTCCTCCTCTCTCTCCACCTAACTCACCCTCACTGTTTATCTAATAAGTCTAAATTCTTGTTTGCTTTTGCTTATGAAGGAGTCAGTATCTGGGCAAAGTGTTTCTCAAGGGTTTTGGGACTCTCCCACTATTTTTCTTTGGTTACTTACAAAAAAATCTTAGGAATTTGTCCTACCAGAGGAATCTATGAATACACAGTATGTATATGATTGGCTGATAACCTCAAATTAATAAGCAATTTAAAACAGATACTTTGTCTTTGGTAAGATTCTTTACTTCATATGGTCATAAGGCCTCACTGGACAAATTAAACTATTGCTCAACTGAGGTCAAATATTTAAAGCATCAGTTCCTAGCTGTGGACCACAGAATATTTTGCAGAATGTATTTTACAGATAAATGGGCAACAATAAAAAAAAGAAAAACCTTATACAATTTTGGAGACTAGTACAATATTGTAGACTGTTGATTACAGCTTTTGTAGAGTGATAAAACACTGATAGAGCAACTGCATGCCAATTCTTCAGATCCTCTGGTTTGGTCCCTAGAATATGAAGAGGCTTTTAAACAACTGAAATTGGCTATAACCTCTTCGAAAGCTCTGAGGATTCCAAGTTTTTTAAAACTTGATTAATCATCCTATTTATATTGATATTTAATGCTGTTTTCTAATGGCTCATGTACTTGGTACAAAAGTGGACAACTTAAGGCTTCCTGTGCTATGGTGACTTATACAACTGTAGAAGCTTGTGTTTTGTACGGAATTAAGTCTGCACAAGAAGAAAGGTTAATAGCAGTTACCAGAGCTGCAATTCTTGGTTATGACCTTAAAAATGATTATGTATATGTTTGGTATGCCATGCAACAGAACAATTTCTTTTAATAGGGAATTTTTTATTTCAATAGTCACCAAAATATCTCATGGAAAAATGTCTGAGTTACCAAAGGCCTTAAAACTGACTGTTCAGATAGGAGTATTTTTGAAATTTTTGAAAGAGAGTTTCAAAATCTTCCATTAAAACATGGCAGAATCTGGGGCAACTGAGTGGCTCAGTCAGTCAAGCAACCAACTCTTGGATTTTGGCTCAGGTCACGATCTCAGGGTAGTAAGACTGAGCCCCGCGTTGGGCTCTGTACTCAGCATGGAGTCTGCTTGAGATTCTCTCTCTCTTTCCCTCTTTAAAACAAGTTAAAAAAAAAAAAGGTAGAATCCAAACTTAGAAGCTCCATTTTTAATACAATAAGTGCTCTTGAGGGGCACCTGGGTGGCTCAGTCGTTAAGCATCTGCCTTCAGCTCAGGGCGTGATCCCGGCATTCTGGGATCGAGCCCCACATCAGGCTCCTCCACTGAGAGCCTGCTTCTTCCTCTCCCACTCCCCCTGCTTGTGTTCCCTCTCTTGCTGGCTGTCTCTCTCTCTCTGTCAAATAAATAAATAAAATCTTAAAAAAAAAAAAGTGCTCTTGAATTTCAAAAACATGCATCAAAAGAAAAGGTATATACCTATAAAATAGGTAATTCCCATGTTCTAATCAAATATCTTTTCGCCTAACAAAACTATTCCTGTACCATAGTCCCTGTTTGGCTAGCATTGTCATGCCATTAACAAAATCATTTAGTAAAAGAGGGATTTTTAAAGACACTAAACTCTTATTACACCTGCCAAAGAGATAAAATTGTTCAAAACATATTAAAGAGATGTCTATTTGTCAGCAGAAATAAGTACAGGCCACTCCTGAGGTAAGCACAGGAAGTCCTTTTTGGCCAACTTGACCAGGAACCTGGTGGCAGTTGGGTATCATAAAATTAATGCCTGTAAAAGGCAAGTGATTTGGACTATTATGTTTGATACCTGGATGAAGTCAACACTTTCCTTCAAGAACAACAACAAAAAAATGTTCAGGCAATAGTAATGACACTCTTATTAAACATAATTCCCATGTTGGGGATACCAGAGCACACTGACAAGGACAGAGAAAATTCTATTTCTGCTCTTCAGAGAATATGCAAATGTTCATGGATTCCTATAAGCTGTCATACACCTTATCATCTTCAGCCCTCTGGACACATGTAGCAAATTCATCAAACTCTAAAAAAATAAAAAAATAAAATTTCATTGACTACAATTCAGTAATCTACTAGGCTAAAATGGCTGTTTAAAAATTACAACCATCTCTAAAAGTACTGAATATTTTTTCTTTGGACTTACATTAGACAGGCCTATAAATTTGAGTGAGGCAACATCTTGGGACAATTTAGCTGAATTGCCTCATAATCATGTTCAATACTTCAACAGGGTTCCTCTCTTGCTTAGAGACCCAGAGACAAAGTCAAAAGGATCTGGAAAGACCCACTGGTAGAAGTCTTCCACCCCTACTGAGCAGGAGATTCCATCTACATAAATGTTCTTCAGGAAAGATGAGCTGTCACTACACAAAAAGACCATTCAAGTACTGCTGACAACCCATGTGGCTATCAAAGTAACGGCTAAATAGCTGGATTTGTCCTTCCATTGGGAAGTCAGCTCCTCAAGAGGACTGGCCTGTGGTTCCATTAAAGAACTTAAAACTTAAGTTTTCTACAATTGATGTTGGTACTGAATTCCACTGAAAGGAGATATTCTAGGGAACTTATTACTACCTTTACAGAATGTCTTGCTGTTGTATTCACAGTTGGGCTATTTCAACTACTTTAAGAGAATCACACTGTACTAGAAAACAAACAAGTTACTTGTTGTTACTCCTTCTCTCTGCACTCCAAGTAATTCTTCTCACAATCTTCTTTCTGATCACCTCTAGACTGTAATCCTAATATAAAGAGATTCTGGACTTAAGTTCAACAATCTGACAGTAAAAACGGGACGGTCCTCATTAATTTTAAGCAACTATTATGCATTCAGGTACTTAAGCTCTAAATTTAACAGTTTGATTAGAATAATGACATTGATAAGAAAAACATTTAAATAACAGACACAAAACTCTGGCATTTACATATAAATACTGCCCAAGACAGGTGCAATGGCACCCAATTAACTCTGGGGTGCAAGTTCTCAGACAATCCTAATATAGATAAACACATGAAGATTTAGTTGACTATCATAATGGACCTAACCCAAGGCAAAAATTATAAGGTCCATCGGGTGGATTTGTCCTCAAGACATTAGATACATATACACTAAACACCAGGATTTAAATCTGTACCTTTCAAATAAGCATGTCACATTAGGACTTTGATACTAGAAGGTGGTCAAGGATAGCATTTCACATCTGGGAAAAGTTATGTGTGAAGATAGAACAATTCTAGGAGAGCCTAAATTGCCATACAAATGTGATGATACTTTCATCACTAAAATTCAGGACAAATTTATTGGGACTTACAAGGAAAGCTCTGAATTAAAATTTAGATTATCAGACTCCAGAGTTAAGTTTTATTTAATCCAAGCCTAAGTAGTTTAAGGAACAATAAAGCTTGGTGAATCATTTGAAAATGCAAGCAATAAAGACATCATACCAATTTGTAAAATAAATAAATCACCATGCAAAACTTTTGTGCAGTTTTAATCAAGAATCTAATTTAACTCATCACAATTGGTATGATTTATTCAAAGGTCATTCCACCAAGGCAATTAACACTATCCAAAAATTTAGCAATTCTGTTATTTTGACAATTGTTTTGCTTTCTATTCTACTTTGGAATTGCTGGATATTTAGAAGGCTGCAACTCACCCAGAAAAAGATGAAAACAGCAATAAAATTCATTGGAAGTCTGTAGTGTTACTATTTTATATAAACAAAAGGGAGCATCGTAAGTCTAAATACAAATCTAAAAGGAAAAAAATCTCCCTGTTGAAAATAAGATTTCCCTCACCTGCCTTTTCTTAGAGCAATTACTTGAGAAAACCTAATTCTGCATTCTTTCTCTTTCATAAGCAAATCTTTTAAAAAGCCAAATAAACCTCTTGTCAGCTTCACAGACCCAAGAATATCTTAAAAACATGGGGACTAGTTCTTTGAAAGGTATCAAAGATAAAGGCCTTTCTTCCAGTCTCTATGGCAAGGTAGCCTAACTTCTGGATCAACTTTGCTTCTAGTTGCAATACCAATACCAGTCCTAAAAATGAGATCTATCTTCCTTTGGATAAGACCTATTAGCTAACATAGATGCCATCCCAACTACTAAGTGAATTTGGGATGAACTATGTTACGAATGGTGCTGTGGAGTCCTTTTCCTTGAGGACCATAGCTTATCTTGAAAACACGTGCGTAATGGGTTGTATCTGCTAGATTATGTCAAAGGGTAAGATTTATGAATCTTAGTGCATTGCCTGTGATTCTCACCACATTCAGATTTAATGGTTATTAAATAATAAAACAAAAACTGTTTTCTCTCTCTAGATTTGTGGAGAAGTTTGTTAGACTGAAAGAAAATTTCACTTTCCTCAATACACTCTGCTAAATAGCTGTCCTATATAATCTTTGAAAGTGTCAAGATCATGAAAGGAAAGGGTAAAGAAATTATCTAAATCAGAGAGAAAGAAAAAAACAACTATTAAATGCAATGTGATATTATAGACTGGATTCCTCATTATTTTTTTGGCTGGATTCTTTTGAATGGAAGCCAATATTGATAATTGTTAAAACTTAAGTGGAGTCTAAAGTATTGCCAATTTTTTATTCTGATAGCTATACTGAAAATGTGGATTAAATACTAAAATATTTATGGTAAACACAGCATTTTCAAATGGTTTGAAAAGTTATTTGAATTGAACTTCTCTAAGTTTGAGACGGTTTCAAACTTGAGGGGGGGAGGTACAAAGACAGAAAGAGGATCAAGATAAAATTTGCTAAGGTGTCTGCTAATTGGTTTTTTAAGATGGGATACTTTTAAAGCCCCATTCTGTATTATTTTTCCCCTCTAGAGGTTACTACTCTATTACGTATCATTCCTACAAGCTTATGTTCCGTATTTTAAACTACGTAAGTGGTATCATACATGCATATACTTTTGTAACTTGTTTTAGCTAATGTTATTTTCAGATTTATATACTTCTTTACATCTTGCTAAATTTCATTTTTAACAGTAGTGTTGTATAAGCCCCATTTTATCTGTTCCCCTACTGAGAAACAGGTTGCTTTGGTTTTTCCCACCACTATAAACATTGTTACAGCATTACATAAAGTTTAAAAATATCTTCTCCCAGGGTGTGGCTTGCATTTTCCCCTTATTAATTGGCATTTAACATACAGAAGAGGTTTTAATTTTAATATTGGCACATTTGTTGATTCATTTTTAATGGTTTGTCCTTTTTAAAAAAGTCTCTTATGCTCATACATTTTTATAGGTACCTCAGAAAAAAAAGTGCAATGGATTTTGAGAAAAGCTTATTTTTAAAAATCTGTTAACTCACTAAAAGGCTATTAGGTATATGTATATATATTTTCTTCATTTGATTGGCAGGTCCAAACTTTTCTACACTAGCAGAGCATTAAATGTTATATAAAGAAGTTGGAAATCACTCATTTTCTGTGTGCTTGAGAAAATGCAGTTAAGGTAGTCAGAATTACATTATTGTCTTTAATTATGTGGAAAAATGTTTGAAATTATCTCAATCTAGTTCTAAAAATCATTTATTCATTTACCCATGCATTCATCCAAGCCATTCATTTATTCAACAAATATTGGATCTATTAATATTTTAGTGCCTAGGATCTACAATAGAGTATTAGAAGCAAAAGAAAAATCTATAGCCTCATATTTTGCATTTTGGCAAGGCAAAATAAGCAATAAACAAATGAATCCATAACTATACAATAGTTGATGGTGATACGTGCCATGGAGAACAATAAAGCAGGAGTGGAGATGAGAAGTAACTATTTTCAGGTAGGATTTTCTAACAGACAAATAAAGATATGAATGTAAAGAAAGGCATCATATGTTTGAAGGAAGACTATTCCAGAGAGGAGAAAGTTAATTACAGAGACTCCAAGCTCAGCATGCGTGTGTAGGTGCATGTTGGAGGAGGGTGGCAGGGGTTCTTAGTAGTTGTAAGGAAGTCAGCAAGGCTGGAGCAGAGTGGAATGAATTTGTCAGAAGAGATGGGGTAAAGGGAGGAAGTAATACAAGACTGAATCATGGAAGGCAAGGAGGGTTATAATAAGAATTTTGGCTCTTACTTTAAGGGAGTTGGAAAGTTTGAGCAGAGAATTAACGTAAGCAGACTTATACACCCTTGGCTGCTGTGTTCAAAATAGAGTGGGCATGGAATAGCTGACAGATAAGCTAGGATGCTATTTCAGTAAAAAAAAGATGGCTTGTATTGGTATGTTAATAGTAGACCTTGTAAGAGATGTTCAAATCCTGCTTTAGAGGTTTTGAATATAAAGCTGGCAGGGTTTCAGAAAAAGCAAAATTAAAAAGGACAAAAAAGTTTGTGGCTTGCACAAATGGAAAGGTGAAATTTGTTTTATGTGAGTCTGATTTGATAATCCTGTCTTTTCTGTTAATTTAGACTGGTGCAATAATGTCTTATCTTTTATGTGCATAAATATTGATGAAGATACTTTTTAGCAAGTTAAAGTAGGAGATGAAAAAATAAAATTGAGGCATTGATGACATCATACTTTTTATGAAGTGGCAAAACTTGAGGTTAATGACAGATAAGTCTTATGAATGGAAGATGAAGGAAAGATTTAGGATCTGAGAAGAATGGCTAAGTGTATTAATAGGTCAAAGTCAAGAGAAGAGAGTGAAAAAAATGCCCTTTCCTGTTTCTACTGATACTAGTAAAAGAGACCTTAAAAAGATGGTAGCAGAAGAAAAACGGTAAAGACCTTTTTCGTGTTACTTGAAAGCCTTCTTATCCATACTACCTGAAAACCTATTATATTCACTCATAAATATAATTAAGGCTGCTGATTATTGGAAGGCTATACAGATAGTTATTAATCAGATGAAGTAACTACTGAATGTTAAGAGTACTCAATAGTAACATGAGGGTAAAGAATTTGGACATTTAAGAATTTCAGCAGAAACCTGGTAAGTTATTGAAATGGTTTCTTAATTATCAGGGCTGAGACATGTATTTTAGGTATCACAAAATGCAGTGATTATTTGTATAGACAACTATTCCCCATCTGGATTTAAATTTCTGTGAGCATATGCTTTAGACAGTATAATGGCAAACCGGCTATAGTGGATAAAGTCAATGGTTTGTCAAAACTATCCCAAGAGGGCTAACTGTCCTACCCCTTCCCCACCCACAAATGGAATACTGAACTCCATAGTAAGAATGTGGTTAGAGTACAAGGTACTTTAATCTGGCTTTATGAATATTAGCAAGAAATACTAAATATAAGGTCATTGACACAGAAATGGTAGGTGCCCTGAATGGAGTGGTCCCCAGTCTTGGATGTCTCAGCCAACCTTAGTCTTTAGAAGCCAAGAACATAAGAGGCAGTAACTAATCTGTCTCAGTTAAGTGTCTATTAAAAGCAATCTCAATATACAATAATTTCTATGAGAACAAAATGATGGTTATCAGAAGGGAGGATGGTCGGGGGATGGGTTACAGAGGTGATAGGGATTAAGGGGTGTACTTGTGATAAGCACCAGGTATTCTATGGAAGGGTTCAATCACTATATTGTACACCTGAAACCAATATTACACTGTATGTTAACTGAAATATAAAAACTTAAAAAAATTTCTATGAAAGAAGATTAAAATTAGGTTCTGCAAATGCTCTAGGATGAGCCTGTTTGGATTCAGAGATGCTATGGTAGAAGGAAAAACAACCAAGTGATATTAAAAATTGGAAGTGCAACTGGGGTAATTTGATGGCTAAGTAGCTTTTACCTAACTTCATAATTGGTATGGATATTAGATATTGTGTGTCACTAAATCATGTTGCTTTTGTGCTTTTCATGTACATATTGAGTTCCTCTTAATTGGTTAGGATAAATGCAAACTTTTAGAATTGTCCCAGACCACCTATTATTAAGCATTAAGGAAAACTTAATAATAGGTCCAGAAGCTAACAAGGGATATTATACTGATCCAAATTTGGTTGAGGTAGGAATTTTGATTTCCACTAAATTCCTTTTCAATAGTCTAATATGTCACTATATAATGAAGAATGTTCCTGGAGACCAATGGATTTCAACCATTTTTTCCTTTAATTTCCTTTGTTTTCTTAAAGTTGAAGACCCCAAAGAACTTTTGTTTATATGGATTTATTGATATGTACCTTATTAGAAGGTACATATCTAATAGGGTGCCTGGGTGGCTCAGTCAGTTAAATGTCCAATTTTTGGTTTCAGCTCAGGTCATGATCTCAGGGTCCTGGGACAAAGCCTCACATGGGATTCCATGCTCAGCAGGGAGTCTGCTTGGGATTCATTCCCCCATCTTCCCCTTCTCCCTCTGCTCCTCCCCCACTTCGCACACACTCACTCGCATGCTCTCTCTCTCTAAAATAAAGTCTTTATTTAAAAAAAAAGGAGAAATTAAAACTGATAAATTAAAGAACATTTAAAAATGTAACTATCCCACTATGTGTTTAAATAACATTTTTCAGGAGTGACATCAAGATAGTAAAGTAGGAAGCACTGGATCTTTCTTCCCAACACACACATCAATTCACCAATAAATCATGGGCAAATCTGTAATGATGCTGGTAAATCACCTGTAATTATAGTTAAGTTAAAGAAGTATTAATAACCAAAAATATGTTAAAAGATACACAATATGAATAGATTTAATTGTGACAGCAGTAACAAAGTGTGGAGGAAAGAAGTTCATTAAATCATAGAAAAACTCTAGACTTTAACTTATTATCAGCTTAAAATAGGTTGCAACTATAAGATACTTCATGTAAGCCCCAAGGTAACCATACCAAAAAAAAAAAAAAATCTATAGAAGTTACAGAGAACGGAATCAAAGTAGATCTACACACACACACACACACACACACACACACACACAAAGATAGCAAGAGAAAATGACTAAAAGAACTAAGACTAACAACAAAAACAAAAACAAAAAAACGAACAAAGAATGCAGTAGTAAACCCTTCCCTATCAATTACTTGAGATTTGAATGAATTAAACTCAAGGATAGAATGGCTAAATGGACTGGGGAAAAAAAAAAAAAAAGACCAAACCATATGCTGTCTACAAGAAATTCACTTTAAATTTAAGGACACACATTGGCTGAAAGGGATGGAAAAACAATACGCAAAAGGTAATCAAAAGAGAATAGGGGTGACTATACTTACCAGACAAAACAGATTAAGAAAAAACTGTCACAAGAGACAAGGGCATTATATTAAAAGGCTCAATCAGGGAGACATAAAAGGTTTATAAAAACATATGCACCTGCCATCACAGCATCTAAATATACAAAGCAAACACTGACAGAACCAAAGGAAGAGACAGCAAAATGGTAATGGTCAGAGACTTTCTACCTCATTTTCAACAGAACATCCAGACAGATCAATAAGGACATAGAACTTACCACTATAGACCAAATGGACTTAATGGAATAGAACATTCCACTAACAGAATACACTTTCTTGTCAAGCACATAGCTCTTTTTCCCGCACAGATCATGTTCAGTCACGAGTCTTAAATTTGAGTACTGAAATCATACCACGTATATTTGACCACAATAGAATGAAAGTAGATATCAATAAAAGAAAACTGGGAAATTCACAAATATGTAGAAATAAAAATACATTCCTGATCATTGGCTCAAAGAAGAAATCAAATAGGAACTTGAAAAATATCTCCAAATTAAAAAAAAAGCATAATATACTAAAACTTTGTACTGTTTCTGCAGCATCTTATAAGAGTGAAGTTCAAAATGATAAACATCTACATTAAAAAATATTGAGTCACCTACTATGTTCCATGTACATTTACTTGGATTGCCTTATTTAATCCCCACAACAGAAGAAATTATTAACCTTACCTTACAGAGGAGAGGACTGAAACCCAGGAAAATCATCTATCTTTACTAATATGGCAACATTAAATATTAAGGCCTGAAGTCAAATGAAGGCTTGTCTAACAATAAAGCCTTCTAGGATTCCAAATGATAATAATAAAAATAACTGATCTATAAAAAGATCTCAACTTCACACATCACAAACTAGAAAGAGAAAAAACTATGCACAAAGTTTATAGAAAGATTAGAGTAGAAATTAAAAGGGGAGGAATTAAAACAAGTTATTTTGAAAAATACTGACAACCCTTAGACTAAGAAAAAAAAGACTCAAAATCAGAAATGAAAGAGGCCAGAACTGATGCCATAGATAAAAAGGATCATAAGAGTTTACTATGAACAAATTATATGCTAGCAATCTGGATAACCTAGAAGAAATTAATACCTAGAAACATACAACCTGCAAAGAACAGTTATGAAGAAATAAAGCCCAAACAGATCTGTAACTAGTATGGAGATTGAATCAGTAACCAACCCCACTCCCAAAAAAGCACAGGACCAGAGAGCTTCATCAGTGAATTCTACCAAAGAAAAATTAATCCAAATTCTTAAATTCCTCTGAAAAACGGAAGAGGAGAGAACACAGATCAGCAGAACAGAACAGAGCACCATGATCTTTAACAAGGATTCCAAGAATACACAATGGGGAACAATACTCTTCAGCAAATGGTGTTAGGAAAACTGCATTTCCACATTCAAAAGAATGAAGTCAGAACATTATCTTCTATCATGCCCAAAACAATTCAAAAATCAATTAAAAACATAAAGATCTGAAACTGTAACACTCCCCAA
Organism: Ursus maritimus; assembly: GCF_017311325.1. NCBI lineage: Eukaryota > Metazoa > Chordata > Mammalia > Carnivora > Ursidae > Ursus > Ursus maritimus. The sequence goes on from NW_024424452.1 coordinate 58,862,824, forward strand.
AAAACACACATTGGTCATTTGGAAAATATTGGTTTACTCAGTTATATACATTTTCCATGTTGTCATATTTTACTATTCAATCTCAAACCACATTTTAATATTACTACTTACATCTTCAGTACAAAGTTGTAGTGGAAAACAGTCTTATAGTTGATACAGCCCGATTAAAAAAATAATCAGTGGTACATTACTGGACTTGGGTTGAGACTGTCCCTACCACCATGGGCTATCCCAGCATTCTGATGCCTAAGTTACAAATCATCCCTTGGGTAATGCCAGAAAGACATCCAATTGGGGAGGAGAGAGTATGGCAAAGTTTACTAATAACAGAGTAAACAGTATTTTTAAGAATACACTAAGGGAAGAAGTCCACAGTACATAAGAGGAGGCTGTTCTACTCCCTATGGGGACAATTATAGTGTCTTTTCCACATGGACTGCTGTGTGTTCCAACCATTTTAATTCTCTCCCAGCTAAAGTAAAGCTGTCACTCTGTTTTGCTGATGTTTGATTCTGGCTATTACAGGTCATTCCCCGCCAGAGGTACACAAAGTTAGGTACACAAAATTAGGTACACAGAGTTAGGTACAGTATGGGAAACACTATGGTACTCCCAAATGGAACTATATTTGGTATCAATTGGTTGTCTCATGGAACATTCAATACTTCAGGGTTCAGATCCTTTTCCAATATTGTAAATATTTCATACTACTCATTGCAAAAATATTTAAGAAGGGACAAGAAGGGACACTAGAGGGAGCTATCTTCCAGGAGACAAGCTACAACTGGAAACCAGCCTGGAGAGAGAATGCAACTATAAATGAAGGGGGAATTGAATAACGCTACTAATGGAGAAGCATACCTACCAGCAATAGTACAAGGAGGTAGCACATTCACCTAAGAAGGATTACTGGAAATGCACCATTAAAAGGTGTTTGTAGGAAAATAATGGTAACCTTAAAAAATGGCAGGACATTACTGAACAGTACCACCTTTATTATCCTCTAATGAGTCAGTACCATATGCTTACAAAAATGAATTTACCTTTCCCGCGCTGCAAATGGTATTAGACAAAAAAAGAAACACCACAATATCATCCTTATGTGCAGGGAGTGGTAGGATAGATGGGTAGTGTTATAAAATGGCACCTGGAAGCCAATGTCTCTAAAAGTTATTCTATAATAACTAAGATATGATTATGTCCACAAAGCAAATCAAATTCAGAGTTTACAGAAAAAATGCTCTTAAGTCATCACCTCAGTTACTGGGAATGTGATGCATCAGGAAAAGTCATTTCTATTGGGAGAGAAAGTGTGTTTTAGCCAAAGTAGTTTATATCAAACATTAATCTTTCCACCATAGATATTTGGTGTAACAAAGGATTTATAGGTCCACTGATAGAATTAAAAGAAAACTAGGCTCATATAAATGCTCATCTGCAAAAGGAGAAAATTTAGGATTTGGGCTTAAGCCCCAAATTGGTAGAATACTTATAGAAACGGGGCTGGAAAGGAAGTAAATTTGACTTTAGAAAAATTACTCAATTATATGCCTTCAGCAGCACACTTGGACAAGTTCAAATGACTGTGGATCAAGGAGGTATTTAGAGTAATTGAGCTGGTAAACATTAAAAGACCTATCCCTGATTGAACAGTGGTTATGAGTCTGATTGTAGGTAGAAAATATAAGCAAATAATAAACAATACTGAGGAAAATTTTTACATAAAAGGAGACAGGTAAAGAAATGGCTGAAGAATGCTGGGTTAAGGAAAAGTAAATGGTAAGTTAGATAAATTTATATTTTCAATAATTAGCCAATAAAATCTTAGTTTTTAAGAACTGCATTCTATCATTTACTTTTTGACAATGAACAAGTGCCTGTATTTATATAATCTACTTTGTACCAAGTATCACATTGAAGTACTTAAATTTCATGGCATATAATCTTACAAAACACATGCAATAAAACTGACATATTTAGGTAGCAGATATTTATAGTTCCTTTTCAAGATTTATTTTTATAACGTGAACATAACTTTAAAAATTATCCCTATTTTTAGCCTATTCATAATGTTTAAAGCACTCAATCTCTTTCATGTTGAACCTGACCATTTCTGATGAAAATTTGTCTTGCCAACAAAGCTAGTTCTCTACCAGTGCTAAACCATCAAAAATAACAAGAGCAAATTTAATTAGAAAGGCAAAAAAAGTTAATTAAAATTACAAAGTAAATTTAGCAACGTAGCTCTTCAAATATCTGCTGCATTGGTGATTAAGCAATTATAAACTAGGAATCTGTTTACAATAATTTAATGGAATAGTGCTACTTGCAGAACATGAAAGATTCTAATTTTCTTAATACTGAAAGCACATAATGCTCAATGGCAAGTAGATCTGATTTCTCAGGTGTGTTATAAAGACAAACTAAAGTATTTAAGTTCATTTTTCTGAGTGTATTTTTCATATACAAATTATATTTTGCTTATTTTAAAATGTAAATTAAATACACATTTCCACAGTCATTAGGAACACTTAATCTAGGCCTTTTTCTTTTGAAAGTTCAAGTATGTTCTATTACAAAAAGGTTTTCTCTATGATTATTCACTTCCTTAAAAATTACTAACACTTCAAGGATACCCTTCTTTAAAAATTAGAACTTCTGAGGGATTATTGTCTTGAAATGAAACATACTTAGAACCCATCAATTGTTAATTCCACAGTTTAGGACAAAATACTTGAATGTCCTAAGCACTGATTTCCTGGTAGTTAAAATAAGTGAAAAGTCAACAAGTAGTATATGTAGGTTTTATTGCTGTTCTTAAGAATTAGTATAATGAGTATCAAATTCATAAAACACAATAGGAACTTAATCATTTCTTTCAGATTTGGTTTAATAAACTATACAAAATTAAGTGAATTTAGATGTGACCTTTTTTTTTTTAACTTAACTAGCTCTCTTTTTATTACAACCAGATATAATGGCTGCCCAAAGTATAAGTGAGAATAGTATGGTTTTCCAGAAACAAAATTAAAGTGAAAAAGGAACCAAGTAAAGCTCCTATATGGCCAAATTGACAAGCTATCTCTTTATATATTTTGAAGTAATTATTTTTAATTCCGAGATTGTGACCAGACTAATGGAACACATTTGATGAAGTAAAGCAAAATCAAGGTCTGAGAGCTTTAACTGAGATGAATAATTGGATGTATATTAAGGCCATATAATAGGTTGTGAGCCAAACATCAACTCCTCCTCAGGGCATTTTGGGGTAAAGCAGCATTCCATTTCCGTTGGGAGGTGTGAGGCCTACAAGGTGAGCTGAATGTCAATCCCCAAACAAAATTGGATAGAATAAGCAGATCTTTGTGCTCCAACTAAGCATAGTGATCACTGGCAAGAAAAAAAAAAAAAAATATATATATATATATATATATATATATATATATATATATATATATATATTCCAAATCTCACAACTTAATACTCCAGATGCTTTAGGAAAGGGGAAAAAAAAAATCACTCATCATATTAAGAATCTGGACAATGACTTGAAAGAGAAAACATAATCAAAAGATGCCAATACTTAGATAACACACATGGAATTACCTAAGAATTTAAAGGAATTATGATAAAGAATCAAAGGGGACTTTTAAAACTAAAAAATAAAAAATTTTTAAGATGCAAATCACTGTGCAGGACTTGAACTCATGACCTGAGATCAAGACTTGAGCTGAGATCAAGAGTCCGGCACTTAACCGACTGAGCCACTCAGGCACCCCCTAATTTTTTTAAATGGGGGGGCACCCAGGTGGCTCAGTTGGTTACCCTCCGACTCTTGGTTTCAGCTCCGGTTGAACCTCAGGGTCATGAGATGCAGGTCCTTATCAGGCTCTGAGCTCAGCGGGAAGTCTGCTGGAAATTCCCTCTGCCTCTGCTCCTCACTCCACTCGTGTGTGCGCGGGTGTGTGCATGCATGCGCTCTCACACTCTCTCAAAATAAGTAAGTCTTTAAAAAAACAAGCAAAAAACCACACTTCATTGGATAGGCTCAAACTCAGTTTGGAGAGGACAGAGGGAGGAAGTTTATCAATTTCAAGACAAATTAATAGATGTTACTCAATTTTCTGTTCAGACTGGGTAACAAAAACAATGAATTCAATAATTGTCCTAACATTAAAAATCTAACCTATGCATTCTAAGTCTCAGGAGAAGTGAAGAGTGCAAGAGTTAAATATATATATATTTGAAGGAATATTGGCTAAAAAATTTTGATATTGCACTATATCTCTGAGAGATCTCACCATTAAAGTAAAAAAATACGTAGACATTTGTATTTATGACAATTCCTTTGAGTCTGTAATTACTGAAAAGTTAATGTTTTAAATCCACAATTACAGTTCTGTGGTACACAGTCATGTGATTATATGAAAGAATAAACTTCCATATTAAGTAGCACTGCACTTTGCATATTAAACATTTAAAACTTTGTTAAACACAACAGGCAAAAAGGAAAGTTATTAATCCTAGGGTTCTCAAGTTGGTGCCCTGTGACAAACAATGTCAGTCTTAGGTTCTTAAAATGTTTTCGTTGCCTTCCCAGAGAATTAGATGGAACGGTCCAAAAAACCTTTCCCAATGGAATAGATTCTTCTAGGAATACCTAACAGCGTCTATTGGAAATAGTTTTTCCAAAAATAGTCTTGTAAATGCTACCTTAATAGATGAAGTCACTTTCAAATGAATATAAACAGAATTAACTCTGAAATGAAAAAAATGGGCAGACCTTACAAATAGAGAAGCAAAAATAGGTAGAGATTAAGAGCAACATATCATGTGGGAGAAATACATCCTTTAAATGATAGAAACAGCATAAAAAGTATCAAGACTTAGAACTTTATGATAAACATGATCTGATGAATTAAGAGAACACCCTACAATGAAAGATCACTCACTATGGATGGATGGTGGTAATGGTTGTACAATATACATGATATCATTGAACTGTACACTTAAAAATGGCTATAATAAGTTTTATGTAATGTGTTTCACAATAAAATGGAAAAAATAGAATTAGAAAAAAAAGAATTATAACCAAGAAAGGAGGAACATATAGCAACCCATTTTATGAATCTAAAATAACCTTATCTCCCAAACCAGACAATAATCATTCAAGGAAAAAGAAAAAAAAAAGAGCTGCTTCTACATATCAAAGTAGATACAAAATTTATTAAGATTTAGTAAGGTGGGCACATCTATATACTTATTTTGAAAAATTCATTAATATTAGAAAGATCTAAATTTACCACATAAGAGCTTAAGGGAAAAAATTATTATCTCAGTTGTAGTAGAATGACTAAATTGATTTGATTATAAAAATACTTCAGTAACAGGAGCATGCACACAGTTTACATGGAAAAGTATGTTATCAAAAATTTATTTTGAAAAAAAAAATTTATTTTGAAAAATTATTCTAGATGGGGAGACATTGGAAGTATCTCCTTTACAATCAAGATGAAGTACAGAATGTCAACAGCTTTAATTATAGAAAACTTGCCATAGAAATAAACCTCTCTAAAATGTAATAGAGTACTTGTCAATATAAAGGTAGAAACAAATTATCCACACAAATTACTTCAAATGTAGTGTTACCACTAAAAAAAAAAAAAATCAAGTAAAAAATAGAATAATTTTATCAAGGTTGTTATATATGATTGTTTATTAATTTCTGTACGTTTGTGATAAAAATTTAGAAAATTTAAGGTAGATTTTAGTACATTGTTTTAGCTACTAATATAAGGCAAAACAAAATGAATTTTGTTTAGTTGAAGAATTAAAAGTCAAGAGATATGCAGTCTCATGGGTGGAACTTGAAGTCAAAATTTTCAGATCTTCCCAAAATATTTGAAATATAATTCCAGTATGTGAATGTGTTTATAGATGCATATCCATTGACAATCTAGTCTTAATGTTACTTGTCGGTGAAAGACCAGAAATAAGAGCTAAGGTAATTTTGAATTACCCTACCAGATTATCAAGGCTAGTGTAAAGTCCTACTATTTAAAACAGGGAAGAAGCTGGTGTCAGGATAAACAGACCAACAACGCAGAACAGGGAGCCAAGAAGATGTTCAGAACATATTTTGAATATTGGATTTCTTCATACATATCTGGGTAAAAAATGATGCTATAACAATTAGTTTCATGGTTTACATGGTTTTTCACATGGAAGAAATCAAATTGGATCCATTTGTTATACCATATACAAAAGTTTGCTCCAGGATTAAGCATGAAGACTTAAAACTTTGATTAAAAATAAGAAATTCTGTTCAAAAACCATAGAGAATGAAAAGAAAAAAAAAACAGCCATAAATTCAAATATATACATATATATGTAGATACATACATATATATTCACATAGCTTACTTGGTTTATTAAGCAAACTTAAAAAAAAAACAATCAAACCTGTAGAGGGGAAAAAAAACTACAAATGAGCAATAGATATGATTAGCCATTCCACAGAACAGGCTAAATAGCTAATAAGCATATGAAAAAATGTTAAACTATATTGATCAAATGCATGTTGTAGACACAATGAAATAGCATTTTACAGCTCCCAGATTGGCATAATTTAAAGGCTAACAATACACCAATACGTCACTGGTATGGTGTGTAAGTTTGAATAGCTACTTTAGTAAACAGTTTAATACAACCTATGGCACAACAATTCCACTTTCAGATATATTCTGCAGAAACTCCTGAACATGTACACAGAGAGACACAGTAAGAATGCTCATAGCAGGGGCTCCTGGGTGGCTCAGTCAGTTAAGGATCTGCCTTCGGATCAGGTCTTGATCCTGGAGTCCTGGGATAGAGCCTGGGTATTTGACTTTCTGCTCAGCAGGGAGCCTGCTTCTCCCTTTCCCCCTGCCCTTCTCCCTGCTCCTATGCGGGTACCTGCATGCATGCTCACTCTCCTTTCTCATAATTAAATAAAATCCTTAAAAAAAGGAATGCATATAGCAGCAATGTTTATATTAAAAAACCCAGAAACATGGAAAAATCCTGCAAGGCCATCAACGCTAGAATTGTCAAAATTGCAACGCACCTCATTAGATGAAATAATATACAATAAAAATAAAAACACTTCTTATACAACACTTAGATATCCCTTACATATAACCTGGGGGGGGGAGGGAGAATTTAGAATAATATTCATATAAATGGAAACCTAGCATATCAAAATAGATATAACTAAATAACAGTATGTATGTATAAAAATAAGAAAAATGAATAAAAGAAAATGTTAATTTCTAGTTGGAGAGGGCTAATGAGGATTTCAAATAGACTACTGGTAATGTACTATTCCTTGGTCAGGTGATGGGTAAACAGCGGTGTTTTCCCTCAAATTGTATATAAATGTTTGTGTGTGTGATACTGTATTACTCTCCTATTTCTGTCCAAGCAAATTACCACAAACTTAGTGGCTTATAAAATTATCTTACAGTTCTGGAGGTCTAAAGCCCCAAATCAGTATTACTGGGCTAAAAATCAAGGTGTCAGTAGAGCTGCTTGCCTTTCTAGAGGTTCTAGGGAGAATCCATTTCCTTGACTTTTTCATCTTCAAGAGGCTGCCACATTCCTTGTACACCCTCATCTTTAAAGCCCACTTCACAGCATCTTTCTGACCCTTATTTACACTCACAGGGGCCAAGGAAAGACTGTCCTAAAATGTGGCTCTTTGGCACATTTTTAAGAGTTAAACAGTTGATGACTCTCCTTTTTCCCCCTGAAAGCAGGAAACAAATCTCCCATATGAAAAATATCCTCCTCATCCTATGTAGTAAAAGGACACTCATCACCAGAGGTAAGGACTTCAAAGCTGAGAAAGCTGTAGAAAAAACTGTTACTTCTTCTAATCTACTACCTCAGTCTAAATTCTGCTTAGAATTCCCTACTAATAAAAGCTTCCAAACACCTGTTTTCTTTATTCTGTTAATTCTTCCCAAATTAAAATTTTGCCTAAAACATTTAAAATCTGCTTGCCTTGGTCATTTCCTTAGGTCTCAATTTCACTACTGGGCTCTATGCACATGTAATAAAACTTCAGGGTTTTCTCCTGTTCATCTGGCTCATGCAAATTCAAGTCTTAGTCCAGCTAGAAGACCTTAAAGGATAGAAGAGTTTTTCCTTCCCTACACCTCCTTGCATCTGGTCTCTGCTTCCATCATCACACTGCTTTCTCCGTGACCCAGTTGACTTCCCCTTATAAGAGGTTGCATGATTTTCTTAGACCTGCCAGGATAATCCAGGACATTCTTCCACCCAAAAGAACCTTAATATAATCACTACAAGGTCCCTTTACCCTATTAAGTAACACTCACATGTTCTAGGGATGAGTATATGGACATCTTTTGGGGCAGGGGGATCATTATTCAGCTTACTATGATATACAAGTTAAAACAAATAGTAAATAAACATGGTTTTACAATGTATAACTGAGGATATAAAAAGTAAAGTAGTATACATTTTCATATACCAAGAATGAAATTCTGAAATTGCATATGCTTTCTGGAGTTTGTTTGCAACATAGCTTTAAAACTAACCATACCCTTTGGTCCAGTAATTCCTTCTTAAAAAAATGGAATATATTTCAGGAAACTGCAGTGATTTCAAGTAAGCTTTGATTATTTCATTTTCTGTTTTCCCCAAAGATGTTTTATTATAAAAATAGATTTTTATGAAAAGAATATATGCAGATGATGTATATTGGATGCACTCTCTACTGCTATTTACAATAGAGCATCAAGATGAAAGAGGATAGGAGGGTTAAGAGGTCACTGAAATTCAAACGTTCAATTTGAACAATGAGAAAAGTAGAAAACAAACAACAAAATATAAAGACAAATAAACCCTATTTCGCTTTGGGCCCAGAAAGGAAAAACATAAATTCCCTTTCCTACTATCACACATCTTAAGCCAACAATATGTTAAAGGTAACTGTTGGGCAGACAATTCAAAGAGGCTACACAATTTAAAGACCTCCAGATGTGAAGTTTGAAGCTGGTTGTGGGACCTCTTAAGTGGTGGTTGATCACTCTTTGTAAAGTTTTCTGTTTGACCTGAGAGATTTGATACCAATAGTTTAGCCTGTAGGTTTTAATTTATTAAATATAATTATTATGGTTCTTAAGTATTTGGGGACCTTGAATAACTTGGTTAGAGAGATTTTTCTTAACACTAAAGGATGGATTGTTCTGTAGAAGTACTTTTGCCTCTAAGGAACCAGTTTGACAAGGAGGAAATATAAAAACATTTAGGATGTATAGGGCTAAGGAGAGACGACAAAAGTTTTGCAGATTTTGATCATTTTACTAACGGGTATGGAAAAAATTTTTTGGCTATAGCAACCTTGAGTCATCCAACAGGGAGCCTGAGCATAACAAAATCCATTGCGGATGGAAGAGGAATTCTGTTGATCCATATAAATTGCTAACTAAGTAAATTCATTAATTACCCTTACTTCTATTTTCCTTTACTAAATTTGCTCCTCCTGTGGCATAATGTTTTTAATGTTAGTTAAAAAAAAAGAAAAAAAGAAAGATTCGAGCTGAAATATAATTTTTTAATCATCTCTAATGTGGTTGGAATACTGAAAACTATTGTTAGTGATAAAACACCCACCTTTTGCCGGCTGAACATTTGCACACTGCCTGGAGGATTAGGAGTTGGAAGCTTTAAGAAACAGCTTTTTAGGTCTAATTGATTATCTCTCAGTCTATTTTAAATGGCAGTTTATAATATTTAGAGGAAAAAAATACAGAATGATGTTAAACTCAGCTCAGGTCATTGCACTGACAAAAAGAAATTGACATCATTCACTTAGGAAATACTAACTACTGACTAGATGAGTTCATTATATTGCCCCAAGGATTTGATATTATCAATATAGATTGAATCAAGCTAACCCAAAATGTTATTTTATTTTAAATGCTTTGTGATTGAAACAATTTGCAGAAAATATGTGCCTTGTTAAGCCAGTATCCAGTGAATGGTGCATGCAGACAATTTCTACTACCATAAATGGTGACATGCTTAGAGGTACATTTGTGTATTTGTTCCTCCAGTGTTAATACAAACATTGATGTTAACTAGACCAGTAGTTCTCCATCTTTCACATTTCATGTCACCCAAATATTTCTAACAAATAAGCAAATTTCCGAACAAAAAATTTTTCAATGACATTTATATTTATCATATTTATAGAAATTTGAGACTCTAAATTCATGTTTTAACTGGCAAAGATCTTTTTTTGCAAAATGAAAATCAGGTGTAAAAATACAATTTATTCTTGATCTTGTTAGCTAAAATGTAGCATGCATTTCTAATTAAAAAGAAAGCAATGTGCTACTTTTTTTTCCAAATCTAAAGATTTAAAAAGAAGTCTTCTGGTCAGTTGAATATATGAAAACTTAGGGATATAAATGAAACAGCAAAACATCTACTGGTAATAATTAGTATAAACAACCATCTTAAGCATAGAAAATACATTTTAAAATACATGATTACCTTTTTTATCTTGTATTAAACAGCAGTCTCCTAGAGAACAGACAATTATCAGAGCCAATTGTTACATCGTCTAACAGTTTCAAAGAATACCTTCTTCACTTTCATCTGCATTTAAAGATATATATCATAGTTGTTTCCATAGCTGTTTCCTTAGGATGCTTTCATAAAAACACATAATCCCAAACCACATATATCAATTTGAGTAATTAAGTGTGTGTATATATGGAAGGGGGGCTTATGTTGGTTTAATACACACAAATCAGAAGGCTTTTCAAGGTGAAATCTTAGAGGCTTCATTACAATGAAAAAGAGACAAATGCCATTGTAAAGTAGTTATACCCATGAATAAGTGGGAATAACTATGAAATTCATGTTAAATATGCCTTTGTCTAGTTTTAGATTCCATGAGCTAACTCTTCCAATCACCAGTGTGCTGGGAAACATTTACCCTGGCACTCTGGCAGTGAGGGGAAGAACAAATCTTGATCTGTACTATTTTCCAATTTCCATGTTGTAAATATTCCTACTCTGCCCAATTTTAAGCTACCAATGTGAACTAATGATCTTGTACAACCTTAAATTTAAACAGTGGGCTCTCCTAAGCCAGTCTGAGCCAACTCCAACACACCAACAAAAGACCACATCTTTCTGTTTATAGATTGCCTTCTTTCCTGAGTTCCACTCCCAGATTGTCTTTAATCCTTGTTTTCCCTGTCTCCATCTTCACCGGCTCTCTTCCCTTCAGTATAAATTCACAGCTACTAATATCTCTCACTCATTCCCAGCCTTGGCTCATTCTAATAAAAAATAGTTGTAATACTGACATTGCCACTATTCACCCTCATACTAATTCCAAAATTCCATGAAAGGTTTGTTCTAATAATGTTATTTACATTGCTTTCAGGTCATTAATATGCCATTGTTACACCTGAAGGTTACTTTCCAGAGTCCATCCCAACTTATTTTATGAGGCTAGTCTTATCCTGATACCAAAATAAGAATACACAAAACAAAAAACACTATACAAGGGTGATTTAACACTTGAAAAGTCAAAGTAGTCCACAGTTCTACCATATTAAAGAAAAGCATTTGAGAAAATCCAACACTCACTTATAAAAACTCTCAAAGGGGCGCCTGCGTGGCTCAATTGCTTAAGCACCTGACTCTTGATCTCAGCAGGGCTCTTAATCGCAGGGTCCAGAGTGGGCATAAAGCCAACTTAAAAAAAAAAAAAAACTCTCAAAGTTAGAGAGGAATTTCCTCAACTTGATCAAGAGTATCTACTAAATGGGGCACCTGGGTGGCTCAGTCGTTGGGCGTCTGCCTTCGGCTCAGGGCGTGGTCCCAGCGTTCTGGGGTCGGGCCCCACATTGGGCTCCTCCGCTGGGAGCCTGCTTCTTCCTCTCCCACTCCCCCTGCTTGTGTTCCCTCTCTCGCTGGCTGTCTCTCTCTCTCTGTCAAATAAATAAATAAAATCTTAGGAAAGGAAAGGAAAGGGAAGGGAAGGGAAGGGAAGGGAAGGGAAGGGAAGGGAAGGGAAGGGAAGGGAAGGAAAGAAAGGAAGAAAGGAAGAAAGAAAGATTATTTATGCTAACGTGATGGATGAAAAACAAGCCCTTGAGAAGAGCATGGGGCAGAGGAAAGATCATGTGCAGAGACTCAAAGTTAGTGAATATCTTGGAGTACTGCAGAAATTTTAAAAAGCTGATAGTGAGGGATGCATGATACAAAATTAAATTAAAGAAGTAATCAGGGTCTAGCCATGCAGGGCTGAAGTTGTCAGGAGTTTGGCATGGATTTGAAGTACCATGAGAAGGTTTATAATGGTTTTCAGCAATGGAGAAATAAGATCTGACTTATCTTTTACTTTTTTTTTTTTTTGTAAAGTCACTCCAGCTCCTGAATGGAAGTAGACATGGACAAAGAGGAAGCGAGAGATGAGTTAATTCCTGTATTAAGTAGAAGGTGATAGACAAAATATAGTTATAAGACAGAACCTATAAAATTCATAGAACAAAGAAGGAGTCACCAAAGACTACACATTTTCTACCTTTCTATTTGGATTCAAAAAGAATCCTTTGGGATGGTGCTTATCCTTATCAGTCACCCCTGAACCTTGAACCTTCCGCAAAATAATATAATTTCAGAAATGGTTTTATGTCATGTATATCTATCAACATAAGTTCACTTTTGTTATTATGTAATTTCACTTAAAGTTAAGAGGTTCAGGGTGCCTGGGTGACTCAGTTGGTTAAGCAGCTGACTTCGGCTCAGGTCATGCATGATCCCAGGGTCCTGGGATGGATCTCACATCAGGCTTCCTGCTCAGTGGGGAGTCTGCTTCTCCCTCTCCCCCTGCCCCTCCCCGTACTTGTACTCTTTCTCTCTCTCTCTCAAATAAATAAATAAAATCTTTTAAAAAAAAAAGTTAAGATGTTTAAAAGTCTTTATAGAATTAACTTTCAGAAGAAATGCCTAATGTTACTAATGTTAAAAATAATCTAATTAGCAGGTTGCCTTCTATTCTATCATTTTCTATTAGACATCATGTTAAGCTGTAATTTTTTTTCACACCTAAAGTTCAAATCATGGATAAAGTTTTAATAGTAATTGATTCATTATAGCCATTTTGATTGCTTACCAATATATTATGCATATATATAATTAAAATATAATTATATGCTAATTATTTCATATCTTGATACTGATATAATATATGGGCAAGTGCCAGGGATGATACCAATTTCTCATGCAATTCTGCTTAATGGAAAATACCACTGTGTTATACAATACAGGATCTATTAATACTTATGAAGTATTATTACCTGTAACTATTATAATTATTTAACATTAAAATAAAAACTCATAAATAATACTTCTAATATATCCAAATGAAAGTGAATACTGGCTTGAGAAACATGAAAAATACAATGTTTCCCTGGGTATGGCAGCACTATGCTCTGGTGTTATCCTCAACAACATTCAAATAGGTCACTGATTTCAAAAATAAGAATGATGTACTTGTGGCTTGTAATTTAAGTGTCAGTAACAGAACACTTGCCCAAATATTGGATACTAGTTTAAATGTAAATGTAGAGGGGCGCCTGGGTGGCACAGCGGTTAAGCGTCTGCCTTCGGCTCAGGGCGTGATCCCGGCGTTATGGGATCGAGCCCCACATCAGGCTCCTCCGCTATGAGCCTGCTTCTTCCTCTCCCACTCTCTCTGCTTGTGTTCCCTCTCTCGCTGGCTGTCTCTCTCTCTGTCGAATAAATAAATAAAATCTTTAAAATAAATAAATAAATAAAATAAATGTAAATGTAGACCTGGCTAGCATAGGAAAAAAGAAATAAGCACATTTAGTTTTAAGCAAGTAAACTCGTCTCAGCCCTGTTTTTCTTGAGGCTTTGATTAATAAATGGTATCTTCAAGCATGTAACAAAACCTAATGTGAATTTAGTGCAATCATAAATGGCAACAGGGAAGTAAGGAAGAGATTTTGAAAATACTCATCCATCTATCCTGAAACAATTAATCTTCAGAGGAAGTTATTAACATCAATCTCTTTAGCTGAAATCACCTGAGAATTAGATGCTAGTAAAACACATTCATTATCTAACATTTGAGTTTTTCATCTCCAGACTAAAAAATAAACAAAAACACAAAAGCAATTAAAATATAGTTCTTGTTTAACAATTTCCTCTGTTAATTACCTTTACAAAGAATCAGTCTTTCAAACTGACATTGTGTATAAATTAATCTTAAAGGAACAGGAAAGTATACAAGCCTAGCAAGAGTTACTTTATTTTTCTCAAAAAGAACATCAATCATAAATGAGAGCATTAGCCTCAAGACTAACATTTTTCTTGGTTCCTATTTAGGAGCCAGGGGACATGGATTTATTTTGTTTAAATATTAATTTTGTCATATTTTATAGACTTTTAGACAAATCCCCCTTCCGGACATAATTACCTCAATAAACTTAATATTTCAAAAAGTAAAATTTAGATGTTAGAAAGGGATATAAAATCTATTTGAATGTGTTTACTGTTATTTTTATTTTATCTATTAAAATATATTTCTTAATTGCCATTTGGGCACACATAAAGAATTTATCTAAACAGGAGAATCTATAGGGGAGACCTAATATTTTAGTTTTAAAAAGTTAATTACCAGTTATATGAGGTAAGGTATAGTAACAAACAAGCCACTGTAACAGACTCCAATTCTAAAAATGCCCATGCATAATAGAAGTATGCCTTTTCCAGTCATAACGTGTGTGTTCCTGATGAGGATTGTTTCCCCCAACTAGTGTTTCAAGAACCACAACCCCTTCAGTCTTATGATTTGGTCATTTAAACATATAACATTCACAGATTTTCATTTTGAAACGGAGGACCTATAACTAGAAAATTTTAACTATTAAATAATTGCAGCATAGGCCCTCCGGTTTGCTTACAAATAAGACTTCAGACTCTTCTAGGTAGAATTAGGAGTAAGTTAAATATTTATTTTGTTCACCAGGCTAAGGCATGGAACTGTAGTGTGCAAAGATCTAAACCTCTTTAAGTGTAGTCTTTAGGTAGGTCAGAGTAACATAAAATATTTCATGATGGTCTTGGGTAGGTAAGCAGACTATTACTCTCTCCCTTTGATCACTTTTTCTTAGATTCCTTTTCTTTCTGTCCTCTTTTTGAAAGATTTTATTTATTTGTTTGTTTGAAAGAGAGAGAGAGTGCACTCTTGTGAGCTGGGGGCTGGAGAGGGTGGAGGGGGAGGGGCAGGGGGAGAGAGAATCTCAAGAAGACTTGCCAAGTGCAGAGCCTGAAATGGGGCTCGATCCCTCCACCCTGAGATCATGACCTGAGCTGAAAACAACAGTCAGACGCTTAAGTGACTGAGTCACCCAGGAGCCCCATCCTCTTTTTTAAATGCATATGCGTACTAGATAGTTCTAAAACCTTTTATGGTATGTCAAACACTTGCTAAGAGACATAAAATTGCAAACAATGACACATTCTCTTCCCTTATAAATATCATAATTCAGTGAAGAAAGCACACATTTAAAAAAGTAATTATATTGACATATCTAAGATGCCATAGAAGAATGCCTACAATATAGGAGTTAAAAAAAGTAATAACAATCCAGTCTGGTGAAAAAAAGAGGTCTCCACTGAGGAGTCATGCTATATCAAAATGCAATTTATTTTAATTCAGTAAACATATTATTAAATGCATTTCACAATACTAGACCCTTAAAATAAGTAAGACTTGGCCTTTGTTCTCAAGAGGCTCATAACCTACCAGAAAGACACAATAAACAGGCATGTAAAATGTACCTATAAGACTTGCATCCTAGGTTCCAGGTGACAAAGCCTGGGGCTGATCTGGGTTGGTGACCAGTATAAAAAGCCAGGACCCTTAATCATCAGTCAGGCCCACAGATCATTCAATGGAGAATCAGAATCACTCTCTACCCCCACAGAAATATGATGAAAGAAATTCACTCTTCATCTCTGGCTCTAGAATAGATAGAAAGGGAAAATGTCTCCTCTGAGAACTCCTACAAACTTACACTAGTTTTGAATGGGAGTCAGAAATCAGCCTATCCATGCAGCCCATAAGCACTCAAAACCAACACTTTATTTTATAGTGATCCTAAGTTTCTCTTAGGTACCTGACATAATCAAAGAAAATCCTCTTTGGATAAAAGTCTCAAAGACTTCTCATTAATCATAGTTCAAGGTACAGAGGTTTACAATTAAAAATTATAATAAATAAAGAAGTCACTAGCCATAAAGCAGAGTTAGAAGACAAAAAAAAAAAAAAAAAAAAAAAAAAAAAACACCGAAGATAAACCTATAAACTATTCTAAAAATAATGTTAATATCAGATACAACATATACAAAGGTATCTTAAATGTTTAAAAATTAAAGACATCATTGAATATATGATGAAGCAAATCATCAAAATTGACCAAATATTTTGAAAAAAATGAGGAATATGGAAGTAAAAATATAATTATTTTGATTAAAATATCAAAGAATGGGACAAACAGCACATTAGTCTTAGACAAATTAACTGGAAGAAAGATTTGAAAAAATATGCACAAGACAGCATTAAGAAGTATAAGAAAATAAAAGAAAAAATCATATACATGAAGATCAGAGTACAATCTAATATTGTAACAGCACTCCAACTGGTCTTAAGGGCTAACTTGCTTCAAGTTTATGCACTCCTTGCTTGCTGACCTAAGTCCCATGCTCTGTAGCAGAACTAACCTACTTTCCTTGAGATTTGCAGACCACTGACTGACCTTGATGAGTGAAGGACCAAACTTTCCCAGAAGATAAGGCCTGACTACATTCAGAAACAACTGCAGCTGATGCCAACAAGACTGTTCAGAGTCACATTAACATACAACTAATAGCCTGAGCACCTGCTTCTCCTGCACTTAGTCCCATTTCCTTTTTCCATGTCATCCCCTTTAAAACCTTCTGGCTTTGCCTGGATAGGGAAGATGGTCTTTGAGATGTTAGTCTACCACCTTCCCGGATTGCTGGCTTCCTGAATAAAGGAACCTTTCCCTTCCCACCATCATGTGTCATTCCAGGACTGACTTTTGAGTGGTAAACAGCTGAACCAGAGTTTGGATTCAGGTCTTTGTCCAGTACAATACAGAAGGGGGAAAAATGGACAGTATAGATGGGGGAAATATTCAAAAACACAATCGTTGAGAATTTTCCAAAAGGGATGAAAGGCAAATGGAAAGTTTGAAATCTATTGTAGTAAGACATCTAGAGTTGGGATTACTTTTGACAGTTATACTGAATGAAGGAAAGGACACTGGGCCTTTGTCCTTCAGGATGGATCATTCATTACTTATAGGGTACCCTTGGGGAAGGGCTGTGATCTTGGGTGAGACAGCTTCTTGTGGCCAAAGGCAATACCACAGAGAGACTTAAGTCATCTACAGATGAGTAATTGCTATGCTGCCCAAAGTTCCAATAATATTTTAAAGTAAAACATCTGTTTTGATTCTCAAACAAACATTACTAGCTGGTAACATTTAATAAAGTGACTTTTCAGCCTCAGTGTTCTGAATTACAAAGCGTTAATAAATATTATAACAATGTATGTAAAAAGTTAACAAATGTCATTCTCTTCCCTCCTTTTCCACCTCCCCACTTGAGTGAGCTGGATTCC
>NW_024424452.1:58880598-59154741 GCF_017311325.1 Ursus maritimus
ACCAGGATTTGTTGAACTGACCATTAAAGGACTTACCCTGTGAAGCTCAGTGCTGTAAGATCAGCTGCAAAACATGACCTCCATATTCTCTTGAGGGAATGGATAGAGAAGAAAACAAAGAGGAATCAGTTGAGGGGCAATGGCATCTGATTTATAAATAATTTGGTTATGAGATCTTGAATTTCTAGTATCAAAGTCTTGAGCTGAAAACTAAAGGAGAAGTTGGGAAGTCTATGCAAAAGCAAGAAAACTTATATGCCCTGGAAGTCAGCTCAGAGATGTCATACCCATTTCTACTCTTCATCCACAATCCTTTCAAATATACTTTTCATCCTAAGTCTAGGAAGTATCTTTGCAATGTAATGTAAAATAGTTTATCTTGCTCCAACATTAGAGAAAGGGAGGACTAAGGGCTTGGTTGTCTGAGGAAAGAATGGAAAAGCAAAGTGAGGAAACCAATTAAAGATTTAAAGTCTTCATTAAGACAGTATTTCTCACATCATCTCTGGTATTTTATGTATAGAATTGTTGATTTACGTTAGGCATCAAAATTAAGGTAACTGTGTCTGCTGTCTTTTGCTGAGTCACAAGCCATTTCAAACTCTGTAACTTAAAATCCTTTTTTGTTTGTTTTTTTGTCTATCATGATTTTATATTTGTCCCTGCCCCGGTTCTTTTGGGCTCAATCATGCGCTGCACTCAACTAAATGGCTTTCATTGCATGTCTAGCTGTTGGTACTGGCACAGTATCTTGATTCTTCCACGTGGCCTCTCCTCCTCCAATAGATGGTATCAGCTTCCTTACACAGTGTACCCAAATCGGAAGCTGCAAGATTTCCTGAGACCAAGACTAGTCCTTTGATCAGGACAGTGCAGTAAAAGTGACAGTGTACTGATCTGGGGGCTGAGAGGGAGCACGCGAAAAAGCTGGAGATGAAAGTAATTTTGTAGAGTATATATACTGTCTCTTCAGCCATTGCTCTCTTTAAAATCTTTCCATTTACAGGGTATGCACTAACTTTTGGAACTTCATTATATCTGGCATTTTGCCTTCCTTCCTTCCTCCTTTCTTTCCTCCCTCCCTCTCTTACACTTAGTGAAATACCGAAGCTCAGCTCTCCGAGCGCAGGACCCTACGCAGGCACGAACACCTGGAGGGAGAACAGCGCTTCGCAGCCCCGTCCCAATGACGACGGCGGCGGCAACAACGACGACGACAACGGCGCGGCGGCAGCGACAACAACGGCGCACGAGCGCAAAGCATTGTGGGAGGGACGGAGGCGGCAGTAGGCGGAGCTCACGCTGTGTTGCACGGTGAAGGGCACAGTACACCTTGTAGTCCCATGACTTCAGCTGCGTTGGAAAGAATTCGTGGCTTTTAGCACTTCCTGTGTATCTAGCTCTGTGGAAGGTACATTCCAGGACAGAAAGGCAGGTAATGAGTTTCTGTTCAGAAATGAGAGGTCCTCTCTGAGCAGATGTGGTGTTGGGGTCAGGTGTGTAATGAATGTGGTATTCTCAGACACCAAACCGTGCTTTGTTGGTTTCCGAAGTCCCTAGAACTGCAGTGACATTTGGAGAGCAAGAGTGGAGCATGCCCAGCTTTACGGAGCCTGAACGGGAATAACTAGTGAAGATGATTGCATATGTGCTGCCCGCACACCATCTTTTTTAGAGCCTGGTCTTTGATGAGACCGCAGTCTCAGAGGTTGAGGGGAAGGCTGGGAAAAGGCAGAAAAGCTGTTAGTTCTCCATTAGGAAGCCAGGTAGCTGCAGGTCCTGTATGCAGCTGTCATCAGTTTGTCATCCTGCTTCAGAATCCAGGGATCCATAGGCAGGAGGTAAGGGTACTATATTGATCTGGTAAACTGCTTTCTTGGAGGACTATGAAAGCTGGCATTTTGGTGAGTCTCCTCAACATCCTTGCAAGGATTTGTTAGCTCTATCTTAAAGGCTGACTGGCTTGCTCTTTCTTTCTTTCTTTTTCTTTCTTTCTTTCTTCTTTTTCTTTCTTTTTTTGTATGACAATAGAAAGTGGCTAAAAAATGGCCTTCTGACTGCGATTTGTTTTTTTTCTCCTGGGTATAATAGAACTTACAAAATGTCAGCTATAGAATGGCATGTGACCCACGACTTTGTTTTATCTGGCTTGCAGAGGATGTAACCTTTGGGGGGGGGGGAATTAGTTCCTAGTTAATAAGTGGGAGATTTCACATTAAAAAAATGATTTCCAACTTTTCCTGAAAAGTCCGTTTCTATTTGTTGATAGCCAGTTAGCACTGGGCAATGGCTGCCTCTCTTAGCTGAAGCATTTGTCACCAGTTCATGGATACTTCTCTGCCTCAGATGTTAGGCTGCGCTTGAGCTCTCCTCTAGAGAGTTCAGGAGCAAACAACTGCAGGGCTGACCCATGTGCCATAGCAGTCAGAACAGCGCCAGCACCCAGCAGTAGTTACCCCAATATTATCTAGTGTCCGCACTCAGCTTACCTACTCCCTCCCCTGCAACAAAGTCTGCAGGTTAATAAAGCCCAGAGCTCTTCCCCAGGAATAAGACTGGGGGGCAGGGAGGCTGATATATAGGCTCTATTACAGGGGGCCATATAGGCCAGTCCCACTGAGGGAGCTACTGAGATAGCAGGGTAGCAAAGAACACTCTGAAAAGTGGGGGAGCTGGTGGAGGTTGTGTCAAGGTCCTCACTTCAAATGCCTTCCAGAGCCAAGTAGATAATGAACAAAACTAGACAAATGCATTAATATTTTTAGCAGAGCTGAGTCCTTAGAACACAGTTTCGTGTGACTAGAACAGTGTACAGGAATATACTTTCTAAACACTATAATAATGAGGGAAAGAAATGGAGAAAGGTAAATTACAATCCCTGCTGAATTTTCTCAACATTTACTTTCTCTTTAAAAATTGTTAGTATTCTGAGGTTCTAAACCTTTAAATCTCCGCATTTCCAAAGACTATGAGTTTTGGATCAAATATCTAGACCTGAATTTCATTTCTGCCACTGAGAGCTACAGTTTCACTATTTAAATTATTTTAGGCTGAATTTTTCTTTCTAGTTATAACATGAGGTTTATCAATTGAGCAGTGAATGTTAAAAGGTAAGCACTCAATATAGATAATATATAGTTCCTGTTCTGAAAGGGCCACTCATGTAGAGTAGGTTAACAGACAAGTCCATAGATAAGTATATTTCATTATTGTGTTTGTAAAAATGTATACCTGGTACAACGGGGCCACAAAGTAGTAAGCAGTCACCTCCACCCAGGAACACTGTGGATTAAAAAAGGCTTGACAGATGTGGTTCTTGAACTAAATATTTTATTATAAATGTGTACTCCTCTAGTTGTGGGGAGAAGCTGTAGGCTGAAAAGACAGCCATACAGGAACAGAAACATAAAATACTCTTGCACATTTAGGAGATAACCTGTTGTTTAGCAAAGGTGAGCTTAAAGTGTGTGTGTGGGGGGGAACATAGGGACAGATGCGTGGAGAGAAGGGAGAGGTTATATTTTAAAGGATATTTTGAGTGTCATTAAAATGAGTTTCAAATTTATTCTTTAGGTTAAGGACATTATTGAAAGTATTTATAAAGGGAGTAAAATGATCAGGTTTCAGTTTGTAAAAGATTATTCTAGAGCAATGTGGGGAGTAGATTGTAGAAATGATTGATTAGGTGGGAGACCAGTTATAAGACTATGTCAGGAGAGCATGTGAGAGATGCTTAGAGTTTAACTAAGACAGTGGTAGAGGAAATGATGCTACAGAGGAAAAATCAGTAAAATATGATTAATTATCTGATTTTGATGTCAATCAACAAATAACTTTTCATATCTAATATTAAGTATATGACATTAAATCACTGTTCCAAATGAATAGCTCCTCTTAGTGAATTACTGTTCCTGAAATATCTAGAGTTTGTTTTATAGTTTCCCCACTAACAGTGAAGCATCCATATGTTCTCATGAAAAATGCATTCCAAGATCGGTCTCTTTTACACAGTTTTTTAAAGCTTCATGGAATAGAGCATCAAATGACAGCAAGAGAAATTACTCTATACAATTCAAAACCTACAGTGATAATTAGTAACAAAATTCAGAACTTTCTCATCCTTTTGGAGACATGTAAAACCCAGCAGTGTGTATTACTGGTGAATGATAGTATTCTCTACTTATTTTTACTCTCTAAATATAAATGAATTATATCATTTGAAAGACCACCATTATATGACTAACTAATGCACATATTTTCTACTGTCTTTTCTGAAGCTGTTTTTCCACAGCAGGAAATGAAAACTTGATCTGGCTAAAACTCCAGATTATGTCCAAATAACTTGGTAGACAAGAAAAATTCTTCAGTCTTCTTTCTATCTTTCAACAAATTCTACTCAAGAAAGTATTATATATTTACATGTAATTAGATACATACACACAGACACAAACACACACTCTGTGAATACTTTTAAATATTTTTGCTTACTTAGAGATAAGACACAGGAAAAACTGATTTAAAGTTTATGTAGCAATACAGGAAATATAGCAAAGAAGTATCTAAATAAATATCAGATTTCAGAAAACAAAGAGATCATGGTGAATTAGAATTATTACAGATACTTTTAAGAGAAGGTAAGATTTGATTTGTAGAAGTTACGTAGGAATGGATTAGGGAAGAAAAGAGAAAAGGAATTCTCAGCTTCAGCAAAAGTACTTAGCTCTGAGAAGAAGGGCATGTTCTGGAGATAATTAAAAAATTCATTATGTAACTGTTCCTTCACTTATTTCCAGTGATATCAAAGCTAAAATAATTCTAATAAACAATAATAAAAATATTAAATATGACAATTTTAACAAGAAGACAACAGATAATAGATAATGACTTGGACAGCTAGAAAGTAAGAAAGGAAGTGAAGGTGCCTTGGTTTAAATATAAAGTTACCTTGGCTGGTTCAGTAAGTTGGTGGTCATCAAACTATATTTATACAGGGATTCTTTATAATTTCATAAATCTCTTGGTTTTGTTTTGTTTTTTAAGATTTATTTATTTATTTGAGAGAGAAAGAGCAGGAGGGGCAGAGGGAGAGAGAGAGACTCTCAAGCAGACTCTGTGCCAAATGCAGACTCCAGCATGGGGCTGGATCTCAGGACCCTGAGATCGTGACCTAGGCCAAAATCAAGAGTTGGTTGCTTAACCAACTGGGCCACCCAGGTGTCCTTCATAAATCTCTTGTAATGGAAGAACCGAACAAAATGTAGGTGACATCTGAATTATGGTATTTCTATTTATATAGCATGTCTAAAACCTTATAATGCTATAGTTACATTGGTGCCATAAATTATCATTTGTTCACTAACAATAATATGTGTTATTCATAAGATTGCAAGGCACTTTTCAAGCATACTAATTCAAGTAATCCTCACAGTAACCCTCTGAAGCAAGTAATGGTTTTTTCACTGTCATCATCATCATCATTATCACTACCACTATTTTACCATTGAATAAATAGCTGCTCAGAAGAGTGGAATAAATTTTTCAATTTATAGAGACAGAACTCCAGCCTACAGTTTCACGTAACAAATTTTTTGCTTTATATAATGTCATATATCTTAACAATTTACTAAAATTTAATATAGAAACACTGGTAGAATATAATTGAATATACTGGCTATTTAGGGAGTAATTGTTTTTCCATGTAATCATAATCAAGATTTGTGGATAGTTGTAGATGGCAGAAAGGACAGAAATTCATTACACAGAAAACCAAGTCAATGTTAAAAATGAACACATTCAGATTTTCTGAATGGAGTAAGCTTAAAAAATTCCTCAGCATAGGGGCATCTGGGTGGGGGTGGCTCAGTCAGTTGTGCATCTCAGGTCATGATCTCAGGGTCATGAGAACAAGCCCCACATGGGGCTCTGTGCTCAGCTCAGAGTCGGCTTGAGATTGTCTCTCACTCTGTCCCTCCCCGCTCTCACGCTTGCTCAAGTGAGCTCTCTCTCAAATAAATAAATAAATAAATAAATAATCTTTAAAAAATTCCTTAGCATTACAGATAGCTATAAATTATTCAGAACATGAGAAGTAATATTTATTGATCTCTATTATGTTATTCGTTTTTCACAGTATTCTTATTAGTCATGTTATAATTTGCACTCAATAAGTGATAGCTGTGGTATTTCATTTAAGTGCATAGCTCCAAGGTTAGCAGAGTGATAATCATGAAGCAAGTGTCCAATTTGATTAATAAAGTTTAAATATTTGATAAAATTTGATTTAAAAAGTTAAAGATGATGAAAATTAAGGTTCAGAAATTTTAGAATAGTTGTGCAAGGTTTCACAGTTGGGCTTTAAAATAACTGCAGCCTTGAGGTGCCTGGGTGGCTCAGTCAGCTAAGCATCTGCTTGCAGCTCAGGTCATGATCCTAGGGTTCTGGGATCAAACCCCATATTGGGCTCCCTGCTCAGCGCGGAGCCTGCTTCTCCCTCTGTCTATTGCTCCTCCTGCTTGTGTTCTCTCACACTCTCTCTCTGTCAAATAAATAAATAAAATCTTAAAAAAAAATAAAAATAAATAAAATAACTGCAGTCTTGGAAGAGACCCAAAGCCAGGAGATAGCAATTAAACCATGCCCAGGTACCTGACCCACAGAAACTGTAAGATGATCAGTGTTATTTTAGCTACTAAATTCTGGAGTAATTTGTTACAAAGCAATATATGACTGATACATGTAACAATGCAAGGTTCAATCAATTTCAAATAATTGAAATCATGAAGAATATGTCTAAGATCAAAGTGGAAACCTAGCAGAAATCAATCATAGAAAGATAGCTAAAAAGATAGTTAAAGTTTGGAAAATAACCAAATACTTCTAAATAATCCTTGGATCAGAGTAGAAATAACAATAAAAGTTAGAAACATGTTAAAACATTAAAGGCTTGCATAGTATATCAATACACTGGATTTGAATGGCAAGCTTCCCATGTATAAATGATAGGACTGTACTGGTATCTGATAATACTAATAACACAATTTTGTGAAATATATTTAAATTATTAGAGGTGGGGCCTGGTCCCAAGGGAAGTATTGCTTCAGTACACACCCAGCCTGACCCCATTTGTCCCTTTTTTGAGGTACTATATCTCTGATGCAACCTGAATTTCAGTGTTGTTTACTGAATAATGCTTCTTTGTTGCCATTTACAAAGAGAAAAGAAAGAAGGTACATGTAACTAATATCAAGATTGGAAGACAAGTCATAACTACAGATACATAGACATAAAGGCTATTATTAGGATCCTGTACAAATACAGCACTAGTTAAATGTTCCCACAAAGAAATATCAGGGACAAATGGCTTTCAGTCTATGACTATAAAACTTTCATAAAAAAGATTGTTCCAATATTATATAAACTCTTCCAATCAATAGGAAAACAATGAAATATTTCCTAACACATTCTGTGCTTCATTCAAGGTCAAAACTAGTCAAAGACACAACAAGAATCAAAATTAAAGGCCATTAAATTTATTAATACAGATACGAACATCTTTTAATAATTCACAAACCAGTAAACTAAATAATGTAGGTAGGTATGTATGTATATAAGCCAATATTTGGTTTATATGTATTTCCAACATCCCAGCTGAGAAACAGTATCTTACATCAAAGTACAAACTGTGAAAATATCTATTTATAGATATCCGCATTTGGCAATGTGCAGGCTAAACATCTATAGTTAAGTCATATACACGTGTGTGTTTATATTTGGCAAAGTGGTTGGAAGTATTAGGAAAAAAGTAACATTGAGATTAAATTGTGCTATATTATTGACAGTTTAAATAAATTTGAATTTATTGTTTAAATACATCTATTTGTGCTTAACATGTACCTCTATACATCTATATGTGCTTTATGACAGTTAAAGGATATATTGAGACTGAAAATTGAAATATAATGTCAAAATAATAATCTATTGATCAGTTATAAAAAGTAGATATTAATACAATGGAAACCAGCAATGACTTAAGAAATGTAAGATTTCTTTTGCCTCCTCTCTAGACTTTTTCTCATTTTCTGTTGAGAACAGCTTTTGATAAGAATTGTGGAAGTGGGGCACCTGGATGGCTTAGTCTGACTTAACGGTTTCAGCTCAGGTCATGGTTTCAGGGTGGTGAGATCGAGCCCCACGTTGGGCTCCGCTCTCTGAGTGGAGTCTGCTTGTCCATCTCCCTCTGCTCCTCCACCTGTGCTCGAGCTCTTCCTGTGTCTCTCTTTGTGTATGTGTGTCTCTTTCTCTCTAAAATAAATAAATAAAATCTTTTTAAAAAGAATTATGGAAGCAATTTTCCAATACCAATAAAATGCAATGTATGAAAACATTTTAAAGCCCTTACATAAAATCTTAAAATAATGTACAATTCCCAAAATAATACCCCTGTATTTCCAAAACAAAAATTACATATTATTATAGGACATCTTCAAATAGGTAAATAATCATAATTAATTAGTAAATAAATAAACTTGAAATTTTAATCAGTTAAAATGTATGTATATGATTACTAATATACAGGCGGTAGAAGTTCTGTAACAGGCACTAAGGAAACAATGAGAATTCAATCCCTGTTCTTGAGCACTTCATATTTTTATGGTGGTACTGACAAGAGAAAGCAACATAGCTCCTTCACTGCCACCACCCACCATCTACCAAAAAGGAAAGGAGGTTTGTTCTGGGCTTGGTAAACTTTAAGGGCTCTAACTGAATCTTACTGTTAAGAGCCTTAGAGTTTTAAAAAGCCTGTATAAGGCACAACTCTTTGCTCCTGGCTTCCTTCCGTTGGTTTTCCCTTTGATGTGATCTTCTCACACTCTCTTCCTCCTAATCAGAATCGAAAGATACAGAGGCCAAGATGTGGATGAGAATTTAGAGAGAAAACATGAAGAATACTGCTTGATCTATTTTAGTTGTAGGCCTTAGGCTCACTTCTAACCCTGAGCTCAACTCTAAACTGCTCTGGGGTCTGCGGAGCCAAAGCAGTTCCTAGTAATAACACATCCCTGTGTATAGCCTTGGCCTTCGTGCTCATATGTATCCCTTCAGAGAATGTCGCAGGTGGCAGGCAGACAACCATTTCAGGAGAAGATTCAAATATTTAGGATCTTGTGTCCCAGAAATATCTCCCTCAATCTTTTCACATACTATATAGCAAAAGACAAGTGTGTATAAATACAAAGTGCCTTTGAGGATAAGGTACAATATATTAACAGGAGATTATAAATTTAAGAGAATGAAAGAGTCAGCGGTCTATACAACATCAGAAGCATTGAATGTTGCTAAGTGATAGCGTATCTAAAAAAATTAACCTATTGGTAATCCATTTGTTTCCAAAGCCAAGTGAAATACAATTTTGTGGGATAATGTGAGGGAGGAAAAAACAGTAGGAAAGTAGTAGAATTAGTCTGTGTGTGTAACTTTATGATACATTGTATGTGAGTTAGTTTGTCTCTTAGTGTATTGTCTATAGTAAGAAGTAATCTACTTGTTTCCAAAACTATGAATGACTTTATCTCCCATACTTGAACCCCTTTTACCCCATCCCCAGAATTCCCTTGCAAGAGCTGTGGGAAAGTGGCTGTTTGCACTGTTATCCCTCTCATTACCTTGTGAATCTGTTCCAAACTGATGTTCATTCCCATCTGTCACCACAAAAGTCACCAACAATATTCATACTGCCAAATGTGATAATCAATTCTCAGTTTTCGTTTTTCTCAATTTTTCCAACAAAATTTTGCACAGTTGCTCACTTCTTCTTGAAAATATATACCCCACTCTCCCTTCTATTTCTCCTTAAGTGCTCTGGAAGCTCTCTTTCAGAATCTGGTTGTAGATTCACAACTTCCAGCTAAATTCTAAGTGTTGATGTATCCCAAGCTCCTAAGACCTCTTTTTCTTTATATCTGCAGTCACTTTCTTGCTACTTTCACCCTAGTCTCAAGGCCTTAAACACCACCTACATACTGACATTTCCCAAATTTATATTTTCCCCTGACCACTTTCCTATGTCCCAGATTCATATAGCCAATTTTATACTTGATATTTCTCACTGGATACTTACATAAAACCCTCAAACCTCAAATATGGCATGTCAAAACTGATCTTATTTCTATGATATCCCCTCCCCACAAAAAAACACATTATTTGTTCAGTGTTCTCCATTTTGATAAATAGTCCCACTATTCATACAGTTAATCAGGCCTAGAACTTTGCATTTTCTTGGCTGTTCCTATTACCCAAATCCCATATATATCTCCTCATAAAAACTTATTGACTCCAATTTCAAAATATCTGAAACACAATAACCCCAATACAAAGTACACTGCTCTTCTCCACTCAAGCCTTTATCTTCTCACTCATTCATAACTTCAACAGCCTCTCGAATGGTTTTCCTGCTTCTATTCCAACCATTCTATAAATATTCTCTACATGTTAACTAAAAGCTATGTAAAAAATGAATCTAGACATAGACTTTTATCTTTTACAAAAATTAAATAAAAATGCAACATTTACCTAAATATAAAATGTAACACTATAAACCTCTTACAAGACAACATAGGAGAAAAACCTCAAGCTTGGGAATAACTTTTTGGTACCAAAAGTAAAATCCATGAAAGAATAATTGATAGTTTGACTATGTTAAAACTAAAAACTTATGCTGTACAAAAGACACACCTTTTGTTTTTAAGATTTTATTTATTTATGTGACAGAGAGACAGCCAGAGAGAGAGGGAACACAAGCAGGGGGAGTGGGAGAGGAAGAAGCAGGCTCCCAGCGGAGGAGCCCGATATGGGACTCGATCCTGGAATGCTGGGATCATGCCCTGAGCCGAAGGCAGACGCTTAACTACTGCGCTACCCAGGTGCCCCCAAAAGACACTCCTAATAGAATGAAAAGGCAAGCCACAGACTAGGAGTCTGGAAGATTTACAAAACACATACCTGATTTAAAAAAAACAAAAAACACTATATCCAGAATATACAAAGAACACTTAAAACTCAAGAATAAGTAAACAACAGGCAAAAGATCCAAACAGATACCTCAAGAAAGAAGATACATAGATGGCAAATATGCATATGGAAAGGTGATTACATATGTCATCAAAGAATTGCAAATGAAAATGAGGTACCATTATACAACTATTAGAAAAGCTAAAATCCAAACCACTGACAACACTAACTGCTGATAAGGAAATGAAGCAACAAGGCTTCTCATTCATCATTGGTGGGATGCAAAATGATATAGACATTTTGGAAGACAGTTTGACAATTTTTTCTTTTTTCTTTTTTAAATAGATTTCCATAAGCATTTATAACAAGCATTTAACAAATATACAATAAGACCAATATTCTGCTACTGAGGACTTTAAATTCACCCTCTCCTTTATTCTAATTTAATTTTAATTTATTTTAATTTATTTTAATTTTTTTTATTATATTATGTTAGTCACCATACAGTACATACCTGGTTTCCGATGTAAAGCTTGATGCTTCATTAGTAGTGTATAACACCCAGTGCACCATGCAACACGTGCCCTTCACTACCCATCATCAGTCCATCCCATTCCCCCACCCCCTCTCCTCTGAAGTCCTCAGTTTGTTTCTCAGAGTCCATAGTCTCTCATGCTTCATTCCCCCTTCTTTATCCCTTTCTTCCCCTACCGATCTTCCTAGCTCTTTATCCCTTTCTTTATCCCTTTCTTCCCCTACCAATCTTCCTAGTTCATATGTTCCACAGATGAGAGAAATCATATGATAATTGTCTTTCTCTGCCTGACTTATTTCACTTAGCATTATCTTCTCCAGTGCCGTCCATGTTGCAGCAAATGTTGAGAACTTGTTCTTTCTGATAGCTCAGTAATATTCCATTGTATATATGGACTACAACTTCTTAATCCAGTCATCTGTTGAAGGGCATCTCAGTTCTTTCCATGATTTGCCTATTGTGGACAGTGCTGCTATGAACATTGGGGTGCATATGGCCCTTCTCTTTACTACATCTGTATCTTTGGGGTAAATACCCAGTAGTAGTGCGATGGCTGGGTCATAGGGTAGCTCAATTTTTAACTTTTTAAGGGACCTCCACACTGTTTTCCAGAGTGGCTGTGCCAACTTGCATTCCCATCAACAAGGTAGGAGGGATCCCCTTTCTCCACATCCTCTCCAGCAATTGTTGTTTCTTGCCTTGTCAATTTTTGCCATTCTAACTGGTGTAAGGTGGTATCTTAGTGTGGTTTTGATTTGAATTTCCCTGATGGCTAATGATTTTGAACATTTTTTCATGTGTCTGTTAGCCATTTGTATGTCATCATTGGAAAAGTGTCTGTTCATATCTTCTGCCCATTTTTTGATTTGTTTATTTGTTTCTCGTGTATTGAGTTTGAGAAGTTCTTTGTAGATCTTGGATACCAGTCCTTTATCTGTAGTGTCATTTGCAAATATCTTCTCCCATTCCGTGGGCTGCCTCTTAGTTTTTCTGACTGTTTCCTTGGATGTGCAGAAACTTTTAATCTTGATGAAGTCCCATAAATTCATTTTATCTTTTGTTTCTCTTGCCTTTGGAGATGTGTCATGAAAAAGGTTGCTTTGGCCGATGTCGTAGAGGTTGCTGCCTATGTTCTCCTCTAGAATTTTGATGGATTCCTGTCTCACATCGAGGTCTTTCATCCATTTGGAGTTTATCTTTGTGTATGGTGTGAGAGAGTGGTCAAGATTCATTCTTTTGCATGTAGCTGGCCATTTTTCCCAGCACCATTTATTGAAGAGACTGTCTTTTTTCCACTGGATGTTTTCCTGCTTTATCAAAGATTAGTTGCCCAAAGATCCGAGGGTCCATTTCTGGGCTCTCTATTCTGTTCCATTCGTCTATGTGTCTGTTTTTGTGCCAGTACCGTGCTGTCTTGGTGATCACAGCTTTGTAGTACAGCTTGAAATCCGGCATTGTGATGCCCCCAGCTTTGTTTTTCCTTTTCAACAGTTCCTTGGCGATTCGGGGCCTTTTCTGGTTCCATACAAATTTAAGGGCTATTTTTTCCAGTTCTTTGAAAAATGTCATTGGTATTTGGATCGGGATAGCATTGAAAGTGTAGATTGCTATGGGTAGCATGGCATTTTAACTATGTTTATTCTTCCGATCCATGAGCATGGAATATTTTTCCATCTTTTTGTGTCTTCTTCAAATGTCTTTCAAGAGTGATTTGTAGTTTCTAGAATATAGATCCTTTATGTCTCTGGTTAAGTTAATTCCAAGGTAACGTATGATTTTTGGTGCTATTGTAAATGGGATGGATTCCCTAATTTCTCTTTCTTCAGTCTCATTATTCATGTATAGAAATGCAACTGATTTCTGAGCATTGATTTTGTATCCCGCCACATTACTGAATTGCTCTATAACTTCTAGTAGTTTGGGAGTGGATTCTTTCAAGTTTTCCATATAGAGTATCATGTCATCTGTGAAGACAGTCAGTTTGACTTCTTTTTTGCTGATTTGGATAGCTTT
The DNA here is from genome assembly GCF_017311325.1 of Ursus maritimus. NCBI lineage: Eukaryota > Metazoa > Chordata > Mammalia > Carnivora > Ursidae > Ursus > Ursus maritimus. The sequence goes on from NW_024424452.1 coordinate 58,894,154, forward strand.
TATCCCTTTTTGTTGTCTGATTGCTGTTGCAAGGACTTCTAGTACTATGTTGAATAATAGTGGCGAGAGTGGGCATCTTGTCATGTTCCTGATCTTAAAGGAAAGGCTTTTAGCTTTTCCCCATTGAGAATAATATTTGCTGTAGGCTTTTCATAGATGGCTTTTATGAGCTTGAGAAATGTACCTTCTATTCCTACACTCTGAAGGGTTTTAATCAGGAAAGGATGCTGTATTTTGTCAAATGCTTTTTCGGCATCGATTGAGAGGATCATATGGTTCCTGAGTCTTTTCTTGTTGATATGATGTATCACGCTGATTGATTTGCGAATATTGAACCACGCTTGCATCCCAGGTATGAATCCCACTTGATCGTGATGGATAATCCTTTTAATGTACTGTTGGATTCTATTAGCCAGGATCTTGTTGAGGATTTTGGCATCCATGTTCATTAGGGAAATTGGTCTGTAATTCTCCTTTTTGAGGGGGTCTTTGCCTGGTTTGGGGATCAAGGTAATATTGGCCTCATAGAATGAGTTTGGTAGCTTTCCTTCTGTTTCTATTTTTTGAAATAGCTTTAGGAGAGTAGGTATTATTTCTTCTTTGAATGTTTGGTAGAATTCCCCAGGAAAACCGTCCGGGCCTGGAGTTTTGTTATTTGGAAGGTTGTTTATCACTGACTCAATTTCTTCATAATTAATTGGCCTGTTTAAAAAATCAATTTCTTCCTGTTTCAGTCTTGGTAGTTTATAGGTTTCCAGGAAGGCCTCCATCTCTTCCAGATTGCTTAATTTATTGGCATATAGCTGTTGATAAAAGTTTCTGATAATCCTTCTAATTTCATTGGTGTTGGTTGTGACCTCTCCCTTTTCATTCATAATTTTATTAATTTGGGTCCTTTCTCTATTCTTTTGGATAAGCCTTGCCAGCGGTTTGTCAATTTTATTGATTCTCTCAAAGAACCAGCTTCTAGTTCTGTTGATCTGCTCTACTGTGCTCCTTGTTTCTAATTCATTGATTTCTCCTCTAATCTTGACCAACTGCTTTCTCGTGCATGGTTTAGGCCTGTCCCTCTGTTGCTGTTCCAGCTTCTTGAGGTGAGAATATAAAAACTGCATTTTAGATTTTTCTATTCTTTTGAGTGACGCTTGGATGGCTATGTATTTCCTTTAGGACTGCCTTTGCAGTATCCCATAGGTTTTGGACTGTTGTGTTTTCATTCTCGTTGGTCTCCATAAATTGTTTAAATTGATTTTTGATTTCCTGGTTATCGAATCATTCCTGAGCAGGATGGTTCTTAGTCTCCAAGTGTTTGAGTTTCTTCCAAATTTTTCCTTGTGGTCGAGTTCCAATTTCAAAGCATTGTGGTCTGAGAATATGCAGGGAATAATTCCATCTTTTGGTATCGGTTGAGACCTGTTTTGTGACCCAGAACATGGTCTATTCTTGAGAATGTTCCATGGGCATTAGAATAGAATGAGTATTCTTTGGTTCTGGGGTGTAGTGTTCTATATATATCTATAAGGTCCAACTCGTCAAGTATGGCATTCAAAGCTCTTGTTTCTATGTTGGTTTTCTGCTCCAGTGCTCTGTCTATTGCTGATAGTGGGGTGTTGAGGAGTTTGACAATTTCTTACAAAATAATGTAATTCTTATGATCTACCAGTTGAATCCCTTGATATTTACTCAAATGAGTTGAAAACTATGTCCACATGAAAATCCACATATAGATATTTATAACACCTTTATTCATAACTGCCAAAGTTCGGAAGCAGCCAGGATGCCCTTCAGTAGATGCATGTATAAACTGTGGTACATCCATACAACGGAAATTTTTTCAGTGATAAAAGGAAATGAGCTATCAAGCAACATAAAGACAGGGAGGAACTGTAATGCATATTGCTACGTGAAATAAACAAATCTGAAAAGGCTCCATACTATATAATTCCAACTATACATCATTCTGGAAGAGGCAAAACTGTGGGAAGGTTAAAACTATGGTTGCCAGGAGCTCAGGGAAAGGATGAGTAGGTGAAACGCAGGAGATTTTTACGACAATGAAACTGTTCTGTGTGACACAGTAATGGTGGATATGTGTCTTTATACATTTGTCAAAGTCTAGAGAATGTACAACACTAAGAATAAACCCTAACATAAACAATGGACTTAAATTTATCAATATTGACTCAACAGTTATAATAAGTATACTGCACTAATACAAGATATTAATAGAGCTAACTGTGGAGGTTGGGTGAGGAAGCATATAGGAACTGTATACATTCCACTCTATTTTTTCTGTGAAGTTAAGGTGCTCTGTAAGATAAAGTTCATGTATTTTCTTAAAAAGCTATTGAAAATATATACTCAAATATATGCAGTATGTTTTCAGATTTAAAATAACTCTTAAAGTCTTAAACTCTTAAATTCTAAAATAACTCTTGCCAGAATTCAATAGAGTTTTCATGACCCGTCTCCTGGCTGTCTTTTAGATATCATTTTCTATGTCTCCTTTTCTATGTATTCTTGTTTTAATGTACCTTGGGCACTATGGGTCTTTTTGCCCTTCCTAGGCAAATCAAGAATGTTTATCTTCAGGGCATTTTCCTCTGCTACTCCTTCAAGTGACATTCTATCCCCCTATTTGCTTCATGTTTCTTTTTGATACTCTTATGCATGATACTATGTTTCATGTTAATTTGTGTTGTTATTGTCTATTTCCCTAGGAAGTATGAAAGATTCATGAAAGAAAAGACTGCTTTGCTCAGTGCTGTATCTCCACTTCATAGAATAGTGCCTGTCATACAGCAGGTGCTCCCTAAATAGCTGTAGAATGAGTGATTGAAAGACTTGCAGGGAACCATTTTAAAATATTTTGAAAACTTCTATAAATACACAGAAGTTAAAAGTACAACAAATCCCCATATACCCATGACCAGACTTGAAGAATTGTCAACATTTTGAAGAGAGTCATTAAATATGGCACATCTATTATTGTAATGACAGTTCATTTTATCAACTTCTTTTAATGTGAGCAAATGGTCTGTAAAACAGACAAAAAATATCATGTGGTAAAAAGGCCCACACTGCATTAATATAACAAATCTATATAAACAAAATAACTCATCATTATAAAACACCATATGTGAGTATATTAAAGCATTCTTACATACTCCCATAACAACGATAAAATAGCAGATTAAACACAGTCGAAAATATTTCTCCTGCCTTGCTGCTCTTCATTTTACACATTTATATATTCTGCTTCCTTCAGGGCAGTACTTTTATCATCACCCTTTTCAATTTCTCATATCTCTATGACGTCCTATTCAAAGACCTCCTGAAACATGCATCTTTGGGACTATGTCTGCCTAAACTGTTTGACCTTTAGTACCCAGCTTTTTTAGTTTATCTTATCAGCTAAGCTTGTGCCTCACCGAAACTCTTTCATAATTGGTCTAGAGACTATCAATTTTCTACACTCATGTCATCTCATGTTTTAAAGAATTTTCTTAGCTTTAAAATATAATGCACTGGAAAAAAATATATGCAAGCAATTCTTTTTCTACCTGTGTGGTCATAGAAGTGTTTCAAGAATTAATTTACCTACTCAGTGCCTTGTATTTGTGTACAAAAATTATGTTAAAATAATGACTATATTTTATTCACACATTCTTACCTATCTTTTCTGAATGATGTTGAACTCAGAGATATCCCTAATGGTCTTTCACTTTGGTCAACAAATATTTTTTTGAATTTCAGTCTGTGCCCAGAATTGTTCTAAGGAATAAGGATGGAACAATACACAGGGCAAATGAGGCTCTTGCCTCAAATCATCTTACATTCTAGCAGACTACTATGCAATTTCATCAAAATTAAGTAATTAGCCTCAACAGCCTGTCTTCTTATCTGAAGCACTGGCCATACAGTTCTTACAGTATTTTGTTTGCCCATTCTAGTGGATAGGGATGGAGTGCAGAGTAAGAAAACTTGTTCTTTTCTCTTCACATACCAAACTGTTATTATTTATTAGAGACCATAAGGAGTATTACTAGGAAATCCATACCAACCCATTTTCATTAGTCCAAAACAATTAATTAGACTGGCATTCAGGAACTTAGATTTGAGTTAAAGATCAACTAAACATCATAGAATTTCTAGTTGTTACAATAAGACAAGAATAAGAAACCAAAGATTTGTTCCTGGAAAATAAAAAGGAATTTTTTAAATTGCATATAACAAAACTGTGCTAATAGAACATTCTAAGGAATCCATGAAAAATTTCCAGAACTAATATGTGAATTTAAAGAAGTCATAAATTGCACAAAAAGAGATGCATAGATCAATGGAACAGAATCAAAAATCCAGAAGTGGCCCCACACCTATATGGTCAATTAATCTTTGACAAACCAGGAAAGAATATCCGACGGGGGGGAAAAAAACAGTGTCTTCAACAAATGGTGTTGGGAAAACTGGACAGCAACATGCAGAAGAATAAAACCGGACCACTTTCTTATACCATACAAAAAATTAAGTTTAAAATGGATGAAAAACCTAAATGTGAGACAGGAAACCATCAAAATCCTAGAGGACAACACTGGCAGCAGCCTCTTTGACATTGACCATAGCAACTTCTTATTAGACATGTCACCAGAGGCAAAAGAAACAAAGCAAAAATGAACTACTGGGACCTCATCAAGATAAAAGGTTTCTGCACAGCAAAGGATACAATCAACAAAACTAAAAGGCAGCCTATGGAACGGGAGAGAATATTTGCAAATGATGTATCTAATAAAGAGTTAGTATCCAAAATATATAAAGAACTTATAAAACTCAACCCCCCAAAAAATAATCCAGTTAAGAAATGAACAGAAAACATGAACAGACTTTTTTCCCAAGGAAGACATACATATGGCTAACAGACACATGAAAAGATGTTCAACATCACTCATCAAGGAAATGCAGATCAAAACCATGATGAGATACTAACTCATACCTGTCAGAATGGCTAAAATTAACAACAGGGAAAACAACAGATGTTGGTGAGGATCTGGAGAAAGGGGAACCCTCTTACAGTGTTGGTGGGAATGCAAACTGATGCAGCCACTCTGGAAAACACTATAAAGGTTCCTCAAAAGTTAAAAATAGAATTACCCTACAACCTAGAAATTGCACTACTAGTGATCCAAAAGATACAAAAATACTGATTCGAAGGGGCACATGCACCCCAATGTTTATAGCAGCATTATCAATAATAGCCAAATTATGGAAAGAGCCCAGATGTCCATTGATAGATGAATGGATAAAGAAGATGTAATATATATATATATATACATATATATATATATATATATATGTATATATATAATGGAATAATACTCGCCATCAAAAGGAATGAAACCTTGCTATTTGCAACAACGTGGATGGAGCTACAGTGTATTATGCGAAGTGAAACAAGTCAGTCAGAGGAAGACAAATACCATAGGATTTCACTCAGATGTGGAATTTTAGAAACAAAACAGATGAACGTAGGGGAAGGGAAAAAAAGAAGCAAACCATAAGAGACAGCTATTGAGAACAAACAGGGTTGATGGAGGGGTGGTGGGCAGGGATGGGCTAAATGGGTAATGGATATTAAGGAGAGCACTTGTGTTGAGCACTAGGTGTTCTTTTTTAAAGATTTATTTATTTTAAAGAGTGTGTGAGCAGGGGGAGGAGCAGAGGAAAAGAGAATCTCAAGCAGACTCCCCACTGAGTACAGAGCCCACAGTGTGGGGCTTGATCCCACGACCCTGAGCTTACAGACCTGAGCTGAAATCAAGAGTCTGATGCTTAACCAACTGAGCCACCGAGGCATCCCTTGAGCCCTGGGCATTATAGGTAAGTGATGAATCACTAAATTCTCCTAAAACCGATATTACACTGTATGTTACCTAACTAGAATTTAAATAAAAATTTTTAAAAAGAAAAAATATATCAGGTCATAAATTATAATGTATATAAAAATTAAGCATACTTCTTTATATTAGTCATTCAGTATTGAAAATTAAAATCCTAAAATGCCTAAAACATGGAAACAAGTAGACTTAACCAACTATGTATAATACTTACAAAATAAAAATTACAAAATATTGCTAGGAGAAGGAACTTTTACAGCCCTTAGTGGAGGAAAACATGTTCATGAATTAGAAAACTAAATGTTGTTAGGATATCAAGTTTCCCAAAGCTGACCAATAAGTTCAATGCAATGTGAAACATAATTCCAACAGAGATATTTTGAGGGGAGGATTTTTGAGAGAAAGAGAATCACAATCTGATTCTAAAATGTATATGGAAATATAAAGAACAAGAGTAGCCAAAACTATTCTTAAAAGAAGAACAGATTTGGAAAACTTTTACCTGATTTCAAGTAATTATAAAAGTACTATAATTGTGGTGCCTGGGTAGCACAATTGGTTAAGTGTCCGACTCTTGGTTTCAGCTCAGGTCATGATCTCAGGGTCATGAGATGCCCTTCATGGGTAGCACAGTTGGTTAAGTGTCCGACTCTTGGTTTCAGCTCAGGTCATGATCTCAGGGTCATGAGATGCCCTTCATGGAGGCTCTCCTTCTCCCTCTGCCCCACCCACTCATGTGCATGCTCTCATGCTCGCCCCCCCCCCAAATAAATAAATCATTTAAAAAAGAAAAAGTACTGTAATGAAGACTGTGGTATCTGTGTGAAGACAGACATATGTATCAGTAGAACAAAGTAGAGCACCCAAAAGTAGGTCTACATATATATGTCAGTGAATTACTTATCCATACATTAATGTGGATGAATCTTGAAAACTTCATATTGAATAAATATGCCAGTCTCTAAACTATGCATAGTATATGAATATATCTACGTAAAGTTTTAGAAAAAAGACCCACTCATTTTTAATGAAAGAAGGTAGGTCAGAATTTAACTCAGGCTAGGTTGTTAAGGAGGTTTGCTATATGTAAGAGAACTTTCTGGGGTAATAGACACATGTGTTCACAGTAGAAACAAGTGTCACACTCCTCAAAAATCTTCATGTCTACATTTTAAATAGGTATGTTTTATTGTTTCTAAATGATACTTCAATAAAATTCATTTTAAAACCCCTAAGCACTGTAGATCAATTTAAGTTTTATGTTAAACACATGTTAATTTACCTACATTTATATATATGAATCTCTAATAACAATTTTATATATTCTTACAGGTTCAATTTTCTCCAATATGACTATGACTTCCAAATATTTACATGAGATGCAGCCTCTTTTTAACTCTAGACCCACTACTGTAGTTAAACAGTTTAAGAATGTCTTTTTTTATCTTTCATATAATTTGGAAAACATGATTTTTCCCTTACCCATAGTTAAGGTGACCTAAACTCTGACAGTGAGTCCCCTCTTTAGCAAAATTTGGAATTGAGATCCCAGTCTTTGTCTGTCTGGTCTAGCTACCATTGTTATTTCCTGATTCCATTTTCTTTCTGCAACCTACTAAGTTATATCTGTCGCCCTCCCCTTTTTTTGTTCAGATATCCCCAGTGGCTTTCTGTTACTTGTAACCAAACAGTGTTAATCACTCCAGATAAGGTCAATGGTAGTAACCAGACTATACTCAAAGAATAATATGCAGGAAACTTTCAGGGAGGTTGTGTTATGGCTTGTATGAATAAAAATTGGTACGTTCAGAAGGAATGTCACATATATATCTAGAGTGATATTGACAATATAAGGAAACTTTTTTTGGACATTAAATTAGTTTTTAGTATGCAAAGATTACCAAAATTATTTTGTATAAGTTTATAAGTTAATTGATCAGTATGACATATGCACATTTAATACATTTACATTTTGGTCCTTGTATTTGTCTTTTTATGTATTTCAAGGTGAATTTGTCCTGTTGACTCAATGGGTTCTGGATACAATAAGAAACTTCTGTGCATTAGTAAGTTTGGAAATTAGATCCTTCATAATGTTCACAATAAAACATACTTCGTGAGACCTTACCTTAGTTGTCAACTGACATTCATCTCTGAAAATACTTGTTTTATTCTGTCTTCAATAGAAAGACCCTGGTAAGGTCCCTGTAGTTTTGTGATAGGTAATTGGAGTATATGGGCCTCTGATCTTAATTTTTCTCTATACCATATGCACTAATATAAAATATATGCATTACAGTAATAGTTTTAGGATCTATGGCAGAAATAATTTGAGCTTGGTACAAATTCCCACACCACAATATTAGCAAGTGAGAAATCTAAAGCATAAAAATAATTTTATAAAATTGTTAATTTAAATCACACCTTGTTCCCAAAATAGATTAAGAGTTTAAAAACACAAAATAATATGTAACAAAATAGCATAAATTAGAAGGAGGTGAGAAAGGGGAAAAAAGTAAGAATATAGATTGGAGCCAAGGACAGATATAAATATGCATATCACAAAGTGTAAACTTGCTGTTGGGGGAATCTACAAATTAGACTCTGATTTCCAGCTCATCTAAAAAAAGAAATCTTGATCTGATGCATGATTCACAGTGGCTTTGTAATAAATCTCAAACACATTTTCAAAGGAAGACAATTATCTCCAAATTCCAAAGCTAGAAAGCACCTTATTAAAACAACACTTCAACAAAGAATACTGAACTGTGATGGACAGCATCTTACGGTAGGCTTCCTAACGCCTATTAGAAGGCTCTTTCCTAAGATATTCCTCAATGTTTTTACACTAAAGAGCAATGTACTAATAGCAACTATGTACTTGGGGCTCAAGGGGAATACATATTCTTCAATCCATGTTCTATAGAAACAGTAAGAGATGATAAGTAAAAAGATAGATAGTGTTGACTTTGAAGTTATGGTCCCTGGTCAGTAAGAACTTGGCATTTATGTACTCTAGATACTCATGGAAGCTTATGACTTTTGCTTTAACTGAGTATGCATGTGGGGTACACACTGCTTTTTCTTCGGAAACTTTGTGGGGCAACCAGCAGTAGGACTTGCTTAAAGTAGGTACTCCAAAACAAACTAAATTACTTAATATGGACTGGTGCCAAGGCTGTGACTTACAAAGACCTGGAAATCACCCAGTTTCAAAAATAACATGGTATCTCCAGTGGAGATGAGAGAAGAAGTAGAGGATAAAATCCCTGTGAAGGGTCTGGCCCTTAGGGAAATAGGGAGGGTAAATTCCTTTCAAACCTAGTATAGAGACCAAACATAATCTTGTAGATTCATTTTTAAGTAATTGAAGAGACTACTGATAGCAATATGACTCTAACTTGATTTACCTAAAACCACAAATTTGTAATCTTATAAGCATGACGTCCTATGTATTTATAGTTTTATGACTGTGGAGTTCTAAAAATAATTTTGCGGGGCACCTGGGTGGCACAGCGGTTAAGCGTCTGCCTTCGGCTCAGGGCGTGATCCCGGCGTTATGGGATCGAGCCCCACATCAGGCTTCTCTGCTATGAGCCTGCTTCTTCCTCTCCCACTCCCCCTGCTTGTGTTCCCTCTCTCGCTGGCTGTCTCTATCTCTGTCGAATAAATAAATAAAATCTTTTAAAAAAATAAAAATAAAAATAAATAAAAATAATTTTGCTAGGTTGAAATGAAGTGTTATTTCTACTTAGAGAAAAGACTTTGATTATATCATCATATTCATAAAAATTTTATTGTTTGTAAGTTTCTCTTACTAGTTTTTCAGATATCATTGGCTGAGTGTTGATTTTAATTGAATTCAAAATCTATATATAATTGCCTTATATAGCTCATTTATATTGCTCTCTTATTTTTCTGTTTTGCTAGTTATAAAATATAAATTGATACTCTTTTCTGTTAATATGTCTAATCACAGCAGGACCAATGAAAGCAGCCTATTAAATATCATCAATCTTTATTATTACAAATCATAAATACCAGTTAGATATATGATACTATTCTAATATTTTCTCAACTATAAAGCTACTTGAGTTTATAAAATTGAGCCATATATTTCACAATACATTGTATTTCATATAGCTTTATGTTTATATGTATAGCAGGTCATTTCAGAATCGCCTTATTGCTAACCAAGAATAATCTTTGTTTATTTAGACATTATCTTCCAGTCTTAATGTTAGTCACTTCACAACAAGAGAGGAGTAAATAAAAATTAGATGATAGTAGAGCAGAGTAAGGACAAGTTGGGGCTCCAGGCATCTTTCTGTCACTTTGTCTGACTAACAACCTTCCAAGAGCAATAGTGTCTGCTTTACTTCAGCCTTCAAAATTATGCACAGGTTCCTCTATAAAGAGACCACTCTTACCTTGGAACACACCAGGAAAGAATTTCTTGGAAACCTAGTTCCCAGACTTAGCCAAGTAAACATCACACAATTCAGCACATTGACAATTATAAAATGTGCCCTGAGTTGACAAGAAACCATGTAACATTTTAATCTGGATCTTCTCCTGTATAACGTGAAAATTCTTGTAGTCCCTGAAAACCTTCCAGTCATTTCAAAGTATATTAATATGAATAGCATGGGCCTCTTAATCTATTTAAAAATACTTTCCTTTCCAGCTAATGCACATCTTAGGGGCATGAATATATCCAAAATAAACTGCGTACTTATAATAGGTGGGAGAAAAGGCCATTTTCTTCTTTTAATTTTTTGGAGCAATTATTCCTTTTGATTTGCCACATCAAACTCTCCCATAAAGTCTTTGCCTTTTTTGAAAGTCAGTGGATGAAAAATGTAGTTTTCCTAAAAGAAATACCATTCCTCTCCCTGCCTACACATTCTACCAGTATATGTGGAGTCAGAGCATCCAAACAATTGCCAGAACAACTCATTTCTAAAGTCATGCTTCATGTGTAATAACAATATGTTCCAAATAAAAAGAGGCAGTAAGACTTCTGAAGTAATAAATCTTCCATTTTTAGTTACCCTAAAGCATTTTACATAACTAAAGAATATACCATAATAAATGACCGAGTTATATGCATCATGTTTCCTATAAAGTAGGGAATAAGAAATTATGACATGGAAGGTGAAAAGGGAAACTTTACATGAGGTTAGGAGAGCAGCATACGGAATTTGAGGGTCAGGAAATTGCTTTTTTTTTGAACTATTACTTCTAAACATACACCTTGGAAATCTCTTAAGTACTCACAAAGGAACTTCATTCTACTACTGAAATCATTAAACCGTTAGAGGTCTTATTTGAAAGACTATTTGAAAGTTTTTGGATTATGTCTTGAGACAATGGGGATATATGGGCCCATTAATTGGGGGATTGCTGGTATCACATCAGGGCGTGGGGAATGAAGTGGAGTGTGCAAATGCACAAAAATGGGGATGATTTAGTAAGACATTTATGTAATCCAAAAATGAGAAATAATGGTGAATGAATCTGAGAAATAATAGAGGGGAAAGAATGTATTAAGTACATGTTAGTGACATGAAAGGATAAGATTTAGTAGTTGATTCGATGTGTAAGGTAAGTGAAGTGTCATAGACAATTCCAATTTTCTGTCTTAGGCAGTTGAATAAACAATGTCAACTACTGTTCAGTCATACAGAAACACAGAACAATGAGTAGGACAGCACTAAGGTAGAGATCAGTGGGCTATGTGGAATGGCATGTATTGGTCTCTGCCACCCAGCTGCATGATGTTTGCAGGATTTCAAGAGAATATGCTCCAGGCACAACACTGTAAACTTATGTTGAATAAAATGATTGCCAAAGAAATATTTAAGGACAAGCATCATCCAAAATCCCGAAGGAACCTTTAAGTACAGACTTCTAAGTATCCTTCTAGATTTTTTGTTTTTAGTAAATCTGTCATGAAAACCAGAAGCTCACCAGGTATTTTCTGAACACACTTTGGTTTGGAAACCATGGCACAGAGATACATATATAAACCAATTATAAAGTTTCCTGCCTGGTGTGGCTAATGTTCTTTCTCAACTTTTATGTATTAAATCGGGTTTCAGGGTGATCAACCTCTTAGAAGGCCTGTTAATGAAAATCAACTTGGTCTTAGTACAGAAATTACCAGAGAAACAAAAGATTTCTCCCATCACCACACATAGCAACTGAAGGATTATACTTTAGGTCAGGTGTCAATGATTTTCCTGGACAGTGTGGAAAGTAATCAACTCAGTCACTTCTGTTTTGTTTTGTTTTACTAGATAAAAGCAGATTAATTAATTGGAACTAAGAATATTATAAATAGTAATTCAGTATATCTGGTGGAAATCAGAGCAAGGTTTTTTTCCAGTTCAGTGTGTAGTGCTGTCTTAGGATGGTCTGTTTTGGATTTCAAAGCATAATCAGGTCAGGTCAAGTTTTGTCTCTTTTTTGGAAAGTATTTTATGAGACAGTTGCTGAGATTCTACTTATTCGGTCACGTCTATAGCAGTATTTCAAATTTTATACCTCAATACAAGTTTTATTATAAATTATATGTATATACTTAATTTGACACTAATGTTCAAGATGGCTGCTGCTATGATTTCCTGTTGAGAGATTAGGCCAGGTACCATTGTCTCTTCTCTTAATGGCGATTAGAGACGCCAATGAATTTTATTATTGCTAGGACTTTAGATCATTAAGAAACTGGAATGAAAACTAGTGGAAAATAGCAAAAGTTAATATATAGGGCCTCCTTCTTGTGCTTAGACTAAACTATGTCCCAATTATTTCTAGACCTTCCACAAAGAAAGTTTTGCAAGCAGGTGAATATATGGATATATTGCTGAAAGGAAAGGTTTAATACTTAGCTATAAACATGATTTCATGTGTTGTGAAATCTTGAGATTTCAAAGGGGCAGTGCTACAGAATGAATGTTTGTGTTCCCTCCAAATTTATATGTTGAAATTCTAACCCCAAGATGATGATATAAGGATGTGGGGCCTTTGGGAGGTGATTAGGTCCTGAGAGAACATTCAGGAATTAAATTATGGCCCTTATAAGAAACCCAAAATGATCCTTGCCATTCTGCCATATGAGACACAGTGAAAGATGGCCATCTAGGAAGCAAGTTCTCATGACACACCAAATCTACTGGCCCCATGCTTTTGGACTTCGCAGTCTCCGAAACTGCAAGCCACCCAGTTTATGATACTTCTTTTACAGCAAAATCAGTTGGGATTTTTCTTATGGGCTATGGTAATGGTGAGACACCACCACTCTTACACATGAAGAGACTCAAAAGAGCAAGACCTAGCTTAAGAGTGGAGACTAAAAATTTACAAAAAAGTGAAGAAAATCTTAGGGGACCATAGGTTAGAGACATCAATATTTTTAAAGAATTTTATGTTTCAAGTAGAAACAGAAGGATTTCTGAATAGCACTGAAGGCCTGAATATGTTTTAAGACCATGAAGCTATGGGACACTAACAATATGTGTGGTTACATTCAGCGGTGTGGTAGTGCAGGAGAAGAAAAGGAAGCATTGGTGTAATTCAGTATTGTAGTGCCCCACCTCTACTTGACCCAAATAAATCTTCATTAGACTAATCCAATCATACTGCCTCATTCCTTTTGTTAGAAATTGGCTTAGAGATGCTCAAAGAGATGTGAAAGGCCTAAGGAGGTGCAGAACTTCTAGATAGGTTTCCTAATTCTTAGGAAGAGATAAACAAAAGACTAATGCTTTTCTTTCTGCTGTTTTGCTGTATCCGCTAGTGATACCTAAAACCTCAGCCATTACTTTGTGACTAGAAGAATATGCTGAGGGACCACCTGGGTGGCTCAGTTGGTTTTGTGTCTGGCTCTTGGTTTTGGCTCAGGTCATGATCTCAGGTCAGGCTCCATGCTCAGCAGAGTCTGATTAAGATTCTTTCCCCTTCTTTGTCCCTCCCCCTCTGCTCTTCTCCCCACTTGCATTCTCTCTTTCTAAAATAAATAAATGAAATCTTAAAAAAAAAAAAAGAATATGCTGAGGATGGCAAAGAGAAGGAATGAATGGAGCCATATTTTTTATGACATCATTGAGTCTCTGAATTAACCCATTTTCCAGCTCTCTGTTCACACAGCTAGTAATGTGAGGTAATAAAAGTCTCATTCTGAAGTCACTTGGGCTTTTCATTTTCTAACAGATGAAAGCATCCTAAAGAAAGTAGTCATATTCCCCACAAAATTTTTTAAATTATGCCTTCCAAACATTGTGAGTAAAAACACTACTGTCACGTAAAGAAATTAGAACAATTATCTCTGTGTATGGTTTAGCACTCAAAGTTTTTAGAGAATTTTACTGTGAATTTATTAGTGATTCCTTCCAGCTGTTATGTACAATAAGGTCAGCGTTTTCATATTTAAACTGCTAAGAAGCCAAGATAAAAAAGATCAACTGGTTTATCTAAAGTGACCTAGTGTATCTGTAGAGTAATTTCCAACTCCTACACAAGAACTCTAAGATCACAACTGCTCTGCCTCTGCTTCCTGCTCTGGTTCACTCAGCATCAATGGCTGACTGGCTGGCAGACACTGTGTCTCATCTTACTACAAGTAGTTTGGGTTAAAGTTAAAGAAGTGCTGAAATAACTTTCATAATTTAGTTTTTTTCTAGGTTGAATACCCCCAGGAATCAGCCAGTGGCATAGTCTTAGTGAGCTTAATGCCCCTGTTTAACATTTATATAGGATTCTGAGTACTGGAAAAACTTCGCCTCTGCTGACATTTCCACATGGGTTTAAGCAGTTATGTGAGGGATTATTTCAGCTCTGCCAAAATGACAAAGAATTTTGCTAATTGTAGAGGAATCTTAACATTCTTTAAGCATTGTGCTCTCTTAATACTTTCAGTGCTTTCATTCAAAAAAAAAAGTCCAAAAGAAGATTAGTTAATGTTGAATAAAAACACAGGTTAAACAATTCTATCCTTAGATTATCCACGCATGAGGTTACTACTGCTTTTAGTTCTCTAATATTTGATATTTCTTTCATTTTATGACATTTTCAATCCTCTGCTACTCTAAATGAATTCAACTGATTCAAATATTAGGCTTAAATCCAAATTATGAAAACTCTATTAAAAGTCATGCTAGTTAATATTTATTTTCACTAATAAGCATCTCAAAAGAAAAACAAATTGTAAACATTTTTATTTAAATAAGTTTTAGCAAAAAAATTAAATTACTTTTCTCTAAGAAAATGGGATAGAGCTTATTAATTGTGAGGGGGAAGGAGTTAAATATGTCAATATAGTGCTACAGAAATATAATTGCATCAAAAACATCTAAAAGGATAAGTTTACAAGCAGAACTCTAGAGTCTAGATTTGTTATTAGGAGAAACAATGAAAGAATTCATTGTTAATTTGAGTACACATCTGCTTTTTTAAAAAGCAAATTGGACCCAAATAACCCACTAGAAATTTGTTTCATTATTTTTTTTCTGGAATAATTCAGGTGATGATGAGCGGATTCCACAAAATATATAATAAGATAGTTTGGATATTTCTCTTTATCTACTTGTAGTAAAAATACTAGAGACAGTTTAATTATTTGAATGCAATAGTTTCATTAGTGCCTAAGGCTCTTTTTCCTTCATGGTTTTACATGTGTTTTTAAATTTCATATAAGATGATATTATATACCTTATACTTTTTACTATGTGTTTTTTTGTAAACAACTTAATTTTCTTTTGGAAAATAAGAGAATATAATCCATAAAGAGTAGCTATAATTGAATTCACAAATAGCATTTTTCACAAGAAGCATCGTGACTTTCTGAAAATTATAATTTGAGGATAGTTATGTTTTTCTATTCTTATAGGCTCATATTATAGCCCAATGTTTTACACAAAGATGGTGCTCAATAAATGCTTATTGAACAAATTCAAGAATAATAATTACAGGTCTTTCCAATTAAATAAAATATACACATCAGGAGAATTGGGTTTTGAACAGTAACACCTTAGACAGGAAATGTTTTCTGAACTCAGACAAGCCTTGACAGAATCTTAGGTCTGCCAGTTGTTACCTATGTGACCTTACGCAAGTCACATCCCCACTAAGAACTCTGTTCCCTCATCTATAAAATGGGGATGCATAACCTCTAGTGCTGTGAAAGTACTAAAGACAATGTATATAAATTATCTAAGAAACATCTGGTACATGGTATACACTCATTTAAATGGTAGCAAATATAATTATTGCTTATTATTTCTACTTTAAACTTTCTGCAAATATAGGATTTTATATTATTCAAAGTTGATATATGACAAGCAAATTTTCGTAATAGATAAGGTTTCAGCTCTGTGTACTACTCTTTCACACCTTCCATACACTCTACATTTTACTGCCAATAATCAAATCCTTGGTAGCTTCTTATTGGAGTGTGACTGCTCTAATATGGATGGGGATTCCCAGCCCCTATGACAGAAATTATCCCATACTGCCCATATTTATTTTTCATCTCCTACCTCCTTCAAGATGTATCCAAATTCAAGAGATTATGCATTTCTAAGGCATCATGGGGGAATTGGAACATCTGATTCTTTATTTGTCCTTACTGGAATCCTTGAAATATCTCATTTCTTGTATCATCTTTTGATACTAAAAGGTAATTAAGAAATTCTCTTTTCGATACTTTCTGTTGTGGTGACATGATTTTCCAAGAGCAGTGCCATCAAGGAGCCTGGGTAGAGTGGAAGTATGTATGTGCAGGGGAAAATGTCTGAAAAAAAGTTAACAGTTCCAATATATTAAACTTCCATATACAAAAAGACAAGGAATATTCAAACAGTAATGAATAATCTGTTGTTATTAGCTGAAAGAGAATTTTAGAGGGAGAAGAGTGTCCCACTAGTAGAGGAACTAAAATCAGATTTAGATACATCAAAGTCAAGTCAGTAAAGAACTCAGAAGTTTCGAAGAGTCTGCTGTGTCATTGCTGCCTGTTAATCAAGGGCAAGAATCAGGTTACACACTGTACTCTGACCAGGCAGCATCCATTACAAGGTGAAGGACAAGTTTTCTTTTTATTTCTGTGACTATAATGGCTAAGGGAGAAAAGAGAGAGAAGAAAAGTTCTTCCTTATGTCCTCTTTGGGAAAAAAAAATCGCCTTGAAGTTGTGTAATTTTTACTTGCTGGATTGCTCATCTATTATTTGTAGCTTGGTGAAGATACATTGGCTCATAAGTAAATATTATATAGTTTATTCTATCCGGGGCTTATATTATTCCTAAATCATGCTTTTTTTCTTTATAAAACTGAAAGTTAAATTAATTCTAGAACTTCAGAAGACACTCAGAGACAGAAGCTAATTGACTTTAAATGAATCTTTTAATAAACCAACTATGAAAAGTGAAATTAAATGGAACGTTATTTATTTTTATCCAGTTCTAACAAAAAAAAAAAAGTGATTGTCCTACTATAACATGAAACATGGATCATCGGCAAACTTAGGAATCCAGAGGGGAAAAAATGCAGAACCAGGAAGAGCTATGGAAAAGATAGCTTAGGATAGACATTTTCACACAAATCTCATCTAAATTTCCCCCAATAATCATTCAGGACTATGCATCAGTCAGAGTTCTACCAGAGAAACAAACATGTTACAAGTGATCTGGAATGCTGATACATTATAGGAGTTGGACCTCAAACCATTGTGAATGGGTAGATCAACCTATGTAGGTATTGTTTATTGTTCTGGCTCTAGGTCAGCCAGATAAGCAGTTGGGAAATAAAGTGGAAAAGCTGAGACCTGCAGAGACAGATTGGAATTCATGAGAAGATGGCTACTGGAATCCATAAGGACAGAGTGGAATTTGTGTTTGTCTGTCACTATCTATAAGCATGATACCATGATGGCTGCAGGAGAAGGAGATACCCTTTGCCCTGTTGCTGCACTGTACCTGCCCAAAACCTGAAGAAGCAGGAAATGTGATGTGAGCTAAAGAAATTGAGGGTCCTCTGGTGCCCCACTCTATTGAAATGAGTTAGTAGATCAGCAAGAAGGTAAATGAGCTTCCACAGTACCTGGTGATCTGCACCAATCTTTAGAACTTAAGATCTGCCATCCAGATGTTGCAGAAAATATCTTATGGGTAGTGCCTACAGGGAAGGGAATTCTGGAAATGTAGTTTCACTTTAGTTAAGTAGACACAGTACAAAGTTACCATAGATAGTTAATACTAAACATTTAATTTAATTATGAATGAGCATGGTTTATACCTTGTTCTCAGTCATTTTTATTTATATTTGTAAACTACTAAACAAGTAGTTTACTGGTTATTTCATAGTGTGAATAATACCAATAATGGATTGTATGATAGCAAAGTATATGTTTAGGACACCAGCAGAGTAAAGGGACCCAAATTAATTATTTTGAACAAATTTGAAATAATTTGCTATTTCCAAAAATGTGACCAAAAAAAACATTTCTGGCATTTCAATTGTTATTTTATAGTTTGGTGTTGCTTTATGTTGAATTGTAATTATTAGATGGACAGTAGGTAAAGACATCTCCAAAGGGCTTAAACTATCCCCAAATTCTACAGTTATCAAAGAATAACTGAGTTGTTTATACAAAAATCTCAAAACAAAATAAAACCTTTTTAGGATTTAAAAAGTAAAATCTTACAGACTAAGTCCAGTCAACTTTTGAACTCACCTTCTTGGTAGCTCATCTGAGAATAGAGTTAGGAGCACTCCTTATAAGATGAAGACTCAGTAGGGGCCATTTTCTATGTGGCTGAATTTTGTATATCTAATAGAACTAGGGATTTGCTTTATGTTATCATCCAGGAACTTTGAATATATTAAAACTAACCTTCGTAAGGAACTATAGAAAATTTGATGCCTATCGATATCTTTCAATTGATGAATAAATAAAACCTAGTAGTAAAATGTCATCTCTCACAACTTTATTCAGGCTCTGAAACTGATTTGTGAAAACTTATACAGATTTCAAATCCCTTTTATATTTCCTCTCTTCTTAT
Source organism: Ursus maritimus (assembly GCF_017311325.1). Lineage (NCBI taxonomy): Eukaryota > Metazoa > Chordata > Mammalia > Carnivora > Ursidae > Ursus > Ursus maritimus. Next base: position 58,913,105 of record NW_024424452.1, read on the forward strand.
ATATTGTATATCCTCACAGGAAGGGATGGTAATTCTATGTAAATAAATTGAAAGAGCTCTGGACTAAGGTTGCCAGATAAAATACAGGACATCCAGTCCAATTTAAATTTCAGATAAACAACACTTTTTTTGTTGTTGTTGTCAGTATAAGCATTACATGGGAACATATTTATTTTTTTTAAAAAAGTGTATTGTTATCTGAAATTCAAATTTAACTAGATGCCTTGTATTATTATTTTATATATCTGGCAATTCTACCCTGAGCATTTGGTAGGAAATTAATATAAAAATGCTTACCTGAAGTGTATGAATCACCATATGGGAATATCAGAAGAAAGAATGAGAAGGCTAGAAAGAAATCTTGATATCATTTGCAAATTTTCATGATGGGGGAGGAAGTCCCCTCCATGCCTCCTTTTTTTTTTTTTAAAGATTTTATTTATTTATTCGACAGAGATAGAGACAGCCAGCAAGAGAGGGAACACAAGCAGGGGGAGCGGGAGAGGAAGAAGCAGGCTTATAGTGGAGGAGCCTGATGTGGGGCTCAATCCCATAACACCGGGATCACGCCCTGAGCTGAAGGCAGACGCTTAACCGCTGTGCCACCCAGGCGCCCCATCCCCTCCATGCCTCCTTATCCCCATCTCCACTCAGTCCCTGGAGTCACGTAATCTTCTAGCCATTTTAGCCTCAGGGGCCTGCCTATGTCACTAAGAATGAATTAAATTGGCTGTGTAACTCCCCCATTCCCCAAGTAAGTGTTTGTCATTGTTGTCATGTTTCCCTTTTCTCTCAGTGCTTCTTGGTTACAATCTCAGCTGCTAAAGTCAAAAAGGAACAAAAAAGATTCTGTTGTCATAAAAGTGCTTCTAACATTTTTTTTATTATACACTGTGGTAATATAACTAGCTTAAAAAGTAATCTTTGAAACTATCAAGAGAGGAAGAAAGGGCTGTTAAAACCCCAAAAAGACAAAAATAGAAAGAATATTAAAACTGCAACTGATCCCATTCTGATGCTTTCAACAGCATCTTTCCTCTTTGAGAGTTTTGAGAGCTTAACATTTAAAGATGTATTGGGAAGAGCAGAGGAAAAAGGATTACAAACAAATGAAGTCTAAATCTACAAAGCAGATGAATAAAAAACAAACAAATATCAGTCAAATAAAGGAATTGCTTTTAAGCATTATACATTCTCCATGCCCTGTAAAAGAATCATAAAATATATAAAATGAAAGTTATCTGTATTATTGCAAAGGTTTATTGTCACTGGTTTTTCTAGTGATTTTTTCCAGCTAACTAATTTGTATTGACACCAGTAGTTTTAATTACAGCAAGATGATACAAGATTTTAGAATAAAATACAGTATCTCTTAGGAGAATAGCATTTGTAATTAGATAGCTTGGAAATAAATGTGGATTTTGTCTCTTTCTAGCTAGAAGATCTTGGTCAGATAACGTACTTAACCTTCTGTGAAGCTCTGGTTTGGTTTCTTCATTTGTAAATTGGTGTTATTACTGACACCTCTTTGATGGGGCTGTGTTATGATTAAGTGAGATAATGTTTGTAAAGATTTTAGAATAAGGCCCACCAAATAATTTACTCTAAGATAATTGTTATTTATGATACAGCTCATTTTTTTTCTAAAAGTTTTATTTTGTATGTCATATAGAAACATGTGAAGTTTTGTCTTGAGTCTGGTAAGAAAAATTGAAGGAACATTGAACTCCAGGGAACACAAAAGGGAAAGAGATGTGTTCATTCATTCATTTATTCAGCATATTTATACTGAGTATTCGCTGTGTACCAAACACTATGGGAAACTGAGTTTGTAGAGCTAAATAAAACATCCTCTGTCCTCAAAGATCATATAATCTAATAGAGGGAGACAGCCAGGGTACAAGACACTCTTTTATAGTGTGTTGAGTGCAATGATGCAAATACTCACTGGGTGAAAGGCACTTACCAGCACCTAGGGTGGACAGAGAAGGAGGCATCCTGAGTATAAATGTCTTTGTTCAATCTTGAAAGATGTACATGAATTATTCAGATAAAGGATAATTTACAGGTGGAAATTTACAGCATAACTACAGCTTGGAGTTTCATTGTAGCATAGTACAGGATCTACAAGAGCTACAGGGAACTACAGTGTAAAGTTTAATACAGGACTGTCAGGATATTAATCTAGTGGAAGCCACAGCCAGATAGTGGAAGATCTTACACAGCAGAGTTAAGTGTTCAGATTTTATCATGATGTCACTAAGGGACAATGGGAGGATTTTAATCAAGGGAGATATATAATCAGACTTTTTCTATTTAAAAGATCACCCTGGAGGCGTGAAAAGATTTTGCTGGAGGGAGTTGTGTTCAGAGGCAAGAAGCCCACATCTGTTGCAGAAATCAAGGTGAAATTCTGATTAAGAAAATGGAAATGGCCGCAGAGACAAAGAAGAAGAAAACGAATTAAGAAACACTTAGGACTAGAATTAGAACAGTTGGGGTGTGAGGGTGAGGGAAAAGGATAACCAGTGGGGACTCCCAAATATCTGCCTTAGGACACAGGTGAGAGTATGGAGGCTGGCAGAAGGGCGGGGCATTGAGTTTCTGTAAGTCATTAACTAATTGGCAGCATTAGCTGGAGAATCTAACTGTGAGGCATCTAATTGGTATCAGGAAAACAGAATTTTAACATGTTCCCCCTTGTTAGGCTTTTAATATTTCCAAAAATCTAGAAGTAGTGTATTCTGGCTTTAAAGCTCTTGGCAAGTACTTTGCATATATCTAATCAGTTCTTTTTCATTTCAAAGGGGGAGTTTCAAGTGAAAATATGCTCCTTCCTCTAGTAAAGAGAAGAAAAGGAGAAGAAAGCAGTCAGGGTAACAGACTCTTGTTAACAATTTTGCTTTTAGTGGACAGCAAAGCATATGCCATAAATTCACACATATATGGAGTTACTCAAAAAACAGAACTCCTAGGTATTTCTAAAGCATTTCACCTAAAACTCAAATGAAAGCAAGAGTACTAGTAAAATTAGATTTAAATATGGGGTCAAAACATAGATGGGAAAAGAAAGCTGCATATGATTAAAGACAATAATAAAAAGCATATAATATAAATAGAATATCTAATGAATCTCCAAATAATTAAACTTAGGAGAATCCTTTTCTCTGGTAAGTCTAGCACTTGCCATAGCACATAAGTTTTATAATAACATCAACATTACTTATTAGAATAAGAAATTTATGAGACATTGGCAGAGTATATTGAAATGACAGATTAATGTGAAGTCCCAATTTTCAGTAGCTTATAACTTTGGCAGAACATTTAATTTCAAATGGAACTTGGCATGAGTTTACTCTCTGTCAGACTTCAGTCCTTGCCAAGTTTGACAAACATCCAGTTCAGCTGTTTTGGGCTAATGTGAATGCCAAAGTAAAGACTTTTTTTTTTTATATATCCAATTGAACATTTTTCATTATAAAAAGCAAAAATGAGTAAATGAGTGTTTATTGTCAGGCTCTTTAATTAATGTAAAACAATCCTCACACACAAAGCAGAAATGCAAAGTGATTCCGTGAGCAAAGTAATGGAGTGGGAACTCCATAAGTAATTTCAGTTTTGCTACTAATTCACTTTATACATTTGGAAAAGTAACTTAGCCTCTTTGTGTCTCAGCTTACTCAACAGTAAAATTAGGAAATTAATAGAAACCTGCATAATCATAATAATGAAATGACAGTAAAGCAGTTTTCAAATTTAAACATATAGCAACTTCTCTTGTCAATATCCTTGCATTATAATAGATATCCTTGCATTTTTATGTAGATAAATAAATTTCACTATGCAATGATGAACTATCTAAAGTTATGTAAAAAGATCATCTATTAGCATATAAACTATACCCTGGGAATTAGTTAGAATCTTCGGGAAGCTGTGTTTATTTTCTTTTTGACTCATTGAGTATCATTTAGTAATTAATGATTTGGTTCACCATTTTGTAAATGACTACTTTGTTATATAAAACAACACCCTTATGGCTTAAAAAGGTTAGTTCAGTCTACTCCAAGAAACAACCAATTTTCTATTAGAAGTTAGCTTATGCACTGGATAAAAAAACCAACTAGCTGAAAAAGTCACTGAAAATAATGTAGGTTCTTTCTGTGTGTAATGAGTGAAATTACTATTGTCTTGGTCACATTAAAAATCAGTAAGCTCTTTTACATGGCACAGTCACTTGAATGACCTTTTGAATTGCCTCTCAGGACATCCTCAAAATACCAGAATAATCCAGTAATTTTAATTCCGTAGACATAGCAAAAGATTGTATCCAACAGATTTCCATTTTTTCATGTCTAGACTGCATAGAGCCACACACTAAAGAAAAGAAAATTAAATGACATTTAGTTATATACTTATCTACAAACATCCAGATATTTACTATTGTGTAAGAATAAACACAAAGAATGATATTACTAAGATGGCAAAGTAGGAGACCTCAACCTCCATCCCTGACAAATATAAACAAATAGACAGCTATCCAAAAACAAAAACAGATCTGAGAGTGCTCTGGAGTCCATTTAAGAAACATCAATTATTCAGTGCAACAGAAAAATTGAGAATAAATGCACAAAAAGAAAGGAGAACAGCTTCATTTTGCCTACATCATCTTATCCCACAAGCTAGCATTGCTCAGTGCCAAGAGGAAACAACCCAGCTAGAGAGAGTTCTCCTCACAGGGAAAGGAAGGATGGGTTAAGTGACCAGCTTTCCCAGCCTTTTAGAGCACTACAGGATGGTCCTGCTTTGGTTTCACCCCACTCAGAGACTGGCAAAGCTGAGATATATAGAAATGGCTAGGGACAAGGAAGAGGTCAAATAATTATTTTAAGATGCTCATAGAGCTACAAAAGAATACCAGTAGATAATTGAACAATATCAAGAAAACAATATAAAAACAAAAGAGAAGTTCAACAGGAAGATAGAAAACATATAACAGAACCAAACAGAAATTATGGAACTGAAGACTACAATGACAAAATTGAAGAATTCAATAGAGAGTTTCAACATCAAACTGGACCAACCAGAAGAAAGAATCAGTAAACTTGAAAACAGATCATTTGAAATTATCCTGCCAGAGGAGGAAAAAGAAAAAAAAGAAAAGAAAAGGAATTAAAAAGCCTACAGGTCTTATGGGATACTATTTAAACAAACATCCTTTGTATCATTAGGTTCTGAGGAAGTGGTAGGTGGAAAGCTTATTAAGAGAAATATTGGCTGAGAACTTCCCACACCTAGGGAGAGATCTGGACATCCAATTTCATGACGCTAATACATCACCCCCAAAATTCCAATCCAAACAATCTTCTCCAAGACACATTATAATAAAACTTTCTGAAATCAAAGATGACAAGAGAATTTTAATGCAGCAAGAAAGAAAACCTCTTTAATATAAGATAACTCTCATAAAACTATCAGTGGATTTCTCATCAGAGATCTTGCAGGCCAAGAGAGAATAGGATGATATATTTGGAGGGCTGACAGAAAGAAAACCAACCAAGAATATTTTGCTGAGCAAAATTGTCCTTCATAAATGAAGGTGAGATGAAGACTTTCCAAAACAAACAGAAGCTGAGGGGATTCGTTATCATTAGACCTGCCCCATAAGAAATTCTGAAAAGGGGTTCTTCAAGCTGAAATAAAAGAATGCTAATGGGTAACATGAAAATACATGAAAATAAATAAGACACTGGTAAAGGCAAGTATATATCAGGTCACAATACTCTAATGCTGGTGATGTATTAACCACTTAATTGTAGTATAATGGTTAAAAAATGAGAGTATTTAAAATATCTATTGCAACAATAATTTGTTAATGGACACAATACACAATATAAAAAGATGCAGATGTCAAAAACATATAATGTGTGAGGAGAAAATAAAAGGGTAGAATTTTCCTATGCAGCCAAAGTTAAATTGTTACCAGCTTAAAATAGACTATTATATCTATAAGATGTTTCAAGTAAGTTTCAGGGCTACTGCAAAACAAAAGCCTACAGTAATTTCATAAAGATAAAGACGGGAAATGAAAGTATACTACTATGGAAAATTATCATTCACAGAATATGACAGCAAGAGAGAAAGAGAGGAACAAAGGAGCTACAAAACAGCCAGAAAACATTTAACAAGATGGCAATAGTAAGTCTTTATTTGTCAATAATTACTTTAAATGTAGATGAGTTAGATGATCCAATCAAAAGGTATAGAAGGATGGGATGGGTAAAAAAACAAGACCCAATTATATATTGCCTACAAGAGATGCATTTCAGCTTCAAGAACACATTTGCCTCAAAGTGAAGGGGTAGAAAAAGATACTCCATAGATACAGAAAGCAAAAGAGAGTAGGAATATCTATACTTATATCAGACCAAATAGACTTTAAGTAAAAAACTATAACAAGAGACAAAGAGAGTTATTATATAATTATAAAGGGGTCAATTCATCAAGAAGATAGAAAAATTGTGTGTGTGTGTGTGTGTATTTAAGATCAGAGCACTGAAATACATTAAGCATTAATAACAGATTTGAAGAGAGTAATAAAAATATAATAATAGTAGGAGACTTCAGTGCCAACTTCCAACAATGCATAAATATGAAGACAAATAAATCAATAAGGAAACATTGGATTTAAATTATACTTTAGTCCAAATGGAACTAACAGCCGTATACAGAACATTTCATCCAATAGCAGCAGTATACATATTCTTCTTAAGCACACATGGAACTTTCTCCAGAAAAAAAAAAACATATGTTAGGTCATAAAACAAGTCTCAGCAAAGTAACAAGATTGAAATTATACAACTGTCTTTTCCAGCTGTAGTGGTAAGAAATTAGAAATCAGTAACAGGAAGAAAACTAGAAAATTCACAAATTTGTGAAGATTAAAACCACACTTCTGAACAACCAGAGGGTCAAAGATGAAATTGAAGTGGAAATGTGGTTTCAAGTCTCAAAAAATGTATTGAAACAAACAAAAATGGAAGGACAACATATCAAAACTACTGAGATTTAACAAAAGCAGTGCTAAGAGGGAAGTTCATAGTGATAAATTAAGAAAAAATAAATATTTCAAATAAACAACCTAATCTTACACTTTAAGGAATGAGAAAAACAAGAATAAACTAAGCTCAAAGTTAGAAGAAGGAAGGAGATAAGAATAAAGCAAAAATAAATAAAATAGAGACCAGAAATAACAGTAGAAAAGATCAACAAAACTAAGAATTGGCTTCTTCAAAAGATAAACAAAATTTGATAAAACTTTATCTAGACTTACCAAGAAAAAAGAGAGAGGACTCAAATAAAATTTAAATGAATAAAAGAGAGCTTATAACTGGTACCACAGAAAGACAAAGAATCATTAAGAGACTACTGTGAACAATTACACATGAACAAATTGGCCAACCTAGAAGAAATGGATAAATTCCTAAAAACACACAATCAAGACTGAATCATGAAAAAAGAGAAGATCTACAAAATCTACAAAAGAGATTGTATCAGTAATTAAAAATTTCCCAAAAAAGAAAAGTTCAGGACCAGAGGGTTTCACAGGTGAATTCTACCAAACATTTAAAAAAGAATTAATACCAGTTCTTCTCAAATTCTTCCAGGAAATTGAAGAGGGTGGCCTCATTTTATGAGGCCAGCATTTTCCTGATACCAAAGCCAGATAAGGAGATGGCAAGAAAAGAAAATTATGAATCCATACTCCTCAAATATAGATATAAAAACTCTCCATAAACTACTCGCAAACTGAATTCAGCAACACATCATTCACCAGGACTACATGGGATTTGTCACTGGGATGTACGGATGATTCAACATAGGCAAATCAATACATGTGATACATCATATTAATAGAATGAAAAACAAAAATGGTCATCTGAATAGATTCAGGAAAAGCATTTGACAAAATACAACATCCTCTCATGATAAAATCTTTCAAAGAATTGGGTATAGAAGGAAGGTACTTCAACATAATAAAGGCCATAAATGACAAACTCACAGCTGAACATCCTACTCAATGGTGAAAAGTTGAAAGGTTTTCCTTTAAGATCAGGAACAGGACAAGGTTGTCCATTCTCACCACTCTTCCTCAACATAGTACTGGAAGTCCTAGCTAAAGGAATTTGGCTAGACAAAAAAAATAAAAGGCAACTAAATTGGAAAGGAAGAAGTAAAAATGTCTCTGGTTGTTGGTTGCATAAATTTGTAAATACAGCATCCTAAACACTATACCAAAAAACTGTTAGACCTAAAAACAAATTCAGTAAAGTCTTAGGATTCATAAAGTTTCAGAATATATAAAAACAAATTCAATAAAGTTTTAGGCTACCTAATCAACATACAAAACTTGGTTGTGTTCTATATATTAACAATAAACTGTCCGAAAAAGAAATAAAACAATCCCACTTATAACAGCATAAAAACAGTAAAATACTTAACCAAGAAGTGAAAGATCTATGTAGTGAATAATATATTGATTAAAGACATTAGAGAAGACACAAGTAAATGGAAGATATCCCATGTTCATAGATCAGAAGAATTAATAGTTTTAAAATACCCATACCCAAAGCCATTTATAGATTCAATGTAATCCTTATCAAAATTCCAATGGCATTTTTATCATGAATAGAAAATAATCCTAATATTCATATGGAACCACCAAAGACCGCAATTAGCTTGAGCAATCCTAAGAACAAAACTGAAGGCAACACACTCCAGTATCCAAACTATATTACGAAGGTATAATAATCAAAACAGCAAAGTACATGCATAAAATCCAACATAGAGACTAATAGAACAGAATTGAAAGTCCAGAAATACACCCACATATGTATGGTCAACAAATATTTAAAAAGGTAGCCAAGAATACTCAATGGGGAAAGATAGTGTCTTCAATAAATGATACTAGGAAAACTGGAAATTCACATGCCAAAGAATGAAATTGGAACCTAACTTACATCACTCACAAGACAAACTCAAAGTGGATTAAGGACTTAAATGTAAGACTTGAAACTGTAACATTTTTTTTGAAGAAAATAAAGGAAAAGCTCTTTGATATAGGTCTCAACAATAATTTTTTGTATATGACATCAAAAGCACAAAGAACAGGAACAAGAAAATCAACAAGTAGGCCTGCATCAAACCGAAAGTTTCTGCAAAGCAAAAGAAACAGTCAACAAAATGAAACCACAGCCTACTGAATGGGAGAAAATATATCCAAACATATAATAGATCCAAAATATATACAATAAGTGGTTAAAATCCAAATATATAAGGAACTCCTAAAACTCAATAGCAAAAGTCAGATTAAAAAATGATCAGAGGACTTGAATCATTAGGGAACTGCAAATCTAAAGTGCAATGAGATTTCATACCATACATGTTAGAATTGTTATTATCAAAAAGACAAGAGGTAACAAATGCTGGGTAGAATATGGTGAAAGGGAGCCCTAATCCCTTGTTGGTAGGAATATAAATTGGTACAGCCACTATGGAATACAGTATGGGGGTCCTCAAAATTAAAAATAGAACTACCATATGATCCAGCAATCCCACTTCAGGTTATATATCTGAAGAATATGAAATCATGGTCTTGAAGAGGTATCTGCACTCCCATGTTCATTGCAGCATTATTCACAATAGCCAAGATATGGTAACAGTAGAAGTGTCCATGAAGAGAGAAATGGATAAAGAAAATGTGAGATTCACACCCACCCACCCACACACAGAGAGAAATATTATTCAGCCATAAAAAAAGAAGAAAATCCTGCTACTTGTGTCAACATGGATGGAGCTTGAGGGCATTATGTTAAGTGAAAGAAATCAGAGGAAACCAAATACTATATAATTTTACTTATAAATGGAATCTTTAAAAAATCAAAATCATAGAATTAGAGAGTAGAATGGTGATTGTCAGGAGCTGAGGGGTGGGAGAAATGAGGAGATGCTGGTCAAAATGTACAAACTTTCTGCTATAAGATGAGTAAGTTCTGGGTATATAATGTTCAGCATGGTAACTATACTGCACTGTCTACTTGAAAGTTGCTATGAGAGTAGAGTTTTAATGTTCTTACCATAACAGCAGCAATAAAATGACAATTATGTGAGGTGACAATGCATTAACTAACCTTATTGTGGCAAACATTTTGCAATCTATACATGTATCAAGTCATTACATTGTATACCTATAATACTGTGATTTATATATAGAAATATATATTTGGTTTTTGTCTTTGTTTTTGGCACAGAGCTTCTAAAACCATTGGATTTTCTTAAAAGATGAGAGGCAGAAAGGTGTCCTTTGTTATATTAATGAGGTGACTTTTGGAAAGCACCTAAGTAACCCAAGGATGGGAGCTTCTTACCCAGGGACCCAACCATATGATTAAGGATTGGAACTTTCAGTCCCACCCCCCAGTCTCTGGGAGGGGAGAAGTACTGAAAGTTGAATTAATTTCCAATGGCCACTGATTTAATCAGTCATGCCTATGTAATGAACCTCCATAAAAACCCAAAAGGATGGAATTCAGAGAGCTTCTAGGTTGGTGAACACTTGCAGATTCTTGGAGTATCCTGTGAGAGGGCATGGAAGCTCTACACCCTTTCCCTATACCTTGCTTTATGCATCTGTTCTATCTGGACGTTTCTGAGTTATATCCCTTGTAATAAACTGGTAAGTTAGTAAGTAAAATTTTTTCTCTGAGTTTTGTGAGCTGCTCCAGCAAATTAACGAAACTCAGGAAGTGAGTCATTGGAATTCCCAATTTATAGCTGGTTGGTCAAAAGCACAGGTGATAACTTAGGGGTTGCAATTGGTTCTTGAAGTGGTGGGGAAGGAAGTCTTTTAGGACTTCCAACATGAGAGATTGCTTCCATTGACCATATTGGAAAGAAGCTTACTTCCATAACCAAAATGAGTTCTATGCCATCTATAATTATTAGCTTTATTAGCCAGGAAATATATATATATGTGTTTCCCCTAAAAATAGTGCTGTGACTATCAGGTTGCTATAAAATATCTAATTTAGAATATTAGAACTTGGAGAATGGCTTTTAACTAGAAGCTTGCTAAGATAGTGTAAAGAAAAGTAAACAATGTATGCAACATTTTTTAGTCTAAGGAAGCCATATATTTGGTTATAAGACTTACATCAAATATCTGGTTTGAATTTTACCTAAAATTATATTAACTACATGATTCCATCAATCAGAAACTTGCCTGGCTATCAGTAACAGGTTCAATAATTTCCAGAATGCCATTAGTTGACTAAACACTATTATTATCAGACTTGTATGTCAGATTGTCACTGAATCCTAGTCAATAATTTTAAAACCAGAAAAAGAGCTAAGATGGCAGCATAGTAGGAGGACCCTAGGCTTATCTCATCCCTCAAACACACCTAGATAACTGTCAAATCATTCTGAATATCTAAGAAACTAACCCGAGGACTGACCAAACAAACTCCACAGCAAGAGGGAGAGAAGAGGTCACATTGAGGAAGGTAGGAAGTGCAGAGATATGGTTTTGAGGGAGAAACAGATTGCAGGTGCTGCAGAGGGGAGGGAACCCTGGTGGCAGAGAAAGGTGACAGAGAAAGGAGCACACAAGGGAACACATGAGGAAAACAAGAGGGGCTGATTTTCATGCGTTTTTGCAACGTGTGGCTTGAAGACTGAAGTTTTAAAGGCTGTAAGGTTTAGCTGGGGTGCTTCCCTACTCCTGGAGAGAAGGTAGGCAAACAACCTGAAGGGCAGACAGCACAATCTGAAGAATGCCTTGGACACAGAGTGAGGAGATTATTCTCTCATCCTGTAGTGAGGCCATGAGAGGTAGTGTTCACAGAGATGCCTCTCAGGGGACAAAGTAGCCTGAGGTGCCATTTCCCTACCCAACCCCTCAGCAGAAATGGAGAGCGACCTGCTGAGGACAGCTAACCCAGACACTGCCTACCCTGCTTGCTCCAAATCCCATGCCCCGGCACTCTGGCACAGATGGTCAAACCTGCATCAGTCTCAGTGTGGCAAGATCCTTCCCCAGAAGACCAGTGCAGACCCCCATCCACACCATGTTCCTAAATACTGGAGTTCTAAAAGTCATCAGTTTTGGCTGGGATAGAACCCAGAGGGCACTGCACTTCCTGGAGAGAATGCAGGCAAAAAACCCAGAGGCGGAGAGTATATATGACCTTTTCTTCATAAAGGCATTACTCTCAGGAGCAGTAAACACAACAGTCTTTTCTAACACAGAGAAGAAGACAGAGACCTAGACGAAATGCCAAGACTGAGAAATTTCATCCCAAATGAAACAAGATAAGGTCATGGGCAGAGATCTAAGCAAAACAGAAATAAGTAATATGCCTGATGGAGAATTTATTTTATTATTATTTTTTAAAGATTTTATTTATTTAATTGAGAGAGAGACAGAGCACACAAGCAGGGGTAGAGGCAGAGGGAGAGGAACAAGCAACCTCCCCTCTGAGCAGGCAGCCTGACACAGGGTTCAATCCCAGGACCCTGGGATCATGACCCAAGCTGAAGGTAGACACTTAAACAATTGAGCCACCTAGGTGCCCCCGATGGAGAATTTAAATCAACAATTATAAGAATACTTGCTGGATGGGTGCCTGGGTGGCTCAGTTGGTTAATCATCAGCTTTCAGCTCAGGTCATGATCCCAGAGTCCTGGGATCGAGCCCTGCGTTGGGCTCCCTGCTCAGCTGAGGTCTGTTTCTTCCTCCTTGTATGTATGCTCTCTCTCTCTCTCTCAAGTAAAAAATAAAATCTTTTTTTAAAAAAAAGAATACACACTGGGCTTGAGAAAAGACTTCATGAAGGCCCTTACCACAGAGATAAAAGAGTTAAAAAACAGTCAGAAATGAAAAATTCAAAACTGAGACTTGAAACAGACTGGATGCAGTGAACACAAGGACGAAAGAAGCAGAGGAATGAATAAGTAATAAAGAAGATAAAATAATGAAAAATAATGAAGTTGAACACAAGAGAAAAAGAAAAATTATGGACCATGAGAATAGACTTAGGGAACTCAGTGACTCCATCAAACATAGTAACATTTGTATTATAGGAGTCCCAGAAAAGAAGAGAGATAAAAGGGGGCAGAAAATTTATTTGAGGAAATCATAGCTCAAAACTTCCCTAATCTGGGGAAGGAAACCAACAGAGAGATCCAGGAAGTACAGAGAATCCCATCAAAATCAACAAAAGCAGGCCAAGACCAAGACCTATTGAATCCAATCAGCAAAATATAGTGATAAAGAAAAAATCCTAAAAGCAGCAAGACAAAAGAAGTCCCTAACTTATAAGGGAAGACACAGGAGGTCTTCCTCACACATAGCTGCAGATCTCATCACAGAACTTGGCAAGTCAGAAGAAAGTGGCCTGGTATATTCAATATGCTGAATGGGAAAAATCTGCAGTCAATAGTACTCTATCCAGCAAGGCTATCATTCAGAATAGAAGGAGAGATAAAGAGATTCCCAGATAAACAAAACCTAAAGGTGTTCATGACCACTAAACCAGCCCTCAGGAAATATTAAAGGGGAGTCTATGAGTGGAAAGAAAACACCCAAAGTAACAAAGACAAAAAAAGAACAGAGAATATCTCCAGAAACAATGACAAAACAAGTAATAAAATGGTCATAAATCCATATCTATCAATAATTACTCTGAACGTAAATGGACTAAATGCTCCAATCAAAAGACATAGGGTGTCAGAATGGATAAAGAAACACGACCCAATATGCTGCCTACAAGAGACTCATTTTAGAACTAAAGACACCTGCAGATTGAAAGTGAGGGGATGGAGAAACAGTTATCATTTTAATGGACATCAAAAGAAAGCTGAAGTAGCAATACTTAACAGCAGACAAACTAGATTTTAAACCAAAGACTGTAAGAAGAGATGAAAAAGGGCACTATGTCGTAATGAAGGGGACTATTCAACGAGAAGATCTAACAATTATAAATATTTATGCCCCCAACATGGGAGCACTCAAATATATAAAACAATAACAAACAGAAAGAAACTAATAATAATAATACAATAATAGTAGGGAACTTTAATATCCCACTTACATAAATGGTCAGATCATCTAAGCAGGAGATCAGTAAGGAAATAATGGCTTTGAATGACACACTGGGCCAGATGGACTTAACAGATATATTCAGAACATTTTTTCTTCAAGCAGAAGAATGCACATTCTTTTCAAGTGCACACAGGACATTCTTCAGAATAGATCACATATTAGGTCACAAATCAGGCCTCAACAAGTACAAAAAGATTAAGATCATACCATGCATATTTTCAGACCACAACACTATGAAACTTGAAGTCAACCACAAGAAAAAAAAAAACTGGAAACACCAAAAATACATGCAGGTTAAACAACATGCTACTAAACAATGAATGGGTCAACCAGAAAATAAAAGCATAAATTAAAACAAAAAATACATGGAAACAAATGAAAATGAAAACACAACATTCCAAAACCTTTGGGATGCAACAAAATTAGTCCAAAGAGGGAAGTATGTAGCAATACAAGTCTACATCAAGAGGCAAGAAAAAGCTCAAATAAAAAGAACAAACAAAGCTCACAGTCAGCATAAGGAGGGAAATAATAAAGATTAGAGCAGAAATAAAGGATATAGAAACTAAAAAACAAAACAAAACAAAAATACAACCAGTAGATTAGATCAATGAAACCAAGAACTGGTTCTTTGAAAAAATTAATAAGATTAATAAACCTCTAGCCAGACTTATCAAAAAGAAAAGAGGAAGGACCCAAATAAATAAAATCAAAGCAGAGGAGATATAATAATGAACACCACAGAAATACAAATAATTATAAGAGAATATTATGAAAAAGTATATGCCAACAAAATAATAACCTGAAAGTAATGGATGAATTCCTAGAAACATATAAACTACTGAAGAGGAAGAAATAGAAAACTTGAATGGACCAATTACCAGCAAAGAAACTGAATCAGTATCAAAAATCTCCCAAAAGACAGAAGTCCAGGGCCAGATGGCTTCACAAATGAATTCTAACAAATATTTGAAGATTCTATCTATCTATCTATCTATCTATCTATCTATCTATCTATCTATCTATTTATTTGAGAGTGTGACAGAATGAGTGGGGGAGGGGCAAAGGGAGAGGGAGAGAATCTCCAGCAGACTCTGTGCTGAGAGCAGAGCATGGGGATGGGGGGGCTCCATCTCACAACCCTGAGATCATGACCTGAGCTGAAACCAAAAGTTGGATCCTTAACCGACTGAACCACCCAGGTACCCCTATTCTACCAAACATTTTAAAAAGATTTAGTACTTATCCTTCTCAAACTATTCCAAATATAGAAATGGAAGGAAAACTTCTAAATTTATTCTATGAGGCCAGCATTACCCTGATTCCAAAACCAGATAAAGACTCCACTAAAAAAGAGAACTATAGGCCAATATCCCTGATGAACATGGATGCAAAAATTCTCAATAAAATACTAGCAAATCAAATCCAACAGTACATTAAAAGAATCATTCACCACTATCAAGTGAGATTATTTCCTGAGCTGCAAGTGTAGTTCAATATTTACAAATCAATCGACATGATACACCACATTGATAAAAGAAACAATAAGAACAATATAACCCTTTCAATAAGTGCAGAAAAAGCATTTAACAAAGTACAACATATATTCATGATAAAAGCCCTCAAAAAATAGTTTTAGAGGGAATGTATATCAACATAATAAAGGCTATTTATGAAAAACCCACAGTTAATGTCATCCTCAATGGCAAAAAACAGAGCTTTTCCTCTAAGGTCAGGAACAAGACAGAGATTTCCACTCTCACCACTGTTATTCAACATAGAACCAGAAGTCTCAGCCACAGCAATCAGACAACACAAAGAAACAAAAGGCATCAAAATTGGCAAGGAAGAAGTCAAACTTTCATTATTTGTAGATGACATAATACTCTGTATAGAAAACTCAAAAGACTCCACTAAAAAACTGCTAGAACTGATAATGAATTCAGGAAAGTTATGGACTACAAAATTAGTGTACAGAAATCTGTTGCATTTCTATACACCAATAATGAAGCAGCTGAAGTAGAGATCAAGGAATCAATCCCACTTATAATTACACAAAAAAACAAAAGATATCTAGGAATAAACCTAACCAAAGAGATGAAAGACCTGTACTCTGAACTGTAAAACACTGATGAAAGACATTGAAGATGACACAGAGAAATGGAAAGACATCCCATGTTCATAGAATGGAAGAACAAGTATTGTCAAAATGTCTATATTACCCAAAGTAATCTATTCATTTAATGCAATCCTTATCTAAATACCAATAGCATTTTTCACTGAGCTAGAACAAGCAATCCTAAAATTTGTGTGGAACTACAAAAGACCCTAAATATCCAAAGCAATCTTGAAAAAGGAAAGCAAAGCTGGAGGCATCATACACAGCTCCAGACTTCAAGTTATATTACAAAGCTGTAGTGATCAAGACAGTATGGTACTGGTACAAAAACAGACAGATAGATCAATAGAACAAAATAGAAAACCCAGAAATGAACCCACGACTATATGGTTAATTAGTCTTCGCCAAAACAGGAAAGAATATACAATGGAAAACAGTCTCTTCAAAAAATGGTGTTGGGAAAACTGGACAGCAACATGCAGAAGAATGAAACTGGACCATGTTCTGACACTCTACACAGAAATAAATTCAAAATGGATTAAAGACCTAAATGTAAATGTGAGACAGGAAACCATTAAAATCCTAA
Organism: Ursus maritimus; assembly: GCF_017311325.1. NCBI lineage: Eukaryota > Metazoa > Chordata > Mammalia > Carnivora > Ursidae > Ursus > Ursus maritimus. The sequence continues at coordinate 58,929,971 of NW_024424452.1, forward strand.
AGGAGAATATAGGCAGTAATTTCTTTGACTTTGGCAGTAGCAACTTCTTACTAGACATGTCTCCAGAGCCAAGGGAAACAAAGCAAAATAAACTATCAGGACTTCATCAAAATAAAAAGCTTCTGCACAGTGAAGGAAACAATCAACAAAACTAAAAGGCAACCTATAGAATGGGAGAAGATATTTGCAAATGACATACCTGATAAAGGATTAGTAGCCAAAATATATAAAGAACTTACAAAACTCAACACCCCCCCCCAAAATATAATCTAGTTAAAGAATGGGCAGAAGACATGAATAAACATTTTTCCAAAGAAGACAAACAGATAGCTAACAGATGCGTGAAAATATCCTCAACATCACCCATCATCAGGGAAATACACATCAAAACTACAATGAAATATCACCTCACATCAGTCAGAATGGCTAAAATCAACAACACAAGAAACAGCAGATATTGGCAAGGATGTAAAGAAAGGCAAACCTTCTTTCACTGTTGGTAGGAATGCAAACTGGTGCAGCCACTCTGGAAAACACTATGGAGGTGCCTCAAAAAGTTAAAAATAGAACTACCCTGTAATTCAGCAATTGTACTACTAGTTATTTGCACAACAGATACAAAAATACTAATTTGATGGGATACATGCACCCTGATGTTTATAGCAGCATTCAACAATTGCCATATTATGGAAAGAGCCCAAGTATCTATTAACTAATGAATGGGTAAAGAAGAGGTGGTATATTTATATATAATGGAATATTACTCAGCCATAAAAAAGAATGAAATCTTGCCATCTGCAATAATATGGTTGGACCTAGAAAGTATTATGCTAAGCAAAATAAGTCAGCAAGAAGACAAATATTATATGATTTCACTCATGTGGAATCAAAACAAACAAACATAAGGGGAAATCAAGAGAGGCAAAACAAGTAACATGCTCTTAACTATAGAAAACAAACTGAGGTTTACCAGAAGGGAAAAGTCACACTAGTACTTTTAGATTTTCTCCCTGGGAAATATGGCACAAGAAGCAATATTTGTAAGACTAGTTGTGAAGTGTAATCACCTAAAGGACCAACATCGCAGTTTACCTTTCTTTTCTCCATGGATGCTGAGATTTTTCATAGTTTAACCTATTAGACTCTTTTTTTTTTTTTTGCTTAAAAAATGTATTCTGTGTTTTAAAGAAAAGTTCTTTTAATGATAATTTATTTAGAATCTTTTTCAGTTTCTATCTAGTAAAACCTGTAATCTTCTAGAATAAGTTCATATTGATCACTCCCTTCTCTGACCATATACTTCAAGCTGTGATGGCTCTTAGCTTGAACATCTTGATGAACATCCTTTATGAAAATTAGACACAGCTCTCAATTTTTTTCTTCCCTGTTGTTAAAGCAACTTGATCCTCAGTCCTGAAAGACCTGTCAAGAATACCTTAAGAAATGGGGTGCCTGGGTGGCTCGGTCAGTTAAGCATTGGACTCTTACTTTAGGCTCAGCTCATGATCTCAGGGTCATAAAATCAAGCCCTGTGCCAGGCTCTAAGCTAGGCACAGAGTCTGCTTGAGATTCTCTCTGTCCCTCTATTTCTTTCCCTTCCCCTCTCTAAAATAAATAAATAAATCTTTTTAAAAAAGAAGAGAATGCCTTAAGAAAGTCTATCCAACTTAGCATATCTCTGTCACTACTCTTGCCAACTCCTACTTTACATTCTTTGATATTTTCTTTTACATCTTCCTCACTCTCTTTGTGACTCTTTTCCCCAGCTGTGTACCATTGTTTTGTATTATGACACATCTATTCTTAATGTTTAACTATCTATTGGCCAACTTATAGATGTGATTATCATTCTGCAATCACATATTCATAACTCTATTAATACCCATATAAATATTTGTGAGTAAAGATTGGAAGATGATATTGAAGTAAATTACATTCATCAGGAACTTAAAACAATCTGTTTTTATTTTATTTATTTTGTAATCCTCTAGCATGCAAATAGAGTAGAGAATGTTTCAGTTGTATTCATAGGTGATCAATACACCAACCACACTTGCAATAGAAAAATTTATAAACAAGCTATACAGTGAGGGACCTGGTTAGGAGAAAGAAGAAAGAAAAGAAAAGAAAAGAAAAGAAATAAAGAAATAAAGAAAGAAAGAAAAAAAAGAAAAGAAAAAAGGAAAGGAGAGAAGAGGAAAGGAAGGGAAAGGAAGGGGGAGGGAGGGAAGGGAGGGAGGACGGGAACAGGGAAGGAAGGAAGGAAGGAAGGAAGGGGGATAAAAAAGAAAGAACGTCTGTCAGAAATACTTAGCATACCCTCTTGTTCAGTAATTATAAAATTAGGAGAGAAAATCAACCCAGAAATTATATTGTATCAGAATAAATGAAGTTAATGATGTTGTACAATATAAGCTATAAAGGAATATTAGCTTGATAAATTATCCTTTTCTATTTCAAGGATATTCGTACATTGTGGAGTAGTTATTAGCAAAAGCAGTCACACCCAGTAAGAGTAAAGAATGCCTATGAATAGTTTCTCATTCTTTTGTTTTCCTTTTTTTCTAGACTCCAGTGTAACTCCATCCTTAACTCAATATGATTTTGACATTTTGCAGTCACCAGTTAACTCCCATCAGTTATGTTTTGACTCATTTTTGAGAACTGGCAGAGACTTTCTCTGCATAAGTATAACATTTATCAAGTTGATTTTTGTTGTCATTTTTATCTTACTCATTTTATGTTGATTTTTCATCAATTTTCATTACAGAGAATGACTTTTACTGAGCTTACTCACAAAATCTGGAATTGTATCTTGTTTAGAACCAATAGCTCTCTATTCACAGATTATGGTGGCAAATGAAGGTTTTTTACATCGAAAATGCTTTCCTCTGCTTTGCCTAGAAATACTGTCTCCAGAAAGTTTACCTAAGATAGGTATTGTGGAGGTGAGTAATAGGATACCAATAATATAAGCTTGTCTGTGAAATCCCAATACATGTCTGAAACATAAAAATGTTTCTTTTTTATTTTCTTTTTTTTAAAGATTTTATTTATTTGAGAGAGAGACAGAGAGAGAGTACGAGTGAGGTGAGGGGCAGAGGGAGAAGCAGACTCCCTGCTGAACAGGGAGCCTGATGCAGGGCTCCGTCTTGGGACTCCTGGATCATGACCTGAGCAGAAGACAGACACTTAACCGATTGAGCTATGCAGGCACACCTCTTTTTTCTCTTAGACATGGTTTTCCTCAAAGTGAAAACTGATGTATAGGCAAACAAATTACTAATTTTGAAAACAGAAACTTAAAAAGAAACAAAATTAATGGCCTTGATGTTTATTGTTTCAACTTTAAATATTAATCCAGAGAGAAATGATTGGCCTTGAGGATAAATGTTAATTTGACATACAGTTTATTTTTTAAATGTTATAGAGGTTATAAATTGTCCCATATAAAGCATATTGGATTTCATAATATTTATATTATTCAAGTGAGAAAGGAAACCAATTTGGCATAGCATAAATTAAAACTTAAAATATAGCCATATTAATAAAAAATAAATTCCTAGAGTTGATAATCTAATAACAAAGCATTTTCATGTATTTTTATACTTCTTTCAATTCCAAGAACAGAGTCAGCACCCTAAAACAATTCAAAAGCCCTTAAACAAATCTTTTAGATTCTCAGCATTTAAATTTTGGACTCAACGTATTGCTACAAGGCTTTGCTTTTTATCTCTTAATCCTTTATTGTTTAATAATCTTTCTCCACAGATGGTGACATGCAAATTATATTTTCCCAATGTAAATAGTGCTGGGAATGCAGATTTAAACCTGAATAAATCAGATTTGTTTTAGGTGGCATTGACAATGAAGAGAAGGACACATGGAGATGCCAAACAAACTTCTTGTTTCATTCCATTCCTTATGGCCTTTTGATTCCTAAGCAGGTGGGAAATCATCCAAACAGATTGTATCTCACTATTAACTCAATCTTATCAACTGTTTACATTGAATTAAGAGTGAGTACTTGTCAATTCACATAATTAATTTAAGGTGATTATGCCTGCATTGCCATGAGTAAAAGGAAAACTGTCTGAACTCTGGCACAGTTATATCTGTTTTCAACAGAACCCCTCTTTCTGAACTGTCAGGTCCTTTCCACTTGCAGGTGAAAAATATGACTCCCCATCATAATCTAGAATTCCTCCTCCTGAGTTATAATACCACCAAAGAAAGCTATTCTCATTTAATTCAGTGGCCATACCCAAATTAGTACATAGTGTAATGCTAGGATGTTAAATACCTATTTAAAAAGTTAAGATGTAAGAGGAAGTTATGGTAAACTCTTAGAACCAATGCTGTTATTAAAATAAAAAAAAAAACAAACAAAAAGCGTCCTAAAAGCAATTATTGTGTAAAAAGCCTAAATAGTATTAAAAAAGAATAGACTTGGCACTTCAACCCACATTTCCATTCAACCGACTCTTTCAAATATGTTTTTGGCTCGATGGACATTGGCAGGTGATTTTAAAGGTGATTTGGACATGTGTTATGAGTAAGAAGCAGAAAACTATTTCTCCCCTTAATTTCCCAAACATATTTTCTGCATAATGATGATGGTACTTTTTCTCCACGTTACTTCTGGTATTCAAGGAGCATAGGGTAAATATAATCAGAAATAGGACCAGATAAAATATTCGACAGTGGTTTTCCAGACAGCTTTACAAAGAGCTTGTTTTCCATAGAATTTCAGGTTTCAAACCACGAAACCAGCAACAATATAGCCTCAGTGATTCCAGTTAGCTGGATATAGGCAGATTAAGACCAGCAGATAGGAAAACTCAATAATTAGTCAGAGAGAAATAGGCTACAATTGCCCTGGTCTACAACAGCTATAACCTAAGTAGTAATTATCAACAAACAGGCACAACAGCAGAAGTCAGAGTTACAACAAATCTGTATACAAAGGAAAAAAGATATGATATCAGATCAACATTCAAAGCCATAATGCTAAAACCTATCTTCAATTTAGCACATTTGGCAGGAGAGGGTGGTCCTTTGAAAGATATCAGTTCTCAAACTTAACCATTGTAGGTTTTGATTAATTGTTCTTGGATTTGGGTATGTCTTTAAAGATCCTTGGGTGATTTTCAGTTGCAGCCAGCATTAAAAAGCACTTGTCCAGAAAAAGATACGTAACAAGAAAACTGAATGAAAAATTAGCCAAAATTGTATGCAGATTGGTTATGACTTTTTACATAAAAAGACACTAATAGATCCTTACTGAGATAGTTAAGATCTTTCCTGGCAGTCCAACTTGTTGGAGTCTATTTCTTTTATTAAGAAATATGTATTTGGTCTCTATCCTTATTTTTGGGACAGAGATCCTAAAACCCTTGGAATTTCCTAAGGGATGAGAGAAATAAAGTTGTCTTTTGTTATTTATAACAAGCCCCTTTCAACTATGCCAGAGTTAATTGTTAACTTTTGGAAAGCACCTAAAGATGGAGATTGGTTGCCAGGAGTACCAATCTATGACTAGAGGGCTGGAACTTTGGCCCTATTCCACCTTCACAAGATCTCTGGGAAGGGGAGAGGGGCTGGAGATTTAATCAATTATCAGTGGCCAGTGATTTAGTCAAGCATGCCTATGTAATGAAACCTCCATAAAAAACCAAACGAGGGAATTTAGAGAGTTTTGGGGTTGGTGATGTGAAAATAACCAAATTAGTCCCAAGATGGAGTCACTCACACTAAGCTCATATCAGCACACCAAAAGTTAGGCCTGAGATTCTGTGTTTAGCTCTGCAAGAAAAAGAAGCCCTAGGTCAACCAGTCAGTGCGTCAGTGCTTATATACTCAGCACAAGTTACCTGACCCAGCTCCAAGACTTCCCTTTGCTCCTTATAAAGAAAGTAACCTTGCTTTAACAAATCAGCAAATGCCCAGTATAACTTCCTTGTTCCTACTCAGTTTAATCTATAAAACTCTCTTGCTTTGTGCATAGTTCTTTGGACTTCCTTTCTCTACTAGATTGGATGCTACTTGATTCCTAAATTGCTGGATAAAAACTTACAAGATCAGTAAACTGTCTGTGGAAAATTTTATTTTAACAGTGAACATGTAGAGGTGCTGGGAAGGTGGTGTGCCTGGAGAGGGAATGGAAGCTCTGCACCCCTGCCCCCATATCTTGCCCTGTGCGTGTCTTTCACCTGGCTATTTTGGCGTTATATCCTGTTATAATAAGCCAATAGTCTAATGAGTAACTGTTTTCCTGAGTCCTGTGAGCCACTCTAGCAAATTAATCAAATATGAGGAGGAGGGTCCTAGGGATTCTCTGATTTATAGCCAGTTGGTAAGAAGTATAGGCAATAACTGGTACTTTTGATTAACATCTGAAGGTGATATTGGGAGGGGACAGGCTTATGGGACTGAGTCTTTAACATGTGGGATCCGACACTATTTCCAGGTAGGTAGTGTCAGAACTGAATTATTAGACACCCAGTTGGTATGCAGAGAGCCAGAGAATTGCTTGGTGTAAGGGAAAAACCCACACACATCTGGTCACAGAGATGTCAGAAATGAAGTATTAAGAGTGGAGGAGAAACACAGAAGAGTTTTTCCTTTACAGGGTCCCTAAAATTATATCCTTTCTTTCTCTTCCCTGGCTGCCACACCCCTTTTTCTGGTTCTCCCAATTAGGCCTACGTGTGGGAGGATGTACATCATCAAACTTGGAGTCCTCTTAAGGAACTAGTGTTTTCCTCTTAAGGATACCAGTGTTGACCAATGATTATGGCTTTTGAGTTCTTTATGGAATCATCGAGTTTTTCTGGTATTTCAGCTATGCTTATACTCTATGCTACACAAAATAAGTTTGATGTTTATTAATGAAACCGAATTTATATATGTGAGAAACACAGATCTTAACTCCATAAATACTTCAGAGATTCGGTACATGTATATACCAGTAATCACCAACCCAATCAAAAATAGCACATTTCCATAATATCAGATTTGATCACCTTATATTAATTTCCATTCAATCAACATGCTCCAAAGGCAATTCATTTATTTCTATCCCCATAGATTAGTTTTTCTTTTTCTTTTTCTTTTTTTTTAAGATTTTATTTATTTATTTGACAGAGAGAGACAGCCAGCAAGAGAGGGAACACAAGCAGGGGGGAGTGGGAGAGGAAGAAGCAGGCTCCTAGAGGAGGAGCCTGATGTGGGGCTCGATCCCAGAGCACCAGGATCATGCCCTGAGCTGAAGGAAGACGCTTAACGACTGCACCACCCAGGCGCCCCAGTTTTGCTTTTTCTTTAAGACTACATACAACAACCACACAGTACATGCTCTATGATGTCTGGCTTCTTTCACTCACCTTCATGGTTTTAAAAATCATCCTTGTTGTGTGTGTATCAATAGCTCACCATTTCTGTAACTGGGTTGTGTTCCGTTGCATGCATATACCACAATTTATTCATCCATTCTCTTATTGATGGGCCTTCGACTAGTTTACAAGTTGGGGCTATTATAAACAAAGCTGTTATAAACATCCCTCAAAATGTCATTTTGGGGAGGTATGTTTAAAATTCTTTCGAGTAAAATGAAAAAGAGTAAAATTGTTGAGCATGGAGAGTTGAATGTTGAGCTAAATAAGAAATTTCCAAACAGTTTTCCAAAGGGATTTACCACTTCATGCTCCAGTGATGGTGGAGAAGTGTAACATCACCTCTGTTTGCTGCTATCAATCTCCTTAATTTTAGCCATTCTAGTCAGAGAATATAGTATTTCATTGTGGTTTGAATATGCTTTTTCTTGATGACCAATGATGAAGAGCAGAGCTTCTAAAATGTGGTTTCTGGACAAGCAGTATCAGCACCATTAGGAAACTTGTTGGAAATGCAAAATTTATATATGTGATATATATAAATCCCACCCTAGGCTTAATAAATCAGAAACTCTGGAGTTGAAGCTTAGCAATCTGTGTTTTTACAAGCCCTAACTTGTGATTAAATGAACTAACTTAATCATGTGATTTTTCATCTCTTAAACTCCATAGCATAAAATATAGGTTAAAGTTAGATATCCTAATTTACATTTAATAGGGATTATTTTATACAGTAGAAAATAGTTGTCCTTATATAGATAATTTTCTTGGTTATCCCTTCAAACAAAACTAGAACTTATCCACTTTTAATTTCTTCAAAAATCTAGTGCCCATATAAGTAGGCATCTATTTGATTTCCTGAACATTAAAGCTCAAATAATTCCTTTGAATTTAAGGAATAAATTAGTTAAATTTTAAGGAAGAAAATTATAGCATCTCAGACATCTAAAGCCCTAGAAATACTTATTTTCTCTAATTTAATGTTATTATCCCCAATTAAAACTCTTACTCTTTTTCTATCACATTATGGTATACAACGTGTAGCAATTTTTTGATTAGCACCTACATTAACTTTCAAAGTTTCTCATATATATGAGAATATGGCACAGTAGTAGGCATTACAATCTTTGTCATTAATTTAAACCACTATATAAATCAGTCATATATCAAGTAAGTTTCCCTTGCACTTTAAGGTTCTAACAAAAGTTGGGAAAAGTTATTTAACCCATGTTTGTGCAAAGTCAGATTTCTTTACAGTTTTCCAAAATTCATGAGGTCTCAGATGCTTAATGTTCAGTGGTATTCCACATTATTTTATCCACCTTATTCTTGATTTCATTTTTGTCCTACATATTCTCTCTGACCTTAAATATGTTCCATTCACTTGTAGAATTCATTTAACTCTGATTTTCCTAAGAAACATTTGCAGCTGGGATTTATGTGTATGACAAGGTTAGTGAAATGTTGTAGTAATGAGTTGATCTTTCATCACAGTTTTATAATCCTCCTAGATAATAGATATTCTCATTCTTGAAAGTCTATCACCCACGCCAAAACTGGAAATTTCTCAGTGCCTACAGTTCTTCATAAAAACAAATTTTCCATTTTGTTGCTTGGCCATTGGTTCCCCTTTTGACCTTTTCCAACACATCTCCCACTCATATTGTCTCCTTTCTCTCCTTTACTCTTCAGTTTCTCATTATTCTTTACTATCATGACATAGCCATCTTTTTATTACATTGTTCTATTCAGTCCATGCCTTTGAATATCACAGATGCCAAACCCAAGGAGCATATGAAACTATCAAACTACTTTAGAAACCACCTTCAGAAGAAATCTTATATCATATAAGGTATACATGTGTATTTATGCAATATATAATCACACATATGTATATGTCAGTATTCAGTGTGATACATTAGCAGCTTATAACTGTTTGACAGATGAGGAAACTAAGAATCAGAGGAGTAAAATAATTTTTCTAAAATTATCATACAGTAAGGAGCAAAGCTAGAATTTGAACCCAAAATGCTCTATGTTCTATTATAGTAAACCGCACATTAAAAGATAGTAGTGGATAGCATAGATGGAAACTGCCCCCTCCACGTCCACCAAAAATGCTCACACATAGGATCAGCAACATAATTTGCAAGACTCAGTGCTAGATGAAATGGGGCACTTGTTCAAAATGGATGATTTCAAGAAAGCAAAAGGAGACATTAAATGAAGTGCAGGACTTTCTTAGCATGGGGCCCTATCTAACTGAAGTTGACCCTGCTCTCATATCATCCATCTAGGAAACCCACTCTTTTTCTACTATAGGATACCAATTTTCCATGCATTTTCAACTACCTCTTCAGAGATTTTCCATTTCTCTATGTTAGTTTCTCTTATTTACTCATTTTCTCCATGTTTCCTCTATTAGGTTCAGCATAGGATTCTACTAACTAATACGGTTTCCTATCTCGTTTGCCTCATGAATTCCCATTAATTTTCTCTCTTTTTTTCAAATAGCCATATATTTGAAGGTCACCCAGCCCTACTTCAAGAAAATAAATTTTTTAGCTTTGCTGTATTTCACATAAAGTGAATTAGGCCCATGCAACTCTGCGGCTATTATACAAGACTTGCTTCATGTAGTGGATCCATATAAAACTATGCATTAAAATGCAAATAGTAGTTTATTGCAAAATCCTGCTAATTCTGTGAAACATATCTCTCAATTACTTTACTATAAATTTAATAATAGTTTTTTTGAGGGGGAAAACACTTCATTTTTTATTTTTGGTAATCAAAAATTGCATGCATTTTAGTCATTTGATGATACACCACTTTTCCCATTTACCATCACAATGGAAATTTAAACCTAAGACATTTTAACATTTTAGAACCTAAGCGTTCAGCTATATCACTATGGGGCTCAGCGGTTTTGCATTGCATATTTTTAAAAAGCAGCTTTTCATAAAGTGCATGCATGATATTGAATAGTTTAGCTGCTTTAGGATTGACTGTATAATTTCGAGGCATAAAAATAAAAACAGGGTTTTATCTGTACTTCCTACTTGGCTAAATTTATAGTTTCATGCTTTTTTCTTTAATTGAATTACACTGTTGAAATCTTTAAGGGACCCCCAATAAATAGCACCCCTGTTCCCTGCCCAAGTTCTGATCCAATTGAGAATAAAGAGAATATTTTTCAAATGGGACATAAAATAATCCTTTGTAATGAACAAAGTCTAGGCTATAGCATATGACTTAAAATTCTAAATAAGTGGGGTTCCTGAATCTCAGATTTATACAGATTGGCTGATACATCTCCAGAGCAGCCCCTGACATGGAGGTTTCTAGTTATCTAATGCTCTACAAGAATATTACCCCAAAACTTTGTAAAGTAAAACAATCAATTAGTATGGTCACACATAATGGGAGACAGGTTTTGGTTCTCTTAACCTAACAGATCTATCCATCTAGAGCTGTGGTCTATACTCCCACCATCTGGGGAAGGAGATAAACAGTTTCATTGCAAAGTCCTATACCAATATTATGATTAGCTCCTCAATGCCAATCATTTTTTTTCTTTGGGCATTCTCCTGGGACTACTGATGGACAAATCACATTTACTGCCAAAAGCCTCTGAAATAAGTCAGAATAGAATATATTAAAAAATAACAAAACTCCAAGCCACCTTATTTTATTACTGATGCCACACTTTGACATTCCATGTGGTCCAATATAATCTAGCATACATTCTGCAGTGAAATCAAATAAATATCACCTTGGTAGAGATGGTCAAAATTTACATGCAAGCCTATTCTCATCATCAAATTCCATTATCTCTACTCCTAACCCTTACTCTGTCCTGAAGGTGGAGAAAGGAAAATCCACAAATCAAACCTTTTTATAAGTTGGAGTCTAAAATAATTAGTGAAATCAAAATCCCTTTCCCCCATTAATTAAATGTCCAAAGAAATTAAAGCCAAAAATATCCACTTCAATTTCATAATTTGTTCAGTCTTAGCCAGAAGACTCACTGCTTGTGTAGACTTTTTAGGCTATCTCTCACTGGAATAAGATTTATTATAAAATTTTTATGGCCTCACAAATGGAATTAATTTCATGTCAAGTTTCCAATGTACCTCACTTTTAAAGAACACTTAAAGATGATACCATATACAAAATTAATGTAGAATTAGTCCCACGCTCACCAAATTTAAAAGCAAGCCAACCCTTTTCCCAAAAGCAGTTCCTCAGGCAAAATTATATTCCTATAATCGGCACTTAGTGTTGCCAAAAACAATAGCAGAAACTCAGTAGTTTCTGAGGGAAAGAGTCTTGGAAGAATAAGTATCAGATCAATCCTCTCCAGGATGTTTTGAGACTTTAATACTTGTGAATATAAATTCAACAGGGAGAAATATCCTAACAGAATTTTAATTTTGCCAATATACAATTATCATTTCTGGGAGAAAAATCTAATTTTGCATAATGTCTAATGTCTTCTTTCCTAAGTGATTGAGTGTTGCTGACTTCTTACAAAGTTTTAAAATATAGGAAACAGCAGTCTGAGTCATCAGTTCTTAGGTTAGTTTCCCTATAACAAGAACCTGGGGGTTTCTGCTCCAGGGATTTATTGAGAGTATGCTCTCTGGTAAAACCTACTGGGGAATGAGAAAAGCAGAATAAATCAAGAGAGGAAGTTAGACAAAGTTGTGCGTTTAACTGAAGTTTAGACTTAGCTTGACCCAGTGGAGAGTTCTGGAGAGGAATGGCACAGAGGGTACAACTGGGAGCTATAGTAGCACTCTCAGCAACAAGGGAATCTGACAAAAGAGATAAGCAGGAGCACCAAGAGCATCCACTAAGAAAGGGTAAATGCAAGTAGAAAGCCTAAAAGAACAGTTTCTACTGATTATTAAAACCATATTCAATAAACAATTATCCATGAAGTAGGTGGTAATTTTGATTTTGCAAATCTGTAGAAAGCTGGCATCAAACACCTCAAAAATTTGATAGCATATTTTAAATTTTATTTTCAATCAAATGAAGATACATGAATAGGAAATTAATGAATCTAGAATCTATTTCTTCCACCAGAAGATAATTTAACTGTAACAATAACTTTACAGAATAAATTGTTGGACCTGGTTACTAGTAAAGGATTGGGCATAAATTTTAGAAGTATAACGTTTCTTGCTTCTTTCTGAATAAAATTTAAAATGAATATCCAAGCTTGCTAAAATTGCTTCATTTTTTTTTCTTTTGTTCTTGTTAACCTACTTATGTCAGACTGATTTCTGCATTAAGAGTCAAAAGCAAAGAGAATGAAAAACAAAACAAAACATTGAATCGGTTTAGGTATCATTATCCCCTTTAAGTAGCATTCATTCAACCTATATTAGATAAATTAACAAGAAAAAAGAAAAAAGAAGTTCATTTGTCACTGTAAAACTTTTAAATATTGATGTACATAGACTTGTTCTAAGAGTGACTTTAGGTGCATAACATAGGGAATCACTACTTCACATGTGAGTTTTGTTGAGTCACAGTTGAGGAACAAGTTATGACCACAGGGGAGATTCTCTATATTAATCATATATTTCAATGAATAATGTCTTTAAATTTGTAATTCTTTATTTTTCACTGTTTTATGTTTGTTCTGATTATACTTATTATAGAATATTTTTTATTTGTTGAATAGAATGACAAAAACAGATTTATATTTTTTGTATGAATTTTCATTCAATTTTTAAAATAGTTAATTGACATTATATTTTTCAAAAGTGTTGGACCAAAATGAATTTCAAGTTTTAAAAAATAACAGAAGTGAAAAATGTTCTTCTGCCAAAGCTAGTTTGAGAAGCACTGCTCTCTAGGATATGTGGGAATCAGCTGCCTTGAAGTTAAAAAGCAGCTCTTTGCTTCACTGTGCCTATAAAGTTCAAGGTTGAGCTGCAGCAGCTTGCACTCTGAAGCTGTCCAAACCTGACAAAAACCATGCTTTTGCTTAGGCTAGCACTCCAGACTAAGCACCTCCCACTCCTTGTGGTAAGCAACCTAAGGTGCATCCAACACCACAGCCAAGGTCTACCCCATTGACCTTCAAGGTTCTGCTAAAACAACAATTCTCAGGGTCACTACTGAGAAAGGTATAAACTTTTCTGAGAAAAATATTTTTTCCTCGTCCTCTCATCTCAAATGCCCACTCCTCGCCCTAAATTGGTTGTCCTACTTCTTCCTTTTTTCTTAGAAAAAAAAAATGAAATAATCAAGAAAGAACAGCTTTATTTTTTCTACTACTAATCCACAAACCCAATTTTTTTTTTTCAAAAAGGTTGGATTGTTTCTAAGACCAGCTCTCCTTCTATGTACAAAAATTCCATCCCTTCTCTCCTCAATCATATATTGTTCTATAATTATTCTTTTTTTCTCTTATCTGTTTGATTTCCCTCTTCCTACTGGATTATTTACAAATATGCTATCACATTTTACTCCTTAATATAGCTCATCTCCCCCTCTTCCTCAAGTAAGTGCCCTATTTTTCTGTTCTGTTTTCTCTAAAACCAAGTTGGATCTACCTTCTTCCCCCACCATTCCAAAGTCTTTGCTCCTGTTGAAGTTACCAATGGCCTTCATTTAACCAAATTCAATGGTTTACTCTTGGCCCTCATCTTATCTGACCTGGAAAAGCATTGACTTTTTTTTTTCTTTCTTGAAACATTTTGGAATTCAGGACTTGACAGTCTTCCAGTTTTCTTTCTACCTCACTGATAACTTCTTCTTAGATTCCTTTTCCAGATTCTCCAGGACTTTTTTTTTTTAATTTTGGAATGCCCTAGAGTTCTGTATTTGTTCTTTTCTCTTCCCTAGCTGTGTGCAATGCCTGAGTGAACTCATCTGGTTCTATAAATTTACACCTTATATTTTTTGATGTCTTCTAAATTTATATCACCAACATTGACCTTACCCCTAAAATCTAGACTTGTATATCCAGCTATACAATTAGCATCTCCACTTGAATGTCTTTTACGAATCTCTCAATTAATGTGTGCAAATTGAACACTTCAATCCTCACTCTCCAAAAACCATCTCAGCCAATGTTTCCTTTTCATTAAATGGTGCAACGATTTGCCCAGTTGTTCAAGGCAAGAACTTTGGCATTAGATTTAACTGTTCTCTTTGTCTCACAACCCAGAGAAATGTAGGTAGAAGCTATGGACATTACTTATAGGCCTGGATCATTAAAAACAGCAACAGATTTTCCACTCTCTTTCTCTCTTTTCTTATTAGCTAAGCTGGAGTCAATGTATACTGAGGCTTTTTAGGGTGACAGAGACAACATTTGAAGGCAACTGGATCTGTGAACTACCAGCTTGGAGAAGAATTTTCATGTGGGTCATCCAATAAAAAAAAACATTAAGCTCTTATGTAAATGAAAAATGAGCATTTTCCAGGTTAACCCACCGAAATTTTGGAGTTGTTTGTTAGAGCAGTGGCTTGTCCTTACTTATATAAAAGTTCCTACTCAGAAAGATAGTATTGCTTTTCAACAAAAATAAAATTGATCATGTGCTATTGACTTAGATGTTAGACAAGATGAGGCAAAGGAATTGAAAAAAACAAGCTTGAAGCCATATTGTTTTGTTGAAAAATATTTAATAAAAATTCACCCACAATAACTTGAAATAGCCTATAATTTTAGTTTTTTTTTTTAAAGATTTTATATATTTATTCCAGACAGAGAGAGAGAGGGAGAGATAGAGTGTGTGGAGGAGCAGAGGGAGAGGGACAAGCAGACTCCACACTGAGTCCGAGATAGGGCTCCATCCCAGGACCATGGGATCATAATCTGATTCTACACCAAGTCAGATGCTTAACTGACTGAGCTACCCAGGCAACCCAAGCCTATAATTTTAAAGCAGTGCCTGGAAAGTGTCAGAGCGAAATTATCCATCAGTTATTATGAGTTGATTTTTCAAAGTCCTTATAAAAAAGAGAGCTGCACATAAAAGAAGTAGCTGATTTTCAGGGAGAGACCAAAGGGAATGGAGAAATTTCATCAATTAAGGGCATTAAAGGTTTGGAAAAGTAACTACTCTGGACCATAAGTAGTAAGAGATAAGACCAAAAAAAAAAAAAAAAAAAAAGAAGAAAGGAAAAAGAAAAAGAGAGGGAGAGACAAGGAAGGAAGGAAGGAAGGAAGGAAGGAAGGAAGGAAGGAAGGAAGGAAGGAAGAGAAAGAAAAAAGAAAAGAAAAGAAAAGAAAAGAAAAGAAAAGAAAAGAAAGGGAGAAAGGAAAAAAAAAAGAGCTTTGAGCAATAAAAGTCCAAGAAAGCTTTTAAATTAAACTAAATGACTCAGTTTTGCAGGAAAAAGTCAAATCAAGAATATTACCCAAGACTCTTAGTCTCTGTAGCCTCAAGGTGGCTGTTGTTAACCAGAGAGGAGGTAGGTGGAAATAATAAAGGAAAAAGTCAAGCTTGGAAAATAATTTTAGGTATGAATTTGTGTTTATTGCCACATGGAGTTGCCTGGAAGCAAATAGATAAAAAACCTTCCTAAGTTTTTGGGAAAATTTTATTGCCAAAGAAACTGCAAGCCTAGTTTAAAAAATGGTCTATGACTGCTATGTCTTAAACCCTCTACTGCAATAACCCAATGATAATCTGACAAGCAGGTGCCACATCTGTGTTTCTCTAAAGAAGACATGCTTCCCATCATCCATGTTAGCTGTGGCCATGGGGAACAGTAAACAAGAAAATTACTTTCTTAAAGAGCAGAGGAAAGAACCTTGAAAAATACTGTTTTAGGGAGTGTTATGAGAGAACAAGACCAGAGTCTACAGGACATTTTCCTCACCCCAAGTCAGACTTTCATAATGCATGCCCAGCAGATTCTAAAAACTCCTATGAAGCTATGACTGCTCTGGATCTTCCATGCTGCCCATTCTGGGCAACTTTTATTGCAGTTATACCATTCTCACTTTGTCATTATATATTGGGTATGGAGATACATATAATTTTTAGTAACATGTATTTTCAGTTCATATCACAAACAACAAATACAACCACTCATCACCTGGAGAACATGGGCGAGTAGTTAAATGTGGTTACTAGATTAGGGTCCACTAGTAGTTAGATGGGATTTTTGAGTTACCTCACTTAGGAAGGAGGTGTTGTGTCCCATGTATGGAGGAGTGATGAAATGGATATTTGGTAGCCAAACTGGCAGATAGTGGCAGACACTGGCTAGATTTTAAATGTTTTACCTTTTTCTCCTGCACACATAGCCTGACTATATTTCACAGTTTTGCTTGCTAGAGTGATGAGATTGTGTACTGACCAATGGAATAATGGTAGAAGTTACTTATATATGGTTGACCATTGAACAACACAGGTTTGAGCTACATGGGTCCACTTATTCATGGATTTTTTCAATAATTATATAAATTTATGGCATTGATACAGTACAGTACTGTCAGTACAGTACTGTAAGTGTATTTTCTCTTCCTTATGACTTTTTTTTTAAGATTTTATTTATTTATTAGAGAGAGAGTGAGTGAGGGAGAGAGCACAAGTGGGGGGAGAGGCGGAAGAGGCAGAGGGAGAAGCAGTCTTCCAAATGAGCAGGGAGCCCGATGCAGATCTCAATCCCAGGATCCTGGGATCATGACCTGAGCCAAAGGCAGACGCCTAACTGACTGAGCCACCCAGGCACCCCTCCTTATGACTTGCTTAATAATAGTTTCTTTTCTCTAGCTTATTTTATTGTGAGAACATAATATATAATACAGGTACAAAATATGTGTTAATTGACTGTTTATGTTATCAGTAAGGCTTTGGTCAATAGTAAGATTATTAGTAGTTAAGTTTTGGGAGAGTCAAATGTTACTTCCCCTTTTTTTACTACATAGGGGGTTGGCACTCCTAACATTTGCATTGTTCAAGGGTCAGCTGCATATTCTACTAAGCCAGACTAAAAACAAACAAACCCCCCCAAAAACAAGCCAATCTGTAATATCCTCCATTCTTTCTCTTTCTGGTAGGGACTGGAGCAGAGGGTTCCACTGTTTTTTGACAGAGTCAAAAGATGGAAGGAGGGGTGCCTGGGTGACTCATTCAGTTAATCAGCTCAGTTCATGATCCCTGGGTCCTAGGATGGAGCCCTGTGTTGGGCTCCCTGCTCAGTGGGGAGTCTGTCTTTCTCTCTCCCTTAGCCCCTCCCACCCCCCCCCCGCTTGTGCTCTCTCTCCCTCTCTTTCTCTCACGTGTGTGCTCTCTCTCTCAAATAAATAAATAAATAAATAAATAAATAAATAAAATCTTTTATAAAAAGATGGAAGGAGCCTAAGACAAGTAGAAAATGAAGAAAAAAACTGTACACATCCAGTAGACTTGCCTACCCAGAAACTGACTACTATTGGAATGATAAATAAAACTTTATGCAGTTCCTGGGGAGGAGTTAAGATGGCGGAGGAGTAGGAGACACTGTTTTCAGCCGGTCCCCCGAGTCGAGCTGGATAGGTACCAGACCAGCCTAAACAACCACGGAACCAGCCTGAGACGCAGGAAGATACATCTGGATCTCTACAGATGAACATCTCCAGCGCTGAGTATTGAGGTACGAAGCGGGGAGCCATGAAACCGCGCACAGATATCGGAAGATAAACGGAAGGGGGAGGGAGCCGCCGCGTTTGGGCGCCGGGAAGCGGCAGCCACTTGCACGGGGGAGCGGGTGGGCTCGTGGTCGGCACCCGCAAAACAGCAGACTGAGACCTTGAGCCGGGTGCACGCGCCACCAGGCATCTCGCGGAACACCGGAATCCCGGTGCGCTCACTGGATCCAGACTGAGACCGGGAGCTTCCAGAGCGCGCGCGCGGTGCGGCTGGCGGCTGGCGGCTGGTGGCGTTAGAAACACAAAGGACAGAGACGCGCAGGTCCTGGAAGTGAGGGCTGGGACGCCGGGTGTGGGGCGCACATCCCGGGACGCTGCAGGGTTGAGCAGCACCAACAGTAGCAGAGTTAAAGTGGCCAGAACATTAGTAGAGAACGGGCTGCAATCCCTCTGTTCTGTGACAGAGGCTGAAATTCGGCCGCTGCTGCTCTGACTCTCAGAAGAGGCACAGCAAACCGCCAGGGAAAGCCGCCAGAGAACAAAAGCCGGGAAATACCGGCTCAGGGAGTGCCCATCCCCATCCCCCCTCGCAGGGGACGTGGAGACTCTACCCAAACAGGGTTGCCTGAGTATCGGCGTGGCAGGCCCCTCCCCCAGAACACAGAAGGCAGGCTGAAAAATCAAGAAGCCCACAACCCGGGCGCCTGGGTGGCGCAGTCATTGAGCGCCTGTCTTCGGCTTAGGGCGTGATCCCGGCGTTCCGGAAAGGAGTCCCTCATCGGGCTCCTCCGCTGGGAGCCTGCTTCTTCCTCTCCCACTCCCCTGCTTCTGTTCCCTCTCTCGCTGGTTGGCTGCCACATAAATAAATAAATAAAATCTTTAAAGAAGAAGCCCACATCCCTAAGATCCCTATAAAACAAGGGGCACGGCCTGGGACCCAGTCAATAATTTGGGCTCTGGAAACCCCGCAACCTCTCTTCATCAGAATGACAAGAAGGAGAAGCCCCCCCCAGCAAAGAAAAGACAGTGATTCTGTGGCCTCTGCCACAGAAATAATGGATATGGATGTAACCAAATTATCAGAAATGGAATTCAGAGTAACGATGGTCAAAATGATGAGTAGAATTGAAAAAACTATTAAGGAAAAGGTTACTGAGAATATAGAATCCCTAAGGACAGAAATGAGAGCGAATCTGACAGAAATTAAAAATTCTATGAGCCAAATGCAGGCAAAACTAGAGGCTCTGACGGCCAGGGTCGCAGAAGCAGAGGAACGGGTTAGTGAATTGGAGGATGGGTTAATAGAGGAAAAAATGAAAATAGAAGATGGTCTTAAAAAAATCCACGCCCACGAATGTAGGTTACGGGAGATTACTGACTCAATGAAACGATCCAATGTTAGAATCATCGGCATCCCCGAGGGGGTGGAGAAAAACAGAGGTCTAGAAGAGATATTTGAACAAATTGTAGCTGAAAACTTCCCTAATCTAGCAAGGGAAACAAACATTCGTGTCCAAGAGGCAGAGAGGACCCCTCCCAAGCTCAACCACGACAAACCTACGCCACGTCACGTCATAGTGCAATTCGCAAATATTAGATGCAAGGATACAGTATTGAAAGCGGCCAGGGCAAAGAAATTTCTCACGTACCAAGGCAAAAGCATCAGAATTACGTCAGACCTGTCTACACAGACCTGGAATGAGAGAAAGGGTTGGGGGAGCATATTTAAAGCTCTTTCAGAGAAAAACATGCAGCCAAGGATCCTTTATCCAGCAAGGCTGTCATTCAGAATTGATGGAGAAATAAAGACATTTCAGAATCGCCAGTCACTAACCAATTTTGTAACCACGAAACCAGCCCTACAGGAGATATTACGGGGGGTTCTATAAAAGTAAAAAGGCCCCAAGAGTGATACAGAACAGAAAGTCACAGCCAATACAAACAAAGACTTTACTGGCAACATGGCAACATTAAAATCATATCTCTCAGTAATCAGTCTTAATGTAAATGGTTTGAACCATCCCATAAAACGCCACAGGGTTGCAGATTGGATAAAAAGAAATGACCCATCCATTTGCTGTCTACAAGAGACTCATTTCGAACCCAAAGATGCATTCAGACTGAGAGTAAGGGGATGGAGTACCATCTTTCACGCAAATGGACCTCAAAAGAAAGCTGGGGTAGCAATTCTCATATCAGATAAATTGGATTTTAAACTACAGACTATAGTTAGAGATGCAGAAGGGCACTATATTATTCTTAAGGGAAGTATTCAACAAGTGGATATGACAATTATAAATATATATGCCCCCAACAGGGGAGCAGCAAGATACACAAGCCAACTCTTAACCAGAATAAAGAGACATATAAATAAAAATACATTAATAGTAGGGGACCTCAACACTCCACTCTCAGAAATAGACAGAACACCCTGGCAAAAACTAAGCAAAGAATCAAAGGCTTTGAATGCCATACTCGACGAGTTGGACCTCATAGATATATATAGAACACTACACCCCAGAACCAAAGAATACTCATTCTATTCTAATGCCCATGGAACATTCTCAAGAATAGACCATGTTCTGGGACACAAAACAGGTCTCAACCGATACCAAAAGATTGAAATTATCCCCTGCATATTCTCAGACCACAACGCTCTGAAATTGGAACTCAACCACAAGGAAAAATTTGGAAGAAACTCAAACACTTGGAGACTAAGAACCATCCTGCTCAGGAATGACTCGATAAACCAGGAAATCAAAAATCAAATTAAACAATTTATGGAGACCAATGAGAATGAAAATACAACAGTCCAAAACCTATGGGATACTGCAAAGGCAGTCCTAAGGGGGAAATACATAGCCATCCAAGCCTCACTCAAAAGAATAGAAAAATCTAAAATGCAGTTTTTATATTCTCACCTCAAGAAGCTGGAACAGCAACAGAGGGACAGGCCTAATCCACGCACGAGGAAGCAGTTGACCAAAATTAGAGCTGAAATCAATCAAGCAGAAACCAGAAGTACAGTAGAGCAGATCAACAGGACTAGAAGCTGGTTCTTTGAGAGAATCAATAAAATTGACAGACCACTGGCAAGACTTATCCAAAAGAAAAGAGAAAGGACCCAGATTATTAAAATTATGAATGAAAAAGGAGAGGTCACGACGAACACCATTGAAATTGGAAGGATTATTAGAAATTTTTATCAACAGCTATATGCCAATAAACTAAGCAATCTGGAAGAGATGGAATCCTTCCTGGAAACCTATAAACTACCAAGATTGAAACCGGAAGAAATTGATTCCTTAAACAGGCCAATTAATTATGAAGAAATTGAGTCAGTGATAAACAACCTTCCAAATAACAAAACTCCAGGCCCGGACGGTTTTCCTGGGGAATTCTACCAAACATTCAAAGAAGAAATAATACCTATTCTCCTAAAGCTATTTCAAAAAATAGAAACAGAAGGAAAGCTACCAAACTCATTCTATGAGGCCAATATTACCTTGATCCCCAAACCAGGCAAAGACCCCCTCAAAAAGGAGAATTACAGACCGATTTCCCTAATGAATATGGACGCCAAAATCCTCAACAAGATACTTGCTAATAGAATCCAACAGTACATTAAAAGGATTATCCATCACGATCAAGTGGGATTCATACCTGGGATGCAAGCGTGGTTCAATATTCGCAAATCAATCAGCGTGATACATCATATCAACAAGAAAAGACTCAGGAACCATATGATCCTCTCAATCGATGCCGAAAAAGCATTTGACAAAATACAGCATCCTTTCCTGATTAAAACCCTTCAGAGTGTAGGAATAGAAGGTACATTTCTCAATCTCATAAAAGCCATCTATGAAAAGCCTACTGCAAATATTATTCTCAATGGGGAAAAGCTGGAAGCCTTTCCCTTAAGATCAGGAACTCGACAAGGATGCCCACTCTCGCCACTATTATTCAACATAGTACTAGAAGTCCTTGCAACAGCAATCAGACGACAAAAAGGGATCAAAGGTATTCAAATTGGCAAAGAAGAAGTCAAAATGTCTCTCTTTGCAGATGACATGATACTCTATATGGAAAACCCAAAAGAAGCCACTCCCAAACTATTAGAAGTTATAGAGCAATTCAGTAACGTGGCGGGATACAAAATCAATGCTCAGAAATCAGTTGCATTTCTATACACGAATAACGAGACCGAAGAAAGAGAAATTAGGGAATCCATCCCATTTACAATAGCACCAAAAACCATACGTTACCTTGGAATTAACTTAACCAGAGACGTAAAGGACCTATATTCTAGAAACTATAAATCACTCTTGAAAGACATTGAGGAAGACATAAAAAGATGGAAAGATATTCCATGCTCATGGATTGGAAGAATTAACATAGTTAAAATGTCCATGCTACCCAGAGCAATCTACACTTTCAATGCTATCCCGATCAAAATACCGAGGACATTTTTCAAAGAACTGGAACAAATAGTCCTTAAATTTGTATGGAAACAGAAAAGGCCCCGAATCTCCAAGGAACTGTTGAAAAGGAAAAACAAAGCTGGGGGCATCACAATGCCGGATTTCGAGCTGTACTACAAAGCTGTGATCACAAAGACAGCATGGTACTGGCACAAAAACAGACACATAGACCAATGGAACAGAATAGAGAGCCCAGAAATGGACCCTCGGCTCTTTGGGCAACTAATATTTGATAAAGCAGGAAAAAACATCCGGTGGGAAAAAGACAGTCTCTTCAATAAATGGTGCTGGGAAAATTGGACAGCTACATGCAAAAGAATGAAACTTGACCACTCTCTCACACCATACACAAAAATAAACTCCAAATGGATGAAAGACCTCGATGTGAGACAGGAATCCATCAAAATTCTAGAGGAGAACATAGGCAGCAACCTCTACGACATCGGCCAAAGCAACCTTTTTCATGACACATCCCCAAAGGCAAGAGAAACAAAAGATAAAATGAATTTATGGGACTTCATCAAGATTAAAAGTTTCTGCACAGCCAAGGAAACAGTCAGAAAAACTAAGAGGCAGCCCACGGAATGGGAGAATATATTTGCAAATGACACTACAGATAAAGGACTGGTATCCAAGATCTACAAAGAACTTCTCAAACTCAATACACGAGAAACAAATAAACAAATCAAAAAATGGGCAGAAGATATGAACAGACACTTTTCCAATGAAGACATACAAATGGCTAACAGACACATGAAAAAATGTTCAAAATCATTAGCCATCAAGGAAATTCAAATCAAAACCACACTGAGATACCACCTTACGCCAGTTAGAATGGCAAAAATAGACAAGGCAAGAAACAACAATTGTTGGAGAGGATGTGGAGAAAGGGGATCCCTCCTACATTGTTGGTGGGAATGCAAGTTGGTACAGCCACTCTGGAAAACAGTGTGGAGGTCCCTTAAAAAGTTAAAAATTGAGCTACCCTATGATCCAGCCATTGCACTACTGGGTGTTTACCCCAAAGATACAGACGTAGTGAAGAGAAGGGCCATATGCACCCCAATGTTCATAGCAGCAATGTCCACAATAGCTAAATCGTGGAAGGAGCCGAGATGCCCTTCAACAGATGACTGGATTAAGAAGTTGTGGTCCATATATACAATGGAATATTACTCAGCTATCAGAAAGAACGAGTTCTCAACATTTGCTACAACATGGACAGCACTGGAGGAGATAATGCTAAGTGAAATAAGTCAAGCAGAGAAAGACAACTATCATATGATTTCTCTCATCTATGGAACATAAGAACTAGGATGATCAGTAGGGGAAGAAAGGGATAAAGAAAGGTGGGGTAATCAGAAGGGGGAATGACACATGAGAGACTATGGACTATGAGAAACAAACTGAGGACTTTAGAGGGGAGGGGGGTGGGGGAATGGGATAGACCGGTGATGGGTAGTAAGGAGGGCACGTATTGCATGGTGCACTGGGTGTTATACACAACTAATGAATCATCGAGCCTTACATCGGAAACCGGGGATGTACTGTATGGTGACCAACATAATATAATAAAAAAATCATTAAAATAAAAAAAAATAATAAAAATAAATAAATAAAACTTTATTATATTTGCCATCAGAATGTTGTATTTATTTGTTATAGCTGTTATCCTTTTCTGCTAATAGGGTAGGTGGTATTATTATTTATGGTTTTTTTATACTTTTTTATTTTATTTTCAACCAATACTTGACTAGGAGTTACTTGAGGGCAAGACAAAGCCTTAGTTCTTATTCTAATCTTATTAAACTATCTTTCAAAACACATTCACTGTAACCTGTTAAAATAATAATATATGTTATACACCATTACACTGTACTGGTAACTTCAGATGTGTTAGAAGATTAATATGATATTTGATAACTCATATGCTAATACTAAATGTATATTAATTATATGTTTTGAATATATATTAACATCTCATATATTAGTATGAGATATTATCATATAGCTAATATCTATATATCATATAGATATATTAATAAGGCATGATATGCGAGAACATGTATAGCTTTTCTTTACAGACTTTAGAAGGGTGCTAAAGTCAACATTGCCTGTCCAATATTTGGACAAAACTTATTAGCTTTGATGTAATTACCACTGGGAAAAAAAACCCTCAAGATAGAGATAATATCAATTCAAATGAAACAGAGATAAAGCTACCATGAAATTGATTTAATGAAATCTTCAGCAAAATTCTTATTTCACTAAAAAACAAAAACATTAAATCCTAATGATAAATCCTGGCTTAAATGTTAAGATTAAAATTAAAGTTAAATTCTCCAGTGATATATTCACTGGGGCAATCCCTATTCTCAGTGCCACCACACACATGACAAATTCCTGTGTTTCACACTTATTCATAAATATACTTCTGGTTATCTGATTCCTATAAGAGAAGCCAAATTGTAATTTACCTCTATGTTTAAAGGGGTATCCTATATTTTCCCAAACCTACATACCCATTAAAATTTTACATAATTTCTAAAAATATCCTGTCCTCTACAGATTTTTTTTTTTGGTAACAATCTACAGGTTTAGGACACTTTATTAAATATCTTCTATGAGAAAAATGTCAATTTATTTCAAATGATTTACTATTAATAATACATATTTTTTAATCATATATTAGTATATATATAAGTATATACTTATATTCACTTATATTACTTATATTTAAGTATATATATTAATAATATAATACTTTAACCTAATTGAGAAATTCACTGGGAAAAATATAATATTTTATTGTAGAAATAGAAGGTTGAAAACAAAGGGCAACTCCTGAGTCAGTTTTTCTGAACTATATACTTTCTTTTCAGTGTGTTATAATTTTTCATTCAAAGTGGAAGTGTATGATAACTTGCAAATTCTTTCATGTAATTTAATTCTGTAAGGATGAATTTTGGGAAGAGAGAACACAGGTGATCTGTGGTTTTAAGTTTGGTTGAAAAAGAAATGTCTGGAAATACAGTGGGCAGATTTTGAAGGCGGCAGAGATGCAGTCTATGTGGTCACTGAAACTGGTGACAATTATGAGGAAGATGTCTACATGGGCTACTTGAAATTGTGGCATTTAGCTCACAATAGTGTCTAATTCTCACCCAGACCATTGGGAAGCAATAAGCTTCATATCAGGTATACTTTCTCTAAGACACTCTGAAAATTATCTTGGAAGCTGATTGAATTCTTACTCTGAAAAGTAGACAATGGGAGAAAACTGTCAGTTGTAAGTCAAGTAGAATTGTAGGTATAAGTTTTCTGTCTCTTAAAATAACTTAAAAGTTGAATCAATAAAATCAGTATCTACTCTTGAGCAACCCAGTGACTGACTATGAGGGTTTTATTCTACTCTACTGGCAGTTAGAGTCGTTCAAATCTGGTTTTAAAAGCTAAGAGATAAGAAATAAATTTATTGTTTAATCTGGTCAGGCATAGGAAGTGCTGGGCATGATCAGAAACAATAGCTAAAAGTCAACTCTGAGAACAGGGCCTGGTTCTGCTTCATCTTTATGTCCCCAGTGCGTTATAAATTATAAATATGCCTGTGAATGAATTAAGAAAAAGGAATTGGTATATTGGTAGAAAGGAGAAAGATGCACAGATGGAACATTTGGGGTGGGGCTTTCATTGGCAGCCTCACTCTGGTGGGAAGTCCACACTGATCTTCAAAAGACCTCTCCTGATAGGAGAATTCTGATTTCAGTGGAGTAGAATCTATACTTTACTCTTTGAAACCCAGTATTTCTTTATCGCAGAAAAATAAATTTATCAAGGGTCAGAAGAAATACTTACCTTTCAAGGGAAATAAAATTATGTCATGTAATTCTTTAAATTAAAATGTGACAAGGCCTGAGTGGTATTATGCAAGGGATTTATGGGAAGAACACAAGAAGCTGTGTTTCCACAACCACTGGCTGTCTCTCTCTCTGTCTCTCTCTCCCTCTTGCTGAGTTTGTGTCTGTGTATGAATACATTTATTTGTTGTACAGAGGTTTGGGTGAGAAGATAAAGAAAACTCTCTTAATTCAAATAAAAACATAGGTGGGTCTGTTCAGAAGACAAGTGTGGATTATCGTCTGGAGGTTGATTTTCTTAGGAGAATCCACAAATAAATTACACTAGCATTGCAGTTCATTAAATGTGTTTTTTTTTTTCCCTGCTAGAATCCTTAAAGGATATATCAGGTAGAGAATAAGTAAGGGAGACAAATAATAAAACAATCTTTATTATGCATAAAACTTACTCCACAATATTAAGGTAATACGAAATATACATAGTAAAATTTAAACTCATTTATAGATTAAAAAAATTACATTCACAAAAGCAAACAAAATTTCTCTTATGATAAAATATATGTTTTTATTTGAGGAGTAAGCTGTGGGCATAGGATAGTACTATATTATTACATGATAACTTAAAATGGAGAAGATATTAGTAAGTCAAGTAAAAAATTATTAAAGTTGCATTGAAACCAACCATGCAGAAGACTGATAGGCAATAGATGAACATCATCTAATTCATTATTAAGTCCAAAGAAAAAATAAATCAATCTATGTATTTATAATTTACTAATTTTAAATAAAATGATGGTTCAACTTAGGCAATTTAATTGAAACATCTGATAATTTTATAAACTTAATTAGCTAATTAATTTTTATTTAAAAGATTGATCTGATAATCCTATACAATCACAACAGCAAAATGCAATATAAACTGTACTTTCTCCTCCAAATAATATACAACAGAACCAAATAAAATGAGGAAACAGCCAATAATTATTACAAGGATTATTCTTCTGCCACATGTGCACAATATAATATTATTTAGTGTCATCCTTTGAAAATACAAACCATTACATAACTTTTGTCATTTTAACCTAGTTTGCTAAATAAATACTGACTAGCAGTCAAAAAATATATCATTCACTTTCCAAAAACTTCTCGGACTGATGTTTAAGCCACATCTTATTCAATTTCAGTTAAAATAAAGGTAGCTTAAATTTGCCTTTTTTTTACCTTGTTAAAACTGGAATAAAATTAAATTTAATTGTAAATTAAAGTAAATTAAAATTTAATAAAATTAAAATTAAAATCAAAGCAACAAATAGTTGCTGAGATATCATTTCATATTAGTAGCAATGAAAGATGCATAGACATTTCAAAATGCAGAGCTAATAAAATTAAATTTTAAAAATTAACTTATTAACTTATTTCTTGCATATTTAGCTCGATAAGTGGAATGCTCTTTTATTTGAAAATGTACCTTTATAGTTCGTGTAAATGTAGGCAAAACATCTGGATGAAGAGTAAAAAATAGTATGGCCAGTCATCCACTTATTCTAGTTACACACATAAATCATACTATATGCTAAAATTCAGATATTTAAAAAAAAAGGTAGACATAAGAGCATTCTAGTGTTTTATACTAGCTTCATTAAACATTTAATTTTAGATACTTTAATTTGTAAATTTCCAAATGGGATTCCTTCCTTTCCTCCAGTATTTAGACATTAGTTGAAATTTATTAATTCTGAAAAACAGATTACAAGATAATCTATGAAGTCAGAAATTTTTCTCCTTCTTGTTAGTAAAAACTGCCTTACTATGTAAAAGTCACATATAATCCTTTCTCTCATTCAAAAGACATTCTGAATTTTTAATTTGTTTGCTGTTTATTAAACATTTTCCCTCGGCTTCCATTATATCATATTCTTTTCCCTTGTATGCTATTTTTTTGTTTATGATCAGGTACCTGCATTGCCTGTTTTTTTCTCTGCTTAATTTGTTTTCCCTCACATTTTACCCATGGCCACATGTTTTTTTCTCACTGTATGTCATTCAGTCAGTCATTCCCAATGCACATGGTATATTTAGGAAATTTTCTGGGGCATTATTGGTTATCATGATTAGGAGCATGTTTACTGGGCAGGGACCAATTATGCTGGATGTCCTGCTTCCTGTAGGGCAGTCCTATGAAACAAGAAATGGCTCACAGACTTTAAAAAGGTTCACCAGACATTCATGGCAGTAAATATGATGAAATATTTTAAGGTGAGCATCTAATTCCAATTCACATGAAATTTGACTAATGTTTAACCTAGAGTACTATTGTAGTTTCTTCTATTTCGCCCTTACCAATTACCAAATCTAGCTTCCTTTCACTTGAAATGCCTAAAGTCTCCTTCCCTGTCCTCTTCTGCTCCCTACAATGCAATTCTGACACTAACTAACCAGAATCAGGCCAAACTTTACAAGATACATTCCTCCATAAAACTGCCCTCACTTCAGATACCAGCCTTGAGCCCAGGAGTTCCCAGAACAAACTGGCAACAAACTTGGGGGTTTCCACTACCCCCCCCCCAGTTTCAATAATTCACTAGAAAAACACAGAACTCAGGAATGTGCTATACTTACAATTCCAGGTTTGTTTGTTTGCTTTTTTATATAACAGCAAAGGATACAAAATAGGACCAGCCAAAGAGATGCCTAGGGTGAGATCTGGGAGGGTCCTAAATGCTAAGTTCCTCATTGAGTCAAGATACATCACTGTTACACAACAGTGTAACAATACACACAGAATGCTGTTAGCCAGGGAAGCTCACCCAAGCCTCCATGTCTAGAGTTTTTATTGGGATTTTATTACACGAACATGATTGATTGAGTCATTGGTCTGGCAATTGAACTCAATGTTTTGGTCCCCTCTCCTCCCCAGAAGTCAGTCAGATATCAATTGGCTCAAAGCCCCAACCCTCTAATGATATGATTGGTCTTTCTTGTGCAGCCAGCCCTCATCTGAGTCACCTTATTAGCATAAACTCAGGTATGGTCAGAAGGGCCTACCATGCATAACAGATACTCCTATCACTCATGAAAGTTAAAAGATTTGGAAGCTTGCTTCTAGGAACCAGGGATAAAGGCAGCCAAATTCTTTATTACACAACACTCCCTATTACCTATCCTTATTTCAGATTCTCATCATCTTTCCAAAGACATGTGTTATCATTTAAGTTATGTTCCTACTTCCAACATGGCTCTGCTTCAGATCCATTGTCTGCAATCTTACCAGAATAATCTAGCTAAAATGCAGTTTGGGCAATGCCAGTCCTCTGCTTGAAGTCCTTTAACAATGTTTTGAATTCTACAAAGCAAATCTAGGTTCCTTAGCATAATGTACAATGCTCTCTGAGAGCTCATCTGCCTAGTTCCCTAGCTGTGTGCACATCCCAAATTACTTACTATTCCATAGAAAAAAACTTACCTAATTGTATATCCCTACTAAAGTGACTGATATTTCTCTTTTGGGTGCTAGTGCTCATTATAAATTCTTTTTTAAAAGACCTTTCCCTCCCTTCACTCCTAATTATCTGCATAACTATAATTCAAGATTCAGATTAAGGAAAATTAAATCTTTCTAACTCTACCCAAGTTGGGTGAGATTCCATTTTTTGTGTGTTCTTCAATACTCTGTACATTATTTTTTGGCAAATCATTTACTATCTACTAGAAAATCTATTTATGTGAATGTCTACACTGCAAAATTGCCCCTGATACTTGTTCTTTTCTTTTTAATTTGTAAGGGAAATCCCAATTTTTAGGTAGCTGTTAAGACTTCCCATAAGAAAGACTACATTTTCCAGCTTACATCATAGGTGGTCGTGCCATGTGATTAAGTTCTCACCTAAGGGATGTAAGAAATATCATATAAGACTTCCAAGAAGTGCCTTTAAAGGGAAGAATAGATCCTGTCTTCTGCCTTCTTTTCTGCCTGCTAAAGTGAGAATATTCAGAATATAATCAAATGATGTCATAAGATGGAACCCATGTATATAGAAAGCTGGCATGAACTGTGTCCTGGATAATTATTATCTTTATCACCCTTAGACTACCTTGATATTTCTTTTTTCCACATAGGAGAAATAAATGTCTATCTAATTTAAGTAGCTATTGTTTAGGTCACTCTGGCCAAATTCAATACTGATTGCTATTCTTCTCACAAAGTGTGAGCTCTTATTATCTTTTTAATTTCCAAGAACAAGAACAATAGGTAGAACAGTATGTTCTCAGGAATTGTTCATTGAATTGAAATAAAATATAGATGAAAAAGCAATTGATTTTATAAGGAGACAATGAAGTATTTGTTCAATAGTTTTAATAGATTTACTCCACTGAAATAGGATTTTAGATAATGATAATTTAAGGTTTCAAATATATGAAATAATTACATGACATTGGTCAAGTGAGTAAATATCTATTAGATCAAAGTGACACATTTTGAAAAGCTGGCCAAACTTCCCAAACGGAAAAAACTAACATAAAAATAACATATTCGTATATTTCAATATGATAAATTGCTTATTTACTTTAGTATTGAAAAGCTTAAAGTAAAAACATAATCAATATACAAAGTAATGGAAACAATATTTTGGTTTCTTTATTTTGTTTGCACTCAACAGGGTATGTCTTTGTCAATGTCAAAGCCAGTGTTCACACATTTTGGCTTCTATTACATCACTTCTTACTTGTTTTCCTCTATTTCACAGACTCTCTTCTCAGGCTTCTTTGCTGCTTCTTCTGTTTCCACTCAAACCCCAAATGTTGGAGTAGCCCAAGTCCTGTCCTTTACCCCCTCACCCTCCTAGGAATCTTATTGGGTCCATAGTTTTCATTACCATCTATAAGTCTCTGTATAACAAATCTATGTTTTCGCCCTGGACCTCTCCTTGAAATTTCAGATTTGTGTATCCAAATTTTTACTTAAAATTTCCATTTTGATACCCAGTAGTCATTTCAGAATTAATATGTTTGAAACAGAATTATTGAAGTACCACATGAACTACCTTCCACAAACAAACCTATCCTTATACCTGTCTGTCTCTTTTTAGGAGACATCCATTCAGTAGCTTATATCAAAAACTTAGATCATGTTTCTGGTCTGGTGTGCCTTATTTATCATATCCATTTGTATTCCATGACAGATTTAACTCTAAATAATATCCACATCTCTTGAATATATCCAGTTCTTTCTATCTAATCTACAGTTATCCTAAATCAAATTACCATCTCATTCACCTGAATCACTACCATAACATCTTACGTGGTCTCATCTTTTTAAATTGTTCCTGGGCTCCTGGTTTCCCTCATAAACCACTCTCCACACACCAGCAAGATGTAAGAAAAAACATGCCATTTCTTTACTTAAAATAAGACATTTAACGTATGTTTCAAAAAAATAAACACATTCTTATAAATGGAGTAATTATTCTAGTCTTAATATTCTATTCTTAATATCTTAATAGGAAGATGAGAATTCTAATACAATTGAATTAAAAAACACTTAAAGTCCCTTATAGAAGATGCAGAATAGAATAATACTCAACCATAGAAAAGATTGAAATCTTGCCATTTGGAACAATGCGGATGGACCTAGTGTGTATTATACTAAGTGAAATAGGTCACTGAAAGATAAATAGTGTATAATTTCCCTTATATGTGGAATCTAAAAAACAAAACAAAGCAAAAACAGACTCGTAAATGCAGAGAACAAACTGGTGGTTCCCAGAGGGCAGGAGAGTGGGGATCAGATGGGTAAAATAGGTGAAAGGAATTAAGAGGTACAAACTTTCAGTTGTAAAATAAGTAAGTCATGGGGATATAAAGTAAAACATAGAGAATATAGTCAATAATACTGGAATAACTGTATTGTGACAGATGAGAACTACACTGAGTGGTGAGCATTTTGTAATATATGTAAATGTTGAATCATTATGTTGTACTTCTGAAACTAATATAACATTGTATGTCAACTATACTTCAATCTTAAAAAATCCTTTATGTGTCATTCATCTACATATAAAATATTACTTCTATGTCAGTGGTAAAGTCATATGTTTTTAAATCTGTGGAGTAAAGTTTGTAAATTGTGGTACATTATCATACACAAACAATCCATCAAATAAAGGTGTATCAGCAGGACAATTATACCCTGACTCATATGCTAATAATAAATGAAACTGAGGATTTGGTTTCTTTTTTTTTTTTTAAAGATTTTATTTATTTATTTGACAGAGAGAGAGAGAGACAGCCAGCGAGAGAGGTAACACAAGCAGGGGGGTGGGAGAGGAAGAAGCAGACTCCCAGCGGAGGAGCCTGATGTGGGGCTCTATTCCAGGACTCCGGGATCAAGCCCTGAGCCAAAGGCAGATGCTTAATTACTGAGCCACCCAGGCACCCCTAATAATTTAGTTTTTTATTTGTTTCCTCATTAATGTATTTCTCATTCAAATCTAGTGATAAAAATTACCTTACTTGGATTTTTTTCCAATGAAAAGGTGCAAAAAATAAAAATAATTTCTTAAATACACAATAATGAAAATTTTACTTTCATTTTGTTACATTTTGTTTTAGAGATTGACTTTCCCTAGAAGCAATGTGTTTTCTCTTATCACATTATACCTTGATCAAAGTATCTCAATAATTAAAGTTATCTAGCTCTCTATTACTAGGCCAACTCCCTATTATTGAGAATTATTTTTGTTCCCCACTGAATTAATGTCCATTTGCTACTGTAACATTTTACTACAAACTTAATGGCTCATAATAAGAGAAATTTCTTTATCTTTTTAAAATTTAACAGTAACTCATTCCTTTATTTTTATTTTTATTTTTTTCAAGTTTTTATTTAAATTCCAGTTAACATACAGTGTAACATTAGTTTCAGGTGTAGAGTCAAGTGATTCATCACTTACATACAACACCTAGTGCTTATCACAAGTACCCTCCTTAATCTTATCATTCTGTAGCTCAGAAGTTTGAAGTGGTCTTACTGGGCTAAAAACAAGGTGTTAGCAAGGCTGCATTACTTCTGGAAACTAAAAGAGTTTATTTCCTGGCCTTGTCCAGCTCAGAGGAAACCTGCGTCCCTTGGCTCATGGCCATCTTTTTCTATCTTCAAAGCCAGCATTGTCCAGCCAAGAGCTTCTCATGCTGCCACCTCCCGGTTCTCTTTGTGTTTCCCTTGTTTATTTGTGATTATATTGAGCCTATCTTAGTCTGTTTGGGCAGCTGCAACAAAATATCACAAAGTGAGTAGCTTATAAATGATAGTAATTTACTTCTCACAGTTCTGGAGGCTGGGAAGTCCAATATCAAGGCACTGGCGGATTTGTGATCTTTTCACTGTAACTTCATATGGCAGAAGGAGCAGGGGAGCTCTCTTGGGCCTCTTATATAAAGGCACCAATCCCAATCATGAGGACTTTGCCCTCATGCCTTAATTACCTCCCAAAGGCCCCACCCTGAACACTATAACACTGAGCACGAGGATTCAACATATATACATTTGGAAGGAGGAATACAAACATTCAGTCCACAGCAGGGCCCAACAGTAATAATCCAAGATAATCACGCTAATTTAAGGTCAGCTGAATAGCAATCTTAATTCCATCTGTAACCTAATTCCTGATTGTCATGTAACCTAACATATTCGCAGGTTTCTGGGATAGGGACTTGAACATCTCTGAAGAGTAATTGATACCTACCACCATCACCAACTGGTGTACTACTCCCATTGAATTGTCAGGGATGGAGAGATATATTTTAGAAATTAAAAAGTATAAATGACATGCTGAAAATTAATTTTTCCACTCTCAGATTAAACACATTTTATTCATCCAACCACACCGTCAATAAAGCATTTTTTAGGTACTTACTCTACCTACAACACTGAGGATCCCCTTGGAAACAAACCATCTATTTTGATGAAATTTATAATTCACTGGGGGAATGGTATACTGCAATTGGTATGAATGTTACAAAGAGAGACACCTAAAATTATGGGATTTTTAGAGGTCCCCAAATCTTCAGCTGTGGTCAGTTCCTTAAAGGAGGTAGGAAATTATTTCACCTAAAAGAATTGTTTCCCGCTGGTAAATGCTAGATATTGAGGCAGATGGAGAAGTTATCTGGAGCCTTTTAATATAGTTCAAACCACATCATGTAAAACCTTGGCCTGATTTTTTTTTAATTTTTTAAAATATTTTTTATTATATTATGTTAGTCACCATACAGTACAGCCCTGGTTTTTGATGTAAAGTTAGATGATTCATTAGTTGCGTATAACACCCAGTGCACCATGCAATACGTGCCCTCCTGATTTTAACACTTTTTGAGATAAAATTCAGTTTCTTGAAAAATAACTGGGATGTTTGTTTTAACCATAGCAGGTCAACACTCCGATTGTTACACTAGTGATCAGATTGCTATCAGACACATCAAAGAGAGGAAGAAAAGAGTAATGGTGGTTTTTAGTACAATAACATAGCAGTATAGTATATAGGCAATCTAGAGAGAACATTAAGCTCTGTGGGAGCAGTGCTAGAGTATGAAGCCATTTTCTTTGTTACCATAGAAACAGCAAAATGTCAACTATTTTTAGAGCTTTGTTCCAAGATTCAAACAGCCATGCTAGTTATCAGTATGTTTAAAGATGCCAGAAACATATGCCAAGTAGTATAGCTAGAAATTTAAGTTTGTAAGGTAATTTATTTCCTCTAGGACATTTTAATAATATGCGTGTCCCCTATATTTAATGTTATTTATGTAATTAAATGTCCACACTTTATAAGAAATTATATAAACAAGTATTATTTTATATACACATACTTAATAAGTTACTTCCACACATGGTTTTTCAAGGGTGAGTATAACGTTATAGTGTTCATAGCTATAAACACTATAATTAACTTGGTACACAGACACTCAATTAGTTGGCCTCTGTTATCACTTAGCTAATTTCTTTCACCTTCAATAAACATCTACTGAAAGCCAGGCACCCCACTAGGTTCTGCAAATATAAGGATGACAAAAGTGCCATATTTTTCCCTAAGTACATACTTTTAAACATGAGCTTGACCTTAAGATGCATTATGTTATAAAACCTGACAGAAATTTTAGGACAAACAAATGTTAATTAAGGTGCCTTTCTCCAAAAATAAAATATTGGTTCCTAATTTTTGCCAGGAAGCAAAAGTGAAGAATGGATTCATGTTTAACTGTGCAATTTCCTTTGTGTTCGATGCTTAATGAAGATCCTCTGGCAAACAAGAATGTAAAATCCATCTGTGCAGTATGCTTTACATATTTGTGTATAATGGAAAATTAGAAACTTTATGTTTTTATGGGCAAGACATAAACCATGCAATTAGGAAGAATGATGCAGTTATCAAAATTTTGAATTACCAAGAGCAGTGTTCACTCGTTACTATGTATATATAAGATGTTTATAATTCACGACCTTCATCTTCTCTTTTTATAATTTAACTTAAAATGTATATTTTGAGTATATTACAGTGTATATTACAGACAAATGTAATTATTGAAAGCAATTTGAGAAGAAAGTGATCTGACAAATTATTCTCACACTGAGATTTACTTTCTTAAATTACCACTGGTGCCCCCTGAATTTTGTAGATAGAGACAACTGATTGAAATTAACACAGTCAGAAGACCTTTTGCAGAAAAAATATCATCTCATTTGGAGTGACTTAAATACTGTTGCTACACAATCCTTACTAGCAAGTTAAAAATCAAATTATTAGGCAAATTTATCTAATTTAAATGGATCAAAAATCTGTACTTAAAATTAAAATAACAAGTTATTATATTGATTCCTTCAATAAGATTGGGGTTTATTGGTTAAGAGGCAAGAGGCAAGCCTTGATAGCAAAAAAAAAAAAAAAAGGAGGGAGAGGGGCTATAATAAGCAAGAGTTGCCTTCTCTCTGAAACTTTAACATGTGGAAAACATTTTACAGTATTCCAAAAATACACATACAGATATCTGCATATTTTAAAATGGCATTTGATGGTATTTTAACGAGTCACATATCCTGAGATAAAATCTAATACAATTATCCAGATAATTGCACTTCAAATTATTTAGATATCTCCAGCAGAGGAAAAATATAAAGACTTTAATTGCCAATTCTTGATTTCCCTTTGTGTTAGAAAATGTGTCTCTGTATAGTCTGTTCTTTCCTAAAGGTGAAAGCACAAACACATTATTCTTTAGATTGACTCTGTGGTTTGCTGTAATCATATAACTTGATCACCAAATGACCTCATATAGTGAACGCTTCTTGGTTTGCCTTTTGGACTGAGAATTCGTCTTCCAAACTGATAGAAGGGTTGACCCTTTTCTCTTTAGGAATTGCCCTCTGTGGAAGGCTGTTGCCTCGCCCTAGGCTATGTACATTCATTGAGGCAACGTGCATCCACTGATACAGGATATACAAAAGTCTGGTCTTTGTTATTCTGTCAATCAATATCCCACATATCTCCTATGGTACCTAATATTGATTTACATGATCGTCCTGGATTCGAAGCTCTCTGTGAGATTAACTGATGCTTCTGTTAAAACAAGTCACTGTTCAACTTCTCCCTCTACTGAATCTTGGTCCCTCATGCCTCTATGGGGAATTCTTCTTAGAGCTCTCCCCAATAAACCTCTTGCACTTAAATCTCCATCTCAGAGTCTATTTCCAGGGAATCCCACTAAATACCTTAAAGGTGTGTTTGAAGGACTAGAGATCAGCCGTATAACAGAGCAAGCAGAGGGTTGAAAAAGTAGGTTTTCAGCACTTATGTATTTTCTTATAACTGATTAACACTTGTAGATCTCACATACTGCCTGTTTGATTTATTAAGAATTATCTATGAAAAAAAATAAAATGTTTGCATACATGTTGCTACCATATTAGGTAATGTATAGGCAACTTAATGTTCATTAGAACTTATTTTTTTGCATTGAGAATCTATTACCATTGATAATGTCTTAACTGGTAATCTTTTTAGTAATGTAGAAAACATATATAACATAATTTGTATATTGTAGGGCCAAGAATCCCTCTCAAGAAGTAATTCACATTTTTCTTTTAATAATAAAGTAAAAATCTGATTATAAAAATGAGTTAAATATGTACATGCTATTCTTATTGTGCAATTATTATTGTCTTCACATTAATAGACCATGTATTTCTAATCATCCTGCTCTTCTTTAGTACCTTGCACAAAGTACTTTTACAATAAATCAATGAATTATGAATAAAATTAGGTGATTCTTACACTGAGTTACCATATTTATCATGACAAGGCAAATAGCTTAAGTTAAGGTTAACTACCATTTATATATTACCTTCTGTGTGCTTTTCTTATGACGTAGAGTGGAGCAGGTTAGTTAGTGTGTAAGAAAGAACCTGTTTGGAAGGTCAGATCAAGCTGAGTTCAAACCTCAATTTGTCCATTTATTGATATGACCATTGCATGTTATGTTAATGAACCACTTCATTTATTTTTTTTTATTTTTTTTAAAGATTTTATTTATTTATTTGACAGAGAGAGAGACAGCCAGCGAGAGAGGGAACACAGGCAGGGGGAGTGGGAGAGGAAGAAGCAGGCTCATAGCAGAGAAGCCTGATGTGGGGCTCGATCCCATAACGCCGGGATCACGCCCTGAGCCGAAGGCAGACGCTTAACCGCTGTGCCACCCAGGCACCCCAACACTTCATTTATTTTTATCCTTGTTTTTTTTTTTTTGTCTTCATTCTTTCTTTCATCTCTTCCTTCACTTCTTCTCTTTTCTTTCCTTTCTTAACAAATATTAATTATGGTCCATCCTCTGTGGACTGAGCACTATGTGGGTGTTTACAAATAGGACTGTGTATAAAATAAGTTTATATCCTTACATTTCTTACTATTTGGAATAATAAGGAGAAATAAGGGGGTGGGGTGGTGATACTTAATTCAGTCTAGAGTGTTTAGGAAATGTTTCCTAGGATAGCTATTCACAAAGTTGAGTTTAGCTATATGTTTAGGAAGATTTTGGTAAGATGTGGAGATAGTGACTGAAGAGAAGGGAGAAGATCATAGAGGTCATAAGTAGAGGGATGTGCAGAAATGTGGAGGCAAGAGAACATAGAGTGTATTGAGTACTCTGTGTATTTTAATTTTGAGGGGATTATTTTACTATGAGTGAAAGAAACCCACTTAAATCTAACCAAGAAAGAAGAGGGACATCTGGTAAGTATCCAGGGGAGTCTATGGTTCCTTGAGCAACTGGAATCTGTCACAGGCAAGCCATCATGAACTGATTCTCTCTTTCTTTGGGACTATGTGGTGTTTTATGTCTGCTTCATTCAGCACCTCTGTTTCAGTTGTCCCTGTGTTTCTATGTTGCTTTAACTTTTTTCTACTTTTTATATATAGTGGAAACATTGATTCCTAATCTAACATCTACATCACTTCTCATTTTTAAGACCCAGCAGAGTCTGACAAGAGGCCCTCTCCACCCAATCCAGGTTACTGCAGGTGAAAATTCCCATGGGATCAGATGTATATCCCCAATATCTTACCTTACTGTAAATGGATTAGAAAGGCAATATAGTTTGAAGATTATGGGCAGAACTGAGAGCTCATTTCTGCAGGAAATGATCACTAAAGGAGGATTGCCCTTCTCTGGACTGGGACATACAGTATGGTGGTTGGGAAGGAGGAGGGAGAGATAAAATATCCATTACCTTGCAAGTTATAATAAGGTCTTTGGACTTTATGCTAGAAGTATGAAAAATAGAGATTTGTAACTGACATGACAGGATTTTCTTTTTTAGAAAGTGTACCTCATATGTCAATGCAGGAAATGTATTTGAATGGGTCAATATTCAGTGTAGGGAGACTGGTGTAGCCCAGGTGAAATATAATTCACTAGTGGCAGAAGATTAATATAGTTCATTGAGACTAGAAATAAAACCAGGTCCACAATGAAAACTGTAAGGAGCCTACAGAATTACATTGTCCTCAAGGTTACTATTAGGATTTCTATCGGGAACAGATTTGTGGGATCCAGGATTTGAAGATCCAAAACCCTGCCAACTTGAGAGTCTTCTTTAATAAAAAATTATATTATAAAAAAATTAGGAATAAGTGTATGTATTTATTTAGATCATAAAGGAAATGACAGTGAATTTAAATGTGTTTCTAACTCAACTTCTCCTTAACCAGATTTCACAAATGCTGGAGCCACTCCAGTGTCACCTGATATGAAGGGAAGCACGACAGAGAAGAAGTCAAAGTAGAAATACACACTGGCCCTGACTAAATGCAGTAAAAGTATCTTATTTTTTAAAAATTTAACATACATATGACCATATGAACATATTTCTAAGGTCCCTTCTAAAGGCATTGAAGGGTGAAGGGTTTTGCAGCTTAAGCTTTGTTAGTTTCACTGTAAATCTACCTCCATTTATTAAATGTGACAGACCAGAATCTTCCAGGAACGCTGAAAATTCCAGTGTCCCCACAAAGCTACAAATATGTTTGAATCAATCTAATATGTCAGGAAGAGAGTAATTTTATCCCACAAGATCCAGATGTAACTTAAGGCTATACTCAATGACTTACCATTCTTCTTGTATGTATAGTTAATACAGCAATATTTTAAATGGTTGTATGTGCCTAGTAGACAATGCCCTGAAATTGAAAAATATTGTTTCTTGGAACTGTTTGAAAAATTTGAGGGTTCAGGTTTACTTAGAATAATCTATTTAATTCTAAATTACTTTAAATTTTTTTAATGTTTAATGTCCTATGTACACTTAGAGAAATACTCTCTTTCACTTTCTGTAGATGACTGAAATGAATGAAGGAGTCCCATTTCACTGGCTATATTCATGCTCCCCTAAACAGAGGGGAGTATCCAGGCTTAAGGATAATTTTCCTAAGGCATTTATTGTCCTTTAAAAAATGCATTCTAAGTGTATATACCAGGAATCCTTGTTTTACAAGAGTACTCAAAATAGGCAACTTTTAAAAATGAGTTCAAAGTTTATTTCCACTGAGTGGACGGGAAAGCTCTTTATGGTCAAATGAGAAAGAAGAGCCTAATTTCTTGGACCTAAAAATATTACATTATAATAAATTTCATAAAGAGATTTTTAAACTGAAAAATAGATAGATTTTATATCATCCATTACTTTTTATTCATCTAGTTACCAGAAAGTTTCCTTGGTATGTATTTCTAAGCAAGATAACATTATCACTTGGTATTTATAAAGTATCTTCATGTAGAGCATGTCTTTTTATTTTTTGTAATTTGTGAGTGTTTGATGCTCATGAAAAATGTCAGATTGACATCCCTAGATACCAGAGTCCTCAATTTGTGCTTTATATAAGCCTTGGGGAAGCACAGCCTTCTCAATGATCCCAGCCAACATAGTTACAACAGAGCAGTTTAAGCAATAACTGGGTGGCTCAGGGCTTGGCCTCTTTGCTGAATCTGTCAGCCAATGTACCAATTAACTCAAATACAATTTTTATGATGTGTACCAATTTCCCTGGAAAGTGAATACATGGCTGTAGGTTTTACAGTTGCCTCAAGAAACAAAGAGCCTAAACTAATTGCAAAAGCTGTCACTATTGTCATTGAGCCACTGAGTTGAAAAGTTTACTGAAAAATCTCTCGCAGTTTGCTTTGTACCAAAAGTCATGATTTTACATAAATTATACTATTTGCCTTGGAAGCAAACATAAGACAAGGAGAAATTAAATAATCATATAAATTCAGACCTTAAGTATTTTATTTATATGGCCATAAATTTCATTATATATATTAAACAATCTCATTCTTCTCAGTTATAATGCTTAATAAATTTATTGCTAAAGCTTCTTATCAAGCAACATTTGGCCTTCATGAAAATGTTGTTTTCAAAATGTATAAACATATTCTACATGAGATCTGTTTTTGTGACTCGATGATGATTCCTAAAAAGACTAAATGTGTAGATTACTTTTCTCTTAATTATGAAAATCAGATAATCTTGTGGATCTGTGAAACTAATGTAAAAATGAGAGCCCTCTAAAGAAAAAAAGAGTTGTGATCTGAGGTGAATATTGGCTAAAAGGGAAGAGGGTCAGTAGACAGTTAAGAATTGAGGAGAATCTGGTTCTTTATGCAGAGTTTAGGCTGAGGAAAAACTTTATGTGTTCTTTTCTCACTTCCATAATATGGGTTATTTCTCACAAAATGGCCACTAGAGTTAGAATAGCAACAGAGTCAACCCAAATCTGGCTGGGATCAGAGACTAAGTTGTCTAGAATGGGAACTAATAAAATATTCCTAGAAAGACAAGACAAAAACTTTTCTTACCCCATCATCTCGTAAATTGGGCTAGAAGATCACAATTTGGGAATTAGAAACCTCTGGAAAAGAAAAATACCCAAGCATGAAGCCTGGAGGCAAGGTCACCTGTAAAGTTAGGCAATATGTTCAATTGGTAGTAGAAGTCTCTTTGCCCTGGAGGATATTTTCTAACCTCCTTCATCAAATTCTGAAGACAGAAGCTAAAACCAGATTTTTAACCTCTCTTTCCTCCATAACTACCTAAAGTAGCTGAAAAGAGCTCATGGGGGGGGGGGAAGAATAAGAAATTCAAGGAACAAAAGTGCATACAAAAATAAAACTACAAATTGAATAATTTATATTACAAAAAACAGAATTAATGTAACAGTGAAATTAAAATATTAAATAGGTCTAAAATATCCCAAAGGCATTAAAGACAATAATGGTAATAATGAGCAGAAACAAATAGAAACATCTATGAAATAGACAGTATTTAAATTTAAAAAAATTAGTAGCTTAGAGGAATAGCTAATATACACAGCAGAAAATCATCTTAAAAACTCCTCAGAAGAAAATAAAATGAATAAAATTACTTGGCAATGCAAAATAAAAAGATATGTGGAATGTAGTA
This sequence comes from Ursus maritimus, assembly GCF_017311325.1. Taxonomy (NCBI): domain Eukaryota; kingdom Metazoa; phylum Chordata; class Mammalia; order Carnivora; family Ursidae; genus Ursus; species Ursus maritimus. Next base: position 58,972,318 of record NW_024424452.1, read on the forward strand.
ATAAGCATATTAACATCCTCATACCTGAAGTTCTGGGCACAAAAAAGTAGACAGGGGAGGAAAGATTGAATAGATAATGACTAAAAACATAGCCCAACAACAACATAATCTCAGACCAACTTAATTTTTCAATAAAAATTTTTAATAATTAAATATAAAAAGAAAATTCTAAAGCTTCCTAAGAAAGACTGTATATTCTACAAAGAAACTAGAATGAGATTGACCATGAACTCCAACGCTAGATGAAAATTTTGAAAGTGTTAATGGCAAAGTCCAAAGCTAGCATTTTATACTTAGCCAATTTATCATTTAAATGGAAGGGTGAAATGAGATGTTCTCTAGCACTTCGCTGCCTATAGAACTTTTCACTCAGTAATCATATGTGGATATTGATTACCATATTGGAAAGAGCAGTCCTAGGTACTTGCATTCCTCAAAAAGACCATCTTGGGATTTATTCTTCAAGGGACTTCTCTCAAGGGGGATTCTATGAGATATATTACAAGTGTGGGTAAATTAATAGTTTAATGTAGTTTATTGTCATTTGGAAAAGTGAAACAAAAAGCAACAAACAAAACATACATCTATTATAATCAGAACTAAACTGCAAATAATACCAACATAGCTGGGTAAAGAAAGCAGAGAATAAGATGTAAGGAGATGTGGGGCGCCTGGGTAGCGCAGTCGTTAAAAGCGTCTGCCTTCGGCTCAGGGCGTGATCCTGGCGATCTGGGATCGAGTCCCACATCAGGCTTTTCCGCTATGAGCCTGCTTCTTCCTCTCCCACTCCCCCTGCTGTGTTCCCTCTCTCGCTGGCTGTCTCTCTGTCACATAAATAAATAAAAAATCTTTAAAAAAAAAAAAAAGATGTAAGGAGATGTGCACATTATATTCAGGGAAAAGACACTGATATTTATGAGCTTAACAAATTGAAACAGAAAAAGGATGAAAATGTATGTATATAAATGTAAAATATATAACTTTTAAAATAGCATAAAATGTTGATCCATCTAATGAAAGCCAAGAAAAAGCCAGGAAGCCAGGAAAAAAAGAAAAGAAAGAACTGTGATAAATACAATATAGAAATTGCAAAAATAAGCCCTAATTTGATCGTATTTTCAATATAGTTGAGTTTAACTCATAAATTAAAAACATAGATTCTTGATCACATTATAAAAGGCAAACCAGCAATCTTTTGTCCTGGAAGAGATTAATTGAAAGACTATGGGGGCACCTGGGTGATTCAGTTGGCTAAGTGCCTTCAGTTCAGGTCATGATCCCAGGGTCCTGGGATTGAGCCCCTCATCAGGCTCACTCCATGCTCAGCAGGGAGCCTGTTTCTGCCACTCCACCAGCTTGTGCTCTCTCTCTCTGTCAAATAAATAAATAAAATCTTAAAAAAAAAAAGACTATGTAAGAGTTAAAAGTAAGAAATAAAAACATAAGAAAAGAAAGCTTCAGATAGAAGGGAATTCAATATGTAAAACAAGAAAGAGAGATGACATGAAACAGATAAAAAAATAAAGGAATGTCAAAATATATAAGCAATTAGAAGAATTATAGGAAAAATATCTCAAGGTACTTCAAGATATTATTATATTTATTTGAAAAATGTATCAAACTAGCAGACAAAATAATTGAAGTTATAGAAAATTTGAAGAACACCAGTATTAGCCTTGAAATAATATGCATATGTACACACATATGCTTTACATCTCAAAAAAATATGTATTCATTTTTAGCATATCTGGAAAACAAAGTTGTGCACGTAATATCCAAAAGGAAATATCAACAAATTTGATAGAATCAACAACTTAGAAATTATGTTTGCTGATGACAATGAAATAAAAATTTAGATTATTGATTTAATATAAGTATACATTTAAATCATATAAAAATTATGTAAAGGTACAATATAAAGATATTTGTATGTATATGTGCATATACTATTATTAAATATGTATTATTTTATAATAAAATCATAAAGATTAGTTAAAAATACCTAGAACCAAATGAAAATGAAAACACTACATTTCAAAAGTGTAGTGAGTGGCTGATAAAGTAGAACTAAAAATGAAATAAGTAAGTTTACATGTATTTAAGGAAAAATAAGACAAATTCTAAAAAAATTATCAAAATACCCACATTTAAAAGTTGCTGAAAGATCAAGAGAGCAAACCCAAGGGAGACAGAAGGAAAATAATAACTGTAAAATTAGAGGTCAGTAATATAAACAATAACAACCAGAAGAAAAATCAATAAGGAAGATTAACAAAATTAAAAAACAGGAACAACTGTGTTTTAGGAAAGAACAATAATTTAGCCAAATCTCTGCAAAGAGGGATAAAATAAATGAGAACATGCAAATACAATTCTGAATGTAAAAGAGAAATAATTGCGAACACAACAGAAGATTAATAGCTTAATAAAAGAACATAGTGAACAAATATACACTAATAAATTTGGAAACTTATGAGACTTAAGAGAAAACAAATAACCTTTTATAGTCTAATATTTTCTAAATTTTCATTTACTTCAAATGACTATTCGTTTACCTCATGGTGCATAATTTTAAGATCTGCTTTAAAGTCTTTACCCGATAATTTCAACATCTGGGTTATCTTGCAGCTGACATCTTTTTATTGCTTTTTAAAAAAATAAATCACCTTTCTCTGATTCTTTTGATGTTGAGTAATTTTTCTTTTCATTTTGTGTAAATATAATAATATATATACTCTGGATTATGTTGTAAAACTGCTACAAAATATTGCCATTCTTCTTTCAGGAGGCATTCAGCCTGCTAGTCTTACACTCTGGTTTCTGTGTTGCTTTTTATGTGAGTTGGTTGCAATCTCTGTTCAGTTCTCCAAGCCTTTGCTACATTGGTTTGAGTCTGACCCATGCATTTGTAGATCAGAAGTTATTCTGGAACTTGTCAGGGTTCATACACAAAGTTAAGGGATCTCCTTCTTTGGTTCTCCCCCTCTATATATTCTCCTTGTTGTCCAACTTACAGGGGTTCCTTTCCTGGTTACTTTGGCCCAAAGGATGGCATAATTTCTGTCAGCATTTTATCTCAGGCAGGGTGTGGCTTCCTGACTGACATCTACTTATGGAACATGACCTTAAGAAAAAGAAAAAAAAAATTTTTTAACTCTCCTCCATAGTCCACCTGCTTTTGTTAGTGTTTTCAAGCTCTTGGGTATTTGTTTTTATATTTTGCAGAGTTGATAGTTGTTATTAGCAGGAGAGATAGGCTGAAGCCCAACATAGTAGACTCTCCTGTGGGTTTTGTATTAAGATTTCTGCATACTAAGGAACTCAACAGTATAATAGCTTTCATTCCCACCTCTTTTAAGAACTTGGAGATAATCACTGCATTTTCATTTTAAAGGAGTGTGTTTTTACTGAGAAATTACCATGTGCTAGTAAGCACCAGGAAGATAGGGATGAAAGATGCAATCCTTGATCTCAAGAACTTCAAAAATCAAAAATAAAAACAGTTTAGTTAATAAAAAAAATTAAGTATGATAAGGAGAGCAATAGAGACATGTACAGGATTCTATGAGAATTTGGAGGAAGAACCCTTAGTATAGCCTGTTAACTCTTCCTAGAAGAGAATATTTCTGAACTGAATCTTGAAGGAAGTGTAGGAATTACCCAGGTGAAGAAGAGAGGATAGGGAAGAAGTCCTAGGCATTAAACAAACAAAAATCATGCTGACTGGTGTAAGGAGGCTGGTGAAAATTTTAGTGAAATCACATGAGTCAGAATTGCATACCATAGCAGGTATGCCAAGGTATTGATGAGAGATTAATAAAGATTGTGCAAATGCTAGAGGAGAGGCTTGCTCTTTGTGACGTGGAAACAGGTGGGAAGGAATGGCATTGGGAAAACTAGATGGACTAGGAGGCTATGGTGGTAAACCTGATCGGAGGAGAGAGAAATATTCCCTGAAGTGAGGCAGAGGTGAGAATGGAAAGAAGTGAATGGGGTAGATTTGAGAGAAATTATGGAAATGATGAGAGAGGTTTGGTAATGGACTTGATGCTCCAACTATGGGAGAAGAAGTCCCAGGATATGTCCAATTCTTACTTGTTTTATAAGGCAAGTGGTTCCGTCAAGGATCAATTTAAGAATTGTGGGTTGAATCTTGAAAGAAAGAGGATTTGTTTAGTTTAGATCATGTTTCAACTTGAGATGCCTGTAAGTTTCTCAAGTGAAGACACCAAATGGTACTTGGATAAATTCAACTGGAATACAAAAAAAAAAGTTAGGGCTAGATATAAATCTTTGGGAGAGGGGCACCTGGGTGGCACAGCGGTTAAGTGTCTGCCTTCGGCTCAGGGCGTGATCCTGGCGTTGTGGGATCGAGCCCCACATCAGGCTCCTCTGCTATGAGCCTGCTTCTTCCTTTCCCACTCCCCCTGCTTGTGTTCCCTCTCACTGGCTGTCTCTATCTCTGTCGAATAAATAAATAAAATCTTTAAAAAAATTTTAAAAAATCTTTGGGAGGTCGTAGTATTATAAATGTTATAGGTAGAAGGGACATTGGACATTTACTTGATTTCTATTATTTTTCAGAGAAACCTCTCCAAATAGAGAGTTAAAGTGATTTGTTCAGTTGGTAATCTCAGGCAAACTGGAAATCAAATGCAGGTATGTCTTATTTGTATCACACACATTAACTGTGCTGCCCTGCACTATTGTTCTATCTATGGTAGGGTAATACTGTTCCAAAAATTAAAAATCACATGCTCAGATGCCAGATACATGAGTGACAGGTTGATTTTATTCCATGATATTTCAAAAGAGTACCTTTCATTCCTGCTCACAATTTATGTTTAAATTTCCAGGGATAAAGGTAATGGGCAGAATAGAATGAAATGATGAAGAAATAGAGTTTGAGTTTGACTGAAAATGACTAATTTGAAAAATAAGAACTTGAAGCAGTGAAGAATCCTTAAGGGACGTTTTATATATATATATGTGTATATATATATATACACATATATATATATATAGATAGACCTTATAAAAATATATGTGTGTGTATATATATATATATATATATATATGGATATAATAATATATATATTGTCTAGAAGAGAATCTGGCCCAATGATAAGCTCCCAGTCAAGCAATTGTAGCTTTATTAGTTTGAAAACACAGCCACTGAGATTATTCCTACAGTGTTCATTAAATTGTGAAAGACTATTCTGAAACTAATGGTCTAGAAGAGCTAAAGCACTGAGCATTCCAAGCGAGACAAGAACTACCCAGGTGTGTAGTTATCACCTGAGGATAACTTTCTTGTTCAACAAGTTTCTTCTTGCAAATGAAACAAAATATAGCCACTGATGAATTCACTCTTTGCTCCAAAAGCATGTGTATAATACTTGATATAGTTGGAATTTTCCCATAACTGTTAGAAAACCAGCTTATGGATCAAAACTAGATATATTTTTGCTGTAACAGCCCAGAGGTAATGTAGAAAATTTGAAGATTAAGAGATTCATTCTCACCTGTCGATGTAATTGAATCTGTCTTCATCCTCCAACCTTTGACTAATATAAATGCTGTGACTACTCAAGAGGATCTTGATCCAGTTTATTGTGTCAACTATGAGATGAAGGGAAGTGGTTAAGTTGACCTCCCTTTTATTATGATTTCAATAAATCTGCATTAAACTTACAGTGATCAAAACCACAGATACGTGAAAAGAAGCAGCGAAGCATAACAGTGCAGCTAAGCTATCGAAGTCACTGTGTTCCATACTCAGAGGTTTGTCCGTCCAGTGCTCTGCCCCGCTGCCAGGCTCGGCTAGCTGACAGACTAGCCTGGAACGTTTCTATCATTGTAATATATTAAGGAAAGTCTGTGCTGATTTAAAAACAACAACAGCAATAATAACGAAAACAAAAACAAAACGATGACAGGCCTCAACCCTGGTAATTACCAGCTTACAACAATGGGAGCATAAAACTGTTTTCTTAAGTTCCATGATCAAGTAGGAGTTTGGACTAGATGGCTTGAGGGGTTAACTTCCACTGTAAGCATCTAGGATGCTGCAGGCTCTTTAACGATACGTAGAGATTCCTCTCTGACCCTTCAGAATACTGTTATCCCCAAGATACTGTTAAAATCTCTTGATCTAGTTAAGCAGAAATATTTTATCTCTCTAGACCTTATAAACATGTACTTAACAAATTTTAGAGTTTCTTTATATGACTGAGAATAATGAAACTCTGACAAACTCACTTTGAGGGGATCTTTTTATCTTTTTCTTTTTAATAGATTTTTTTAAAGGATTTTATTTATTTGAGAGAGACCGAGAAAGTGAGAGAAAGCATGAGTGAAGTGGAGGGGCAGAGGGAGAGGGAGAAACAAACTCTCCACTAAGCAGGGAGCCCGATGTGGGGCTCAATCCCAGGACCCCAGGATCATGACCCAAACTGAAGGCAGATGCTTAACCAACTGAGCCACCCAGGAGCCCTGTGGAGATCTTTAAATATTCTTAATTCTTTATGATCACGACTCTTAATCTTTTTTATTCCTTCAGCAGCTAACACAATGTTTGGCACATGTGATCCATAATTGTCACATATTATCACATAGTAGTCACAGTACTGAATTATAAGCAATAAACACAAACCCTAGCTGATTTAAACAGGAATGAAAAGTATTTATTACACTTTAAGTCATTTAGGGAATTTCTGGGAAAGATGGAAATTGAAGACACCAAGAAAGGAAAGCAATGCAGCCAGAACCAGAGCCAACATCATGTCAAAAAGTGTCAGTCCTGGTTGGCACCGCTTCCTGCAGCCATCATTGTGCGCTCTGGCACCTGAAGATGGTGTCACTGGCACTGTTGGCGCCTCCCCCAGGATTCTTCCCCTCTCACTGCTGGCCCTGCCACTCATGGAAATGGATGTTGCCAACTCTCCAGGATTTCCAAAAGAAATTTTCTCTATTTATTTGAATCCATTTCTTCAATTTCAAAATCTCAGGAGACACATCTAATCAGCCACCCTTAGGTCATGTGCATATACCTCAGCTCCCGGGCAATGCATGGCTTTCCTCTTAACCACATAAGTTAAAGACTTTCGCAGATGTAGACAGCCAAAAGAATGGCAAATGTCTATAATAAAGAGGCCCAATAAATAGCTGCCGAAATGAACATGAATAAATGAATGAACGTTGTCACCTTGCATAAAAAAATGCACTTCGAATAGACAAAGATTTATGCTGCAATGTAGAGATGTAAGGAGTCTGTCATGAATAGTTAACTTTATTTTTTAATAAGAAGATATCCACAACGAGCATCTTACTGTGCAGTTTAAAAAATAACAAGAGTGGTTAGTAGAATGCTAAGGAGAAGAAAACGGAAGAGGGACAAGGATTATAGCATTAAGAAAACTACATTGTATCCGTGTTCTGCTCTATTCCATATACTTCAGAAATTTTAGACCAGGTTGAGAGATGAAACTTCAGTAAATAGTTGGTTTACTGATAAAGCTGGGTTAGGAGATGCCACTTGGAGCAGGAGTCAAAGGAGATCTAATAATTCCCTATAGTATCTATGTTCAGATGAAAGAGAAAGAAGAAAGAGAACTAAACACCCCACATCAAGGACATTTGTGTGATTAGTCAAATAACTCACTTTACTTCTATAGAGAGGAGTAAGAAGTAGGGCAAGAAGTTCCAATTATTTAGGGAAACATAGAAGCAAAAGAAATTTTAAATGGGTTTACCATTTATTATTCTTAAACTTCATTTTTTAAACTTCAGACTTCACTATTAATCCTAAAGATTAATCATGGTATAACCGTTCCACTGTTGGTTGAATTATTTTTCCCAAAAAATTTATATGATGAAATCCTAACCCCCAATACCTTAGAATGTGGCTTTATTTGGAAATAGGGTCATTGCAGATAAAATTAGTTAAGATGAGGTAAACCGAAGTACAGTGGGCCCCTAATCTAATATGACAGCTGTCCTTATAAAAAGGTGAAATTGGGACACAGAAGTACACACAGGGAGAATGTCATGTGGAGACAAAGGCAGAAACCTGAGTGATTGTTCTACACAAGAAATGCAAAGATTGCCAGCAAACAGCCAGAAGCTAGGGGAGAGACATGGAACAGATTTTTCCTCACAACCCTCAAAAGGAACCAATCCTGACAATACCATGAGCTCAGACTTGTAGCTTTCAGAACAGGGAGATAATAAATTCCTGTTATTAAGCCACTCAGTGTGCAGTAATTTGCTACGGCGGACCTCCGACTGCTGCCTCCTTGAGGGTAGAGATAAGCTTATGCTTCTTTGTTTCCTCTCTCAGAAAGAATGCACAGAGCTCTCATGCACTCAAAAAATTGACATATAACTTTGACTCCTCCAAATCTTTACTAATAGCCTGTTGACTAGAAGTCATACCAATAACATAAACCATTGATTAGTACATATTTTGAATGTTATATATATTATGTATTGTATTCTTATAATAAAGTAAGCATGGGAACAGAAAATGTTATTAAGAAAATCATGAAAAAGAGACAATACATTTATAGTACCATACTATAAAAAGTCTACATGTAAGTGAATCCACAGTTCAAACCCTTATTCAAGGGTCAACTGTAGTAGAAAAATGATGATGGGTTGGCAAAGACAAACAAATCCACCACATTCCTTTCCTACCATTCATTTTACAAATTTAGCTTTTATGAATGATTGTATTTCAACAAAGTTTTCTAAAACTAAAATAAAAATTACCAGAATAGACAAATGTAAACAATGGAGGCAGTAAATGGGTGATAAAATTCAGAATGCTGGTGAAGTCCACATGACCTTGGAGAGAAAGCTGATATGACCAAAATAAAGAATTATTCTTCAAAAATCCAATATAAAGAATTAATATTTATCCCTTCAATAGTAAATTTTTTATAAGTTAATGAAATGATAAACTTTTAAAACTAAAGTAACATCAGAAGTGACAGGGTACAAAACATTAGATTAAGAATGGTTCTAGTTCTGGTTCTGGTTCTTTCTTATGGATATTTAGAAAGCACAGTTGTGCAATGCCTACTCTATTTTTAAGAATCTCCCTTCCTAAAAATCTTGTTCTAGTTGTCCTGAAATAGGAGACCCTAGGGGTCTCCTTGTCTCAAAAAGATCAAAAGAAGCGTTAGAGTCCAGAGAACTTTTTATAAGTAAGCACCAGTGTAGCAAGTTCAGATCCTTTCAAGGAAAGTAACAAAAATGAATTAAGGAGTCTCATTCGGTGTGAAAGTATCTGTACCTCTAAAAGTAACAGCATTGGTGATCTCCAAAAATGGGTTGATCCAATGATGCCAGATTTTCTGAAATTATTTTCTGAAAGAAGCAGTAAAAGTATCTGTAATCTAAAATCTTCACTATTTAATACTGATGTATTCTTTTATAACACTGTATAGGCAAAAACAAAACAAGTCTGCCGTCCTGCCTGCAGGCAGCCAATTTGCCACCTCTGGTTTATAAAAGTCCTTGCTATTCTCCTTGATAACAAGAGAAACATTTTGTGTTGTAATTTTTAAGTAGGGATTTTAATTCACTAAATAGCTTAGCTTTTCATATTGTATTGTTTTGTAATGTCTGGTGGTCCCTTGTGCGTGGGTCAGTTCTCGCCAACTGCTGCCTCCTTGAGGGTAGAGATAAGCTTGTGCTTTGTTTTCTCTCTCAGAAAGAATGCACAGTAGGTATATACGATACCTCCGTGTTGGTGGGATAATATAATAAGCGTCCTAAGCAGACCACTTTAGCTTGGCTCTTCTAAGCCCTTTGAACAAGTAACACAAATAAAAATATTTCAGAAAATGTCCTGCTGGATACATGACTTAGACTATCATTTTACTCCTAAATCAAAAACGAAAGCAGTAAACAAATACCTCAATAGCCCCACTTCTGTGTTTCACATTAAAAAGTCTGAACAGTATTAAATGCAGGTTTAAGCTTTCAATTAAATTCAGTTTCATTTATTCATTCAACAGATATTTATTGAGTTTCTATTAAGTGTCATACAGTCTTCTAGGTGCTGTAGATGAAGCAGTTAATAAAGCAAATTTCCTGCCTTTATGTCTAGTAAATTTTTGCAAGGGGTTTTGCAAATAATATGCTGATAACAAGATCTGGGTTGTTGTTTTTTTTTTTCCCCCCTTCTGGTCTTTATTATAATCTTAGAAAATACTCAGTGTTAAAGATATAATTTTTTGATTTATGATCTATTCTTAAATGAACACAAGAAGTCCAGTTACAAACTTTTAAGTAATTATGCTCAATAATTAAACAATCAAGAAAAATCCATTCTATTTTGTTTAAATGATTCAAAGGGAATTGAAAGTAATGGTCTATCTAGCAGAGTTGTGTGTAATTATTTTCCATTAATATTTGCAATAGACCAGAACTTAGGCTTGGAAATATACAGTGCTATGGGGGATATTACAGAAAAGACTAGAAACTAAGTAGGCTTGTATAATGTTGTACTAAGTAGCATTTTATTGTTGTTATATAAGAAAATAACATATTGCTATTGCCATTAGTGCAGCTAGCATGGAGATTCAGACCTTCAGGAATAAACCCTGATGGGGTGATCTCTGGCTGATGTTAACATTTTCCTCTTAGCAACACATACTTGCAAACAAAACAGCATAAATTTGCTATGACCTTGGGGAAACATCAGTTTCCTAAAGATAAATTGACCAACATATAAAAGGCATGTAATTCCAAACTAATCAAACATAAAACAACTTAAATAACTGGCATTCAGGAAATGAGCCAATAAAAAGGAGTGCAGAATCATGTCCTTATCTCGAATTCCTTTTACAAAAGTTGCAAATGTGAAAAGGATGGCTACTGCTTGCACAAGTACTTAGTATTTTTTGCTCAAGCTGTTTAGAGCCTCCAGACCTCTCAGGCAAGTAGAAAGTTCTACTGTTAGTCCTTCTGATTCTGCCTTCCTTGTTTGTCTCCGGGTGAATGTGAAGAAAGAAGTAACCCCTGAAGTCTATACTAGAGCCAGGGCTTCTTTGCAAGTCTGATAAATAAACGGCCATTAGAGTTATTTGCAAGTCAAGACTCAACCAGCAGTGGTGTCTTTGTCATCTCTGTTTCAGTCCCTACTTCTGCCTACTGTACCTCACACCCTGTCACAATCCTCTAACTTCTTAAAGTGCCTTCCTGCTTTCCAGATCATCTAACAACACCTTTGCAAACATGGTAGCAGGTAGTCAAACTTAATGACATGACTTTTTAGGTTTTTTTCTTAATATTGATAAATTTACCCAAAGAAATAGATGTTCTTTAGTCCAAATATAGTAAGATAGTTCTTGAAAAAGAAAGTGCACAGCATGGAAAATAAATTTGTTTAGGATATGATTTTTTGCTCTTTAATCTCCAAAATTACAATGAAGAATAATGCATATGTTGAGAAATTTGGTGATTACTCCTTGTCTCTGGCAATTAACACTCATTGCAAGGAACAATTTCCTCCTCAGCCTCAAAGAACAGATTTTGAATTTAACATGGTATAATGGGGAGACTGCAAAACAGGAACCAACAGAATTAGGTCCTGTTTCTAAGCATTCTGTATTTAGAACAGTCAAAAGACTAAAAAGTCATATTTGGATTTCTTTTTGGATTTTCAGTTTGGATTAGGAAAAGCCTAGGAAACTACCTCATCAACTTCCTTAAATTTCTAAGAGAGGATCTTTTAGCCTTTATGTAAAAACTAATTGTGAAAGACTTATTATTGCAGCACTGCTCATAATTATATTATGATCAGCTTTATTCATCAGAAAGTTCTGTGCAAAATCTGTACTTTTCAAATCCACTGTTGGTTCAAGTTTTGCCTTTTAGATTCACAAGAAGAAGCAGGTTATGTCTCCATATGTGGCTAGATTCACGTATATCCCACACAGGGAGTATTTAGTAAAATATAAGGTGCAAAATGAATGGAAAATTAGTACGTATGGACCCTAAGTTTGGAAGTACTGCAGGAAATATTTCAGTTATACAATAAATATTCATTAAGCTGTGCACTACACTGGGCACTGGAAAAGATCATTGAAATAAATTGTGTGAAAAATATAACTTCTGAATTCATATATACAACTGAAATGCATAAAATTCTTTCAAATTTCACTTAGTTTTTATAAACAATATCTGCCATTTATATTTCTTTGTATTTTACAATTGTATGATTGAGCTCAATAACCTTCTCAATCTAAAACCACATTTCCATACCTATCTCCAACTATTCTCATGCACACACTATTTGCTCCAGGTGACCTAAGCTACTCATCCTTTTCCTAAACATCATTTTGGTTTTATTCATATATGTCTGATTCCTTTCTTTTAATAGTTCCTTCTATCTCTTGGAAAGATCTGTTGAAATTCTACTCACCTAATCCCTATGAAGCTTTTCCCCAACTGTAGTCAGAAGTCTTATAGCAAAGTATATCATTATTAAGAACAATTTCTGTTTTTTAATATACATATACATATATGTATGTTTAATATACATATGATTTTCCATATCATATAACATCATAGCTTCCCCCCCCATGCCATTTTTAAATCAGTGTTATCTTCTTAGGGAGAAACACATACATTTGTTGTATATGGGCTATGCTTGATGAAATGGATGTTTCTCAATCTAAATTGTCCTCCTAAAAGAAGCTCTGAGATCTACATACCACTTGCTTAAAAAAGATAGTCATGAAGAAAAAGATTAGAATATGTTTCCCAAAAGATGAGATTGTAGTGGAGAACTGTGGAGAGATACCCTTTAGAATGATAGTATCCATAGATGCCTAATCTCTGATTATAGAAATATATCAGAAACTTTAGGTCAGGGATCAAGATTGAAAGAGTTACAAAAACACTGGAAATGTTGTAACTTTTGCATGTATATCTTTTAAAAAATGTTTTTAAAATAAAAAGCGTTTTTTTTAAGTTAAGCAAGGTGCACGTGACAGCAACAAGCCATCTGTGATATTCAGCTCTCACACTCCTGTCACTCTTCCCTTTTGCTCCCATGTTCTATTAGCAAATAATATTTATTTAATTTGATCAATGGAAAATTCCACCCTGGTCTTAGCCCTGATGACTATCCCAGAACCGCACTCAATTGGTTGGTTACTTGGGCCACCTTGCAGAATATGCGAGTCTCAGTCGGATGAGCCCATGTGGCAAAGTTTACCTGCAGTCATTGGCCTGGACTGCATCTGAGAAATCTCAAACTGGCCATGTATATAGAGAGGGGAAGACTAGAGCCCTGGGAACATGACTAGCCTACTTAATAAAAGGTTGTTCAACACCATCTAATTTGATGCCACAGCTCATAGCTTCCCAATATCATATGAGCTACACCTATCTAATTGCAACACATGTCTTATTAGAAAGGTGAAAAATCTCATCTATTTTGCTTTTAAACACTTAATAAGAATTACCAAAAAAAAAGAGGTAAAATGGAATAGTTGGGGTTTTCAGCGATTTGACAACAGATAAGAAAGAACATGAATGCAAGAGACAGTTATCACACAGCAAGTTTTATTGGGTAGTGCTTAGACAGGGTTGCATGGGAGGTGAAGTCTCTCAGGTGTTAAACTGTCCAGACACTTAAAGTGAGGGAACTTCTAGAGGAGTAGGAGGATAAGGGAACTCCCGTAAGAAAGAGGGATCAGAGAAGAGGTTTATAAGTCTAGGTGATGTCACTCAGCAGCATGGTGGGGACCCTCTCGGTCAGACAGCCCCAGGAGGGTAGTAGCAGCAACTTGGGGTCCCCTTGGCCTGGGAATATCTTATCTATTGCTAGCAGATGAGGGAGGTGAGGTTTTGCAGGGTATGCAAAACAGGCAGGATCTAAATGACTACAAATCTGTTTGTTTCAGCTATTTTTAAATAGCTGTATATGTAAAAATTTGAATTTGGCACTGTCAGGCTGAATCTTCCAGAAATAAACAACATAGGTGTTAATACACAGAGGCCATCTTTGGCTTATTTATATAACAATAGGGAAAAGGGAGGATTGCATCTCATCTTTGGAGACCATTTTAATAGCACATAGGAACAGCATGAGACTCTGGACCGTATATTCTAACATAAGACAAAAATGAAGAATAGAAGAAGTTTAGTGGGATCTGAGAAGCAAACCTGAGGCTTAGCAGTGGAAAAATCTTAAAGGGTCCCAACAAAGGTCTGTAGCACCCACCAAAAGCCAGTGCCCTCTACTGAAAAGTAAATTCCATTATGCTTTCCAAAGCCTTTCCCCATTTCTTCCTTCTTCTTATCAGTTCAAAGCTATAATTTATTTTGTCTTCTTCAAAATGTTTTCAGCATTTCTGTAAATATTAACTGTTATAACCCTGAGTTTATACTCGATTTTTTTGCAAAATTGTTAAGTGTAAAGCATAGCATTCTACCTAAAACAAAGACCACAATATTTTGTTCTATATTTAGAGTATTACCTTTAAAAATATGTATTTAAAGTATACTATGTGTCAGGCTGTATTATGCCAGACCTTGGCAACAAGTGTTGGGATGAAAGATACATTTCCTGGCCTCATGGAGCTTGTGTAACGAGTCAGCTAGGACTACAGTATGTAACTAGACTGTCTTTCTAAACAGCTTGAGTGGATGAAATAGTGGAGAGCCAATCCATTCTGGAAGTGTATTATTAAGCTTACATATGCTAGTTATTGTAAGAAGTCTGGTAGACCAGTAGCAATAATTTCCTCCATTTTGTGTTTTATATGTCTTCTAGGGTTTCAAGTCTCTGGGAGGAAGGAAGTCTGGTCCAGATCATTTCTTTATAGGTGAGCTGACTACAAGAAAAAGGAAACTAAATGTTGAGTAATGGTCTGCATGAAAAGAACCTGGCAAAGTTCCTGGCTCCTACAAAGTCCACATGTGCTAAAGCAGATTCCTCCTCTATGTTAGGGAATCAAAGGAGAAAGTTTCCCACTCCTCAGTGTAACCCTTACGGAAGGATTCACATCTAATTAGGCCCTTTGAGTTAAAGATCTTTTTTGCTTCATGAGCATGTGGTTGAAATGACTCAGGTTGAATGTTTTCAGGGCCACTGAGTACCAAAAAAACTATTTCTTAAGTGAGGTACTTCAGAAATGGGGAGAATGCTATGGCATCTTCCTAGGACAGGCAATTGCTGCCTACTCCAATGAAACCTTACCAAAGTGTTAGGTTTGTGACACAGAAGTATATTAATTTGCTAGGGCTACCAAAACAAGGTACTGCAAACTGGGTGGTCTTACACAATGAAAATTTATTGTCTCACAGCTCTGGAGGCTAGAAGTCCAAGATTAAGGTGTCAGTGACATTGGTTTCTTGTGAGGTTTCTCTCTTTGCCTTGTGTAAGACTTCCTTCTCCATTCTGTCTTTACTTGGTCTTTCCTCTGTGCATGTCTGTATCTGATCAGGTGCTAAGGATTAGGACTTCAGCATATGAATTTACAGGGATACAATCTGCCCATAATAAGGGGTAGTGACTGAAACTTCCACTCTACTGATGCCACACTTGTTTAATGAGACCATTGTGTAGGATTCTTAAAGAAATAACTTACAAGCATCTAACTCAATATAAAGACAACATCCCTTTGTCTTTATAGCACAATCTCTATTTCAGTTCATTATTCATGTATGAAACCATTATGTGAAAGAGAAGAATGCCTCACTAGTGCTAAGTCATGTTAGTTGGGGTGTCTGCTCTTAGCAAAACTAATAACTCTACCTTAAATCAAACTGATGATTCTTCTAAAAAAATTGGCACCCCTTCCCCTATAGTCAGAGATTCTGTCTTCTGTAATGACAAAGGGCACAATTCTCCCAAAAAGTGACCTTCCACAATTGTAAGGTGATTTTCTGTGACTGCTTATTCTGTGATATAGTTGACAACTCCTCTAAAGAAAAGAAAATCATGTATTTAATCTTTGCTGGGTCCAACCCTTTGTATGTGCACAATTAGTATGTAGTTGAAGACAGTGGTTAAATATGTTCTAGGCAGAGGACAGCAGCTATTAGAGCACAAGCACAAAGAGGAGATGGCTTACAGAGAAATATAGTATTTGATACGAGAGCAGTGTAGGAAAGTTATTTCTGAAGGCAGAAAGTGAGAAAGAAGGGAAAGTAAGTCACAAAGGACTTGGGACATAAAGCTAAAGAATTTCAAGCTTATTCTGAGCTTTTTCCCTATTGTTGTTATTGTTTTCTTTTTAAATGTAAATTTATTTTTGTTCTTTCATAAATGACCCATTACTCAGAATATGTGCCTCCTGAGAGTTATAGGGAAAAACAGGAATCACAAGTTCTCACTGTCATCATTAATATTTTAAAAGTTTTAAGTTCATGAAAATATATCATGTAGTGCTCAAAATATATGACGGATCACAATGCATATCATAAAATTATTCATCAATGCAACACGCACACAAGAGGAGATGGAATTAAAGGACTGAATTTTTATAAGCAAGAAGAGAATACTGAAAACATATGATACTTAAAATATGTAATTTTCAGTTTCAAAGGTCAAGTTGAGACATAATTAATTGAGAAAAATTCTCAAACAATTTATTAAATTTCTTTTAAGTGAAAGTGGTTTCTGAATTCATTTGGAAGGTACTGTCATATCATGTTATAAATGATAAACTCAAATTCAGACACTGAATCAAACTATGGAGGCTTTATCTATGCCTTTAAAAATATATATGGCATTAACTTTTCTTCCTCATGGGTGAAATGCCGCTAGTTTTTATTTATTATTTATTTATTCATTCATTCATTCATTCACTTATTTCTTGAAATGCCATTAGTTTAGATCTTCACTTATAAATTTGACTTAGGAGTTTTCTAGACAAAGAATTCTGCTATGGGCCTGAAATGTCACTGTATCCTCATCCATTGGCTTCATCCTCACTTCATTTATTTCAATAGAATGCTGACATTTGTCTAATATTATTTCTAGGTTATCCCTCCCAGGCTTTTGACCTTTATCCTCCAATCTGAAATGTCCTTTTCATAGGTCGTCCTGTATATTATAGAAAATCTCTCTTCAGCAGAATACTCCCTCCCCTATAGTTGCTTCATATAACCATTGAAACTTGAAAGTTCCCTATCCATCAACTTATCAACTTACCTTATCATTTGTCTTCTTCATTTTAAGGAAGAAGTATTATGTGATAACAGAGTTGTATATAATGTTAAAGAAAAAAATTATTCTGACACTTGTTAAGATGACAAGGAAGACCTTATTCAGGACTACTATGATGAATGTCAATCCTATTGCTATTGAGGAGAAAGATAGGGCTCAACTCTGAATACAAGGACAAGGGGAGATATACAGCTAATGACCAGAATGAGGGGAATCAGTGGATGGAAAATAACTAAGGGACATCAAGGATAGGAGGGTTCTTGCTAAACCAGTTCAACAGAATTCTTGCTGAAGACAGGCCAGAGTACCCAGATATCAAAGGCAGAAGATGAAGAATTTGACCAGTTACCAAGGATGATCAGATATCAAGGGTAGGGATGATTCTCAATGAACTGACTTAGCAGGATTCTTGCTAAAACTGGAGTAGACAAACTAAAGACAAGGCCCAAGGATGAGGCCTAGTCAAAAAGTGTTCAGAGGAGCCTAGCTAAAGTTTGGGCAAGGAGAGAATCTTTGTCAGTAATCTATAGTTACTTCTTTTTATAGGAAATATGAATTACCTCACATTCACTGTTTTTTGTTTTTGTTTTTTTTTAAATCTGTAGGCTAATTAAGTGGGATTTGTTAGCTAAATTATCGATGCTTTCTCTGGAAACTGCTCTTCAACTGTTGCAAAATAAAATTAGGAATGGTAAATATATGATATCTTATCTAGGTTTCTGGTGAAAACTTCCCAACCCAACCTTTGCATATTCATCTTTTAGCATTTGTTTCCCACTTTTAAAAATAAATTCTTCTTTGCCAAAATGTGTATAAAGCTTTTGTGACTCAAAACACTATGCTTACTCCCTCAATGTTCTTGAATTTTAATGTTTCTCCTATTTAAATATTCTTTTCTTTAGCTCTCTGTCCAGATTCTCTGACACATACATATATGTCTGAACTACTCAGATGTGTCTGAAATTTACTGCTGACCTGTTCTTATCTTACACTAATAGCATATACAGAAAAATATGTCTTTGTAAGGAGGAGCTTTTGGCCCTCAATACTGTAAAGGATTATGTTGGCAAGCGATGTCATCCTTCTCAGTATTTTAAGCTCTTTCTTTCCTCATTCCCCTCTCTAAACCTGTGAATAGAATTTTAAGGATAATATATTTTTCTTTTCTTCAGCAGTTTGCTTTTGGAAATGCCTATTTTTGCATAATAATGTGAAAAATAATCTTGACTTCCTTGACCAATAACTGGTTCTTTTTATAAAAATCAGAACAATTATTCTAAACTTCCTTCATATTTCTATTTTTGTCCCCAAAGTTCAACAAATAGTCTGTGATTTTTCCGGCCCCTTGTGATATACCACTGTGCTTAGTAAATCTTGATCTCTGACATTCTTGTCAACCTGTGTGGCAGAACTTTTGTAAAAATTCTCTAAATCAATGTTGAATAATGTCAGAAGCAATTTGGATGCAGTTTGGATGGCCTCCCTCTCCTACTGTAAATGCCACCATCATCACACCTTGTATCACTGTTCTGATCATTTCATCTTCTTCTCATACAAAAATCAGCAGGAAATTTCTTACCCCAAAACCTCTAAAAGTCTTTGTTCATAAACAATGCCACTAGATGAAGCATTTTTACTCTTGAGTGTGTCCGATTCTTCTCTAACTACTATATATGTGTTTCTTCATTCCTTGATGCCTGACATTCACCCATATAATATCCCCTTCAGTAACTATGATGTGGCCTTCCTTCACAATCAAACATCACGAAAAAGTTGTTCTCTTCCATTCCCATCACTATGGTGACTATGTACTAGGCCAATCATCCCAAAATGAAAACAGGAGAAATACTAAAATACTAGAATAAAATTTTATTTATTTATTTTAAAGATTTTATTTATTTATTTATTTATTTATTTATTTATTTATTTATTTGACAGAGAGAGAGACAGCCAGCAAGAGAGGGAACACAGGCAGGGGGAGTGGGAGAGGAAGAAGCAAGCTCCCAGTGGAGCAGGGACCCTGATGCAGGGCTCCATCCCAGGACCCTGGGATCATGCCCTGAGCCAAAGGCAGACACTTAATGACTGAGCCACCCAGGTGCCCCTAGAAAAATTTTAAATTCTTATCAAATGTGCAATCTGAAAGAAAAAAAAAGATTACTGGAGCCAAAAACTATATAAAGACAGGAACACAGATAGTGGAGCAATGTGCTAAAGAAGCTTTCACCTTAAGGAATTTTCATACGAAAGGATCCACCTGCTTTTGAGTAACCTCTGCTAGTATCTGCTCAGTTACCCTTTGTCAGGGCTGAATATTTTGTTATTTTGACACATCCCAATGATAATCACAGGCCTTCTTACTATCCCTGTCCTGAAATTTCACATCTACAGCTCCCTTGTCCCAACTTCAGGTATTTCCACTTCATTGTCTTGGTACTTCTGAGTATCATATGAGGAATTTTCAGCTGATTTTTTCTGTACCATCTGATGGGTACAGGATTCTGTGAAGTTGTCCTTGGGACCAATCATCTTCCTCAGCAATTGCTGCCCTACTAATCCTTTGCCATCTGAATTCAGTACCATGCCAAACATGAGAATTTTCTGAGAAGCTGCAAAAAGGTAAAGAAAGAAGGAAGAAAAGAAGTAAAGAAGGAAAGGAGGGGGGTAAAAGAAGAGAAAATTGCTCACAATCTTTTATTTTTAGATTCCCTCAAACCATATTAAATCCTTCCAGCCACCCAGTACCTCAGGTTTAGATTCTAAGATGGGAATGAGTGTCTCAAAAGTTCTCTTTCTGGTTCTCCCTCTTCTTTTTTTTTTTTTTAAGATTTTATTTATTTATTTGACAGAGAGAGGGAACACAAGTAGGGGGAGTGGGAGAGGAAGAAGCAGGCTCATAGCAGAGGAGCCTGATGTGGGGCTCGATCCCATAACACCGGGATCACGCCCTGAGCCAAAGGCAGACGCTTAACCGCTGTGCCACCCAGGCGCCCCTGGTTCTCCCTCTTCTTGACATTGTCTGTCTTGCCCTTATTTTCACGTTCTCATCTTTATACTCTCTCTTAAACATGCCTCAGCACAACACCAAGTTTTCTTCATCCTATGAGCTTCTCTAAACTTTTCCCCGAAAAATGAAATGTTTTTCTGAAATGTTCTCTAATTGAAGTAGCTAATTCTGCAAGTTGTCATTCACTCATTTATCAAAAATACATTGAGTATCTACCATCAGCCAGAACTATTCTAGAACCTAAGGACTAAGTGATAAATGAGATAGGCAAAATCCCTGCTATGATATATCTTACTTTCTAGAGGGTAGAGACAGATAATAGATAATTTAAAAATAAAACAAATAAAAATATCAGAGATTATTAAGTACCATGCACATATTTAAACCAGGGTAAATACATACAGAGTGAGTGGTATATACACGTAGAACAATTACATTATATTGAGGAATCAGGAAAAATTTCCTATAATGGTGACGTTAAGATATTAATCTTATGGAGAAACTAACCACGTAGAGATAGTGGAGAAGAACATTCCAGGCAGAAAAGAAGACCTGAGTGGCTGAATTATGATCAGTAAGGGGGAACATTTATTGAAATTTTACAGCAGTCAGAGCATATGAGAATGTAAATTGGGGAAAAGTATTTAGATCATATTTAGGTGCAATGGGAAGCCAGTGGAGGGATTGACGTCTTAAAATATCAGTCTAGCTAGTGCCTAGAGGAGTGATTCTTAAAAATTTTCATCTCAGTATTTGGTTATATTGTTAAAACTGTTGAGTATCTCAAAGAGATTTTGTTTACATAGTGCATATCTATTGATAGATGTTAAAACTGAGAAATGTGTTGTTATTTATTAATTTACTTAAAAATAATAAACTCATTACAGATCAACAAAATAAAAGATTTTTTTATTGAAAATAACAGAATTTTCCAAAACATAAAAAGAATGAGAATATTGACATTGCTTTACATTGTCGTGAATCACTTTAAAATCTGTCTTAATACAAGGCAGATATATTCTTATATCTGCTTCTGCATTAAATCTATTGCAAAAAATCTTGTCCCCCATAGATATGTAATTTGAAAAGGGAGGGGTATTTTAATTACCATATCAGATTTCTGTGGATATTCTTTTCTGATACCATACCAAAACTTGACAAGTTATAGTTCCTTCAAAGTTAGTTGCAATGAGCATTTTGAAACCATTAGTGAACTTTTCATACTTAAAATATCTTGGTCTATCTCACATTTAAAATGAATATTTTACCCATGTGTAATTTGATAGAACAAACAAGATTCCATAGAAAGATATAGTTGCATGAGTTATTTGTCTCTTCTTCTTATTGACACATTTCATTAAACAATTTTTTAAAATCATATTTGTTAGTATCACCCCTGACTTCACCAGACAAGTGTTTAAGTATTGGAAACTTGTCAAACTCATACTAGTGGATCCAGTTTTCCAAACTTTTAATTTTTGTCTTAAAAGATAAAATTTTATAATTGGCTTATAATAAACACTGTCAGTTGTTCTCCTTGAAGTGCAATCTTGCTTCACTCATTTTAGAGAAGACCCAAGTCTAAATAACTTCAGTTTTTCTGTCATTCTTTCAAATAAAAATGTTCTATGAATCAGAAACTGCTAATTCCTCACATAGCACAAACAACTGAACAAGTTTTACCTTGCACAACTATCATACCTTTGTATGGAGCAAAAGTGTTTTGTGCGTACTTCCATTTGGTCACACAACATATTTAAACATCATGCATTTATAAGTTGAAGTTTAATAAATTTAATATTTTTTCTTATCAGAGATATTTTTAAATTAAATTGATTTCTCTCTAACTGCAAGTGTATGGTGATGACAAACATAAAGACTAGCAGTACAGTTTTATGTTAACATACTGTGTAGTATTGGTTTCAGGAGAAGAATTTAGTGATTCATCACTTACATATAACACCCAGTGCTCATCGAGCAAGTGTCCTCCTTAATTCCCACCTCCCCTCCAGCCACCCTCAGTTTGTTCTCTCTAGTTGAGTCTCCTATAGTTTGCCCCCTTCTCTGTTTTTATCTTATTTTATTTTTCCTTCCCTTCCCCTATGTTCATCTGTTTTGTTTCTTAAGTTCCACATATGAGTGAAATCATATGGTATTTGTCTTTCTCTGACTGACTTATTTCACTTAGCATAATACACTTTTGTTCCATCCACATTGTTGCAAATGGCAAGATTTCATTCTCCTTGATGGCTGAGTAATATTCCATTGTGTCTATATGTGTGTGTGTGTGTATATATACACACACACACACACACACACACACACACACACATTGAGGTGCCTGTGTTGGTCTTCTGAAGCAGGGGCCTGCTGCACTGGCTCACAGTCAGACCTGCCCTCGTAAAGACGCCACTGCTGGACACAGGGGAGTGGGGTTTGGTGTAAGTGACTCCGGCCTCCACTAGAGGCACTCTGTTTCTCTCTGAAGTCCAACTGTTCTAGCGGAGGGGGTGTGGAAGATGGCATCACCCCACCCTCTCATGCCCTGGGAGGGGAATTTGTGGCTGCGCTATTCAGGAAGCCCTTACAGAAAAGGACCATCTCCCCTCCTTTGTCTCAGGCTTTTGTCAGATCCCAGTCTTCAACCTGTCTGTGCATGAGCCATTGGCACACTGAGTGCCAGAGTTCTATGTTTTATCTCTGGCTGGCAGCAGGTATTCAAAATTCCAAATCTTAAAGGACCTGGCAAGGTGTGGAACTCCCCCCGCCTCAGAGGAGAGTTTTGCAACACTGTGCCTGACACCATTTTGTCCCAGAAAAGCAGTCACATGCCCAGAGTCTCTGATGAAGCACGGCAAAAAGCTGCTACCAGGCTATCTGCCTTCTGCACTTGCCTCTGTTCCCTGCTGTTGAATGGTCATTCCATGGCAGCCGGCAGGCCTTTTGTCCTTGGAGAGGCAAAACACCTTCTTCCAAATGTACTCCAGGAAGGGGAAAGTTGTCTCCTAGTGCAACCCAGGGGATCCTCACACTATAGTGTCTTGTGTGAATACTACACACTACTCTTTCTCTCACTCTCTCCTTCTCTACCCAGCTTCTCTCCATGAAAAGAGCTCCCTCACCTCCACTAGTGTGACTTTTCTCTCCCCCAGTTCACATCGCTGAACCTTGCATGTGCCACATTTTCTCCCTCCAATTGTGCAGACTGCTTACTTAATCCTCAGATCAATTTCCTAGTTGTTCAAAAATGATTTGATGTTGATCTAGCTGTGTTCAAGGAATGAGGCAAGCCCGGGGTCCCCCTACTACTCCACCGTCTTAACTCCATTTCCTAAAACATAACCTTTGTAAGGATTTAACTGAGGAAGATGGTATTCTTTGCAAAAATGCTTTATTCCAACTCAACTACCATGATCTTTCTTTTATGTAAAGTTTCTAAAAATTCTTTTTGCCTCGAAACTTCTTGATGAGACAAACACAGGTTTTCTCTGGTGACAAATAAGATGATGCTATGTTGGTTCTTCATCACAATCATATCATCATAGAGGTGTTGGCACAATTAAGGTTTTTAGTAGAAGTAAACTTATAATGAATATTCATGTGAATTTTGATAAATTGCTGAAACATTTCCTATGAGTAGTAGACTTAATTCATAGGTAAATTCATTCACAACATGTAATTTTAACTTTCAGCACTTCAACTTACATTGCAGTTAAAATGGAATATTTAAGCTAATCTTTCTTAACATTATAAATAGAATCACTTACATCAACAAGCAGTTTCTATGTTAATTCTGGCACCACCGATTTCCCCTTTATTTAAATGTAATAATATTTAAGAGTTATTTCGCGGTAGAACTTTTAACCAGATGATAACAATAATTTCTTGTGAAAACAAATTTAAAATTAAATATCAAAATTCCATTCTGACTACCAAATTTTGAAGGATTCTGACTAATGAATAGATCCCTTGATATCTTTCTCTATATGATATGTTTGGGAAATGATCAAGCCTTCCTTTTTGTTTCTCTCAGGATGAATAAGGTTATGTTATGGTGACAAGTAACTCCTAAATCTCAGTGATTAAAACCTAAAATGATAGTTTCTGCTTGCACTACATAGCTATCAAGGGGCATAATATAGGACTCGGCTTATCACCATCACCCTAAGTCCCATACCAATAAAGCCACCCCTATCACAACTGGTCCTAGTATCTGGAAATATTGCCTGACCACTGTCCACTTACCTCCTCCAACCATCCCTTCCCCTGCAGTGAATTGTTACGGTTTTTGTTTTATTTTGTTGCAATTTTCTTTTCTTGTTTTTTTTTCTCTTCCTCATTCCCAATCTTTCTTCCTGTTTCTAACTTTATAGTTCCATCATCCCCAATTTAGAATTTTCTGATTTACTTGTGATCTCTCCTTTTAGAAGTTTCCAGTTGTTACTAATAATAGAAATATACCATATTTATGTCTGAATCTGGGAGGATACACAGAGTTCTGAATTTGTTTTTTCCATCAAATGCTCAGCCTTAGAATGACATATGTCACTTCTACCTGTAATTCATTGGCCATTACTGATTATATGACTGCACACAGCCACAATGACCTAAGAAATGCAATACTATTGTAAAACTGGTATGAAGAGAGACAGAAATATTTAGTGAAAGACATTAATGCCAGACAGTCCACTCTCTGGCCATTTACTAGGTTCATTTTTGCTTCAAAGCAAAAGACACTTCCTCCTTTCCAAAAAGAGGTAACTCTAAACTCCCATAAAGTAAAGACCCAAACCTCAAACTCCACAAACTCTGATAAACAGTAGTCACTACAGCAGGTCTAGTTATGATCCTCTCTTGATCCATAGATATACCAGAAAACTGTATGCCCACCTCCAAAAAATCTACAGTGATTGAACAAAAACAGAACCATCAAAATAAGCACTCCCATTCACAAATGGTGATAAAGGAAAGTACACAGGTGTTAATGGTCTACAGCAATTCTGATATCCCATGGGCTAGGAGAAGACCCTGTAGTGTTTGCGGTAAGTATATCTCAATTAGGCCCCAATTCCAATGTCAAGAAGTTCTGGTCTTTGGCCTCTTTGATCCTTAGTACTGCCTCCAAAGATATCTTCTCTCTTCTATTATTCTGGCACATCTGAAGTAGATATTGAGGATTTTAATGTCCTGAGGGGGCTGATCAGTTTTCTTAATCTACTTCTTGTTTGTAGAAAGTTGGAGAGTTAAAAGTTAAGTTTCAAATAATCACAGATGTTTTTAGCCTAGGCTCAGTGGTTCCTTTGGCAAGGTAACTCTCTCAAGAAGTTTGCTTCAAATCTGTTTGATTCCAGCCAGTCCCATGAGCCATGAACCATATCCAGAGTTAATTTTGAAATATGTCTATCTCTTGATGTAAGGAGATTTTAGGAACCTCAAGTCTTTCAGGCTTAGTGGAAGAGTCATATCCTTAACTCTTTTCCCTGAACCATTTTGTCCAATCAAATGAATATACCTCCTATCACTTTAATCCATCAAGAAGTTTTAACAATGGATGTGACAACCAAACCCTTGATTGCATTCTTGCTGCATGGCTGATTTTTAATCAACCTTTGTTGTTCAAGGAATTTCTCAATAGTATCTTTTACTGGTCAGGACTGAAACACAATTGCTTTTTCCAATCCTATAATTCCTTACATTTTTGGACTCTCTCTATGCTCTCTCATTTGTGCTTAAAAACTGGCCAATTATTTTTTTAATGCATTTCTTCATCTCTGTATTTCTAAAGTGCAGTCAATGATAACTAACACACATTACTAACTTCTATTTTCCAAACTCATTCCCTAAAGTTATAAGGTCAGAAGATAAATTATTTGCATTGCACATTTTACAGCTTTATCATCATGTATTTCTTCATTACATAACATGGATAAATATCTTTCTAATCTCTAATAACAGTTCCCTTATCATCTAGGGAAATATCTTAAAGCAGTATAAAATATGTTGTTTTGTTGTTATAGAACATGGCTTCCAGTACCAAGTTTGCATCAGTTAAGATAGACTATCTTAGGCTGTGAAAAATGAAAGATGAAAGGAAGGATGGAAAGAAGGAAGGAAGGAAGGAAGGAAGGAAGGAAGGAAGGAAGGAAGGAAGGAAGGAAGAAGGGGGAGGGAGTGAGGGAGGGAGAAAAACTCCCAAATATCAATACTTTAAGAAAACAAAGTTTTAGGTTTTGTTCTCATTATATGTGCATTGTGGTTTGGCAAGAGTACTGTATACATAATCTTAATTCAGGGAACTAATCTGTCAAAACAATCTCTTAAATATTGCTGCTTATGTTTTAGTTTTGTATTGCTTTGTAAAAAATTACCATAAACTCAATGGCCTAAAATAACATTTTAAAACAATATACATTTATTATCTTATAGTTTTTGTTGGTCAGGGCCTGGCACAATCTAGCTGGATCTTCTCTCAATGTATCACAAGATGGTAATCAACATTCTTTATGGGACCATGGTCCTCCTCCAAAATCACATTGTATTTGACAGAATTCAGTTCCTTATGGATGTAGGAGAGAGGTCTACTTTTGGTTGCTGACTGCTACCCAGGTCCCGCCTTCAGGTCCTAAGAGCCATAGTTCCTTACCACATATCCCACTCACAGACAACATGGCAGCTCACTCCATCAAGGTCAGCAGGGAAATTTCTCTTTTAAGGGATTACCTGATTAAATCAAGCCTACCCAGAATGATTTTTATTATTTCAAAATTAACTCGTTAGCAACCTTAATTATGTCTCCAGAATCTCTTCAACTTTTCCATGTAATGTAACCTAATCACATATCCAGTCTCAACATATCCACCACAGGTCTTGTCCACTTTAAGGAACAGGGATTATATATAGAAGGTACACTAGGAACAAGAACTTTAAGGCCACCTAATGCCTACCATGTATTATGAGAAAGGACTTGAGAATCTTTAAGGGTCCTGCCCTGCCATTCAATGCCAAGCCCATAGTTGACTTCTGCTCACACCCCATTGGCTAGAACTAGTCTCATGTTTCCATTGAAACATAGGAGACCATAGAATTAAATCTTACCATATTTCTGAAAATACTAAGTCATTGATCAGTGATTCCCACATAGCCTACAGATAGAAAAATGTGTAGAAGTCACTATCCACTATCTTTAACCAAATCTTTGAGATATGTGTAACACAAACTCAAAACCAGTGATGTGAGAAGGCAACATCTTAGGTTTTTTATTAAGCTTACATATTAGTCTGGGAGTAGAACACAGATCTGGAATATGAAAGAGAAGGAACCTCAGTGAGGTTAAAAAACTTGCCTTTGGTCATACTGGGTGTTAGTAACAGAGCTGTCATTTAACCTAGTTTGTCCATGCTCTCTCCACTGTCCAAGCTATTTTATATGTATGTAGACTATGCAGGAACACTGTTATGTGAATTGCCAGAGTGCTGGAAATTTGAAGTAGAGATTTTATACTTAATAAGTAATAATCGTCCAGTTATTTTTTCATTGATTCATTCATTTATCAAATAGGTATCGACAAACCACCACATTTCAAGCATTAGCTTTGAAGTAGAGATAATACAATATTAAGATACAAACCAGGACTTTAAATTTTTTCCCTTAAATTTAAAGATAAATGTGTAGAAGACTTCTGAAGTTTCATAATAAAAATGTTTCATAGTTTTTAGTAGTAAAGACAGAGACAAGGAGCTATCTTACCTTTGCTCTCCCTTTCCTTTCTAGTCTGAGAACTCTATTATTCTACAGTGTAGGAACAAAAAACTATGTTCTGCCTGACATGTAAGTAGAAGCTTTAAAGTCTCCAGTAATAGCCAAATATAATTGATACCTCTATACCAATCAATGTTTTTGTCATCATTCTTAGAGACTTCAGTACCCATGAAAATGATTTGTGCAATATCATGGCCTCTTAATTTCTTAGTCTTATCAACCCCAAAGATCTGTGTTTTTTTCCTGATCTCACCCAGTCATCTACATCCCTATCTTGATTCATAGCAACAGTTTATTTCTTAAGCTTCTTTTCGTTTATTGTTAAAACGTCACATTATTCCTTCCTATACCTTACTCTCAGCTGATGACCTGACACATTCATTGAGCCTTACTGTTCAGTCTGCATGGGTGCTTTTCTCTACATATGTTCATGGCTGGTTTCTTCTTAGGACCTGCCCACAGAGCAGATTAAGAACAGGAGTCCGAGCAGGCTGGAATCACAGTTGAGTGAAGCATGACCAAAAGCCAAAAGGGAGAAATGACATTATATCCAAACAAACCCCCTGAAGTTAAAAAAAACAATGCAACAGCTTTCTTACTGTAAGCAATATTTGAATAGGCGATGCTGGAACTAAAAGATAAGAGATAATAACACCTTTGTCAGAAAGATTGAGAAGGAATGTTGACCAAGGTCCTTATTCTCCAGCAACAGAGAGAAGCTATATGAATTCCACCTCAACTACATAAAAAGTCTGCAATGCAAATGTTAATAATGTATAACTATATTTATTGATCTAGAAAAATGTTCCTGATACGTGTTTAATGAAAAAGGCTTACAGAAATCCGTATAGTATACTCTCCTTTTTTAAATGCTAGAAAAACAATAGAGGTCCATATCCCAATATTAACACTTAATAACTTGGAGTAGAAAAATATGGGTAATGTATTCATTTTTCATTCCTGAATTTCATATTTTGCTTTAGACTGAATATATTAATTATGTAATAAGAAGTAGAGAACCACTAGTTTGGAATAAACCATTCAAATGGTCCATATGCATCCTGGCATATGAAAAATATACATTGAGACACAGCAGATGAGAAAGACAAATCAAGATCAAGAGTCATAATCCTCATTGTATGCATCAGGTATACTTTGATAGAAAATAATTCAGTGGCCAGCCTGAAATGTAAGAAAATAACATGTTCATTTTGTACAGAATCCTAGAAAGATTCACTAGTATAACAACAATAACCAAAAAAAAAAGGCATTTTCCTGAACGCATTCAGTGCCCATCATTTTTATAAGTATTAAAGCTCAAAATAAGCTTGATAGATTTTATAGATAGATAACTAATCTGATAAATTACCGTTTGTTTCAGTTCTTCATACTACTAATTCTGAGAGAGAGTTTACTTACTCTAAGGTGTGTTTCAGGGATGCCTTCAAAACCTAAAAAAAATTATATTAGAATTCTGTTTTTATTAATTTAATTTTTATTTGTAGAGAGAATTAGTATTCTTTTTTTAAAAAAAAGATTTTATTTATTTGACAGAGAGAGACAGCCAGCGAGAGAGGGAACACAAGCAGGGGGAGTGGGAGCAGAAGAAGCAGGCTCCCAGTGGAAGAGCCTGCTGTGGGGCTCGATCCCAGAACGATGGGATCACGCCCTGAGCCAAAGGCAGACGCTTAATGACTGCACCACCCAGGTGCCCCCAGAATTAGTATTCTACCTTTTTTTTTTCAATATGACTATTTATAGGATGCCTGGAATATAAGCTACTACCAGAAAAGAGTGTGGTGACAAGTCAAGGGGCTGAAATTTTATAGCCAGTGCTGGTTCCTTGGGAATGTGACCTATACAATGACACCGGGCCCAGTGCTCAGAAGGTCCCCCCACTTGGTTTAATACTCTGATGTTGCCATCTTGAAATTTAATGATTTTTGAGAAAGAAGCACTTAATTTTATTTTTCCCTGGGCTCCACAAATTATATAGCTGTTCCTGCTTATAGTATGTTATA
Source organism: Ursus maritimus (assembly GCF_017311325.1). Taxonomy (NCBI): domain Eukaryota; kingdom Metazoa; phylum Chordata; class Mammalia; order Carnivora; family Ursidae; genus Ursus; species Ursus maritimus. The sequence continues at coordinate 59,002,301 of NW_024424452.1, forward strand.
ACTTGTGATCTACATTATTCTGGGATGAGATGGGAAAAGTCACACACACACAAAAGATTAATTCATTGGACATCAAATATACAGGTATTAGAAATAGTCAAATGACTATTTGGGTATTGACCAAATTTTCTTTTGAAATTGCTTCAGTTATTTCCTGACATAAAAGAATTCTTTTTTTTTTAAGATCCTATTTTGACAGAGAGAGAGTGAGAGCACAAGCAGGGGGAGTGGCAGGCAGAGGGAGAGGGAGAAGCAAGCTTCCACTGAGCAGGGAGCTTGATGCGGGGCTCGATCTCAGGACACTGGGATCATGACCTGAGCTGAAGGCAGATGCTTAACTGACTGAGCCACTCAGGCACCCCTAAAAGAATTCTTTTGTGAAGAATTTAAGATCACAGAATCAGGAAATAAAGTAGAATTGGTTGGATTAGTTGAGCATGACTTTGTTTATGTCAGGACTTGTGACCATCAGGAGTTGGCAATTATAGGCAGCCCCTGGGTCTTTGAGTGGTAAGAAGCAATTGAACAATTTTACATTTATTCATTGCATACAACGCTTACCCAAGTATTGTTCCTGCTTCGTTAGCATTTTTTACAAAGTCTTTGGAAAGGCAGGACATAAGCTGACAATTCTTTAAGGAGAGCTTTTTTTTTCCTTAATGTAAGAAGAAGGTGAGGAGAAGAGATTTTGTTTTTCTAATAAAAACAGAACACAGCTTGGTGAATATGATACCTTCTCATAAACCCATAAAGAACCAAAAGTTTATGCAATTTTAAAATACCTCAGGAAATATTCATGAATATCTTTTAATTCCAAGTCATTTAACTTGCATTTAAACATGCTAGCCTAGCAAAATCATACTGGTAATTTCATTGGTACAAATGAAATAGATCTGAATGGAGTGGGATTTGGGGAAAAGAAAGAAAATTAAAATTATTGCCTTTAGGAAATAACACTTTTATAACATAAGAAAATTTTAATAACTTTAAGTTTATCTACCAAAAAAATCTTTTTAGAGTTTGAATCCAAGCAATCAGCTGAGTGGGAGAGACTATTGTGAAAATCCTCACTCCTTTACTTAAGAGCTGAGAGGTTATGTGACATAACCTCTCTTAGGAGCACATTGTTCATCTGATTGTAATGCTTTTTTAAAAATATTATTTGTAGATTAAATGTGAAAATATATGCAAAATGATTGGCATATTGATGCACAAAAGATGCAACTTCTTGATTTCTATTTGTATTTTATAAAATAATATATTCATATGCCACATGTTTAAACATTTGCCTATCAGTTTATTATCTATCTACTCAATTGGCATAAAAGAGAGCCCAGGGTATCTCTCTTTCTCTCTTCTCAACTCCTCCAACCTTCCACGAAGATCTGACTTATTCTTTTTCTCAGTCTCTGGCCTACGTCATTTACTCCTGTCAGGTACTGGAAGAGTATGAAGGGCTTTAGCAATTCCAGTTGGGAGGGGAAGGTAAAAAGATAAATTTTTCCCAATCCAACTTCAAAATGAAACAACTAGTAGGCAAATATAACTTAACACACTTAAGATTATCTACCACTTAGCATTCACTTTGGTATGTTATTATGCTAAAAAGAGTCCCTGTTTTTTTTTCCAACCATCCTAGAGGCTCCGTTCTGCTGTCCCAGATTGATTAGGTCATAGCTAGACGATAGTGTGGTGGTACCCTGCTCTGAGAAAGGGATAATCCTGGAATCAGGAATTCTAGAACATAAGCATATAGAAAAAGGTGTACATATAGATACAGAGTATATTTTATATAATCAATTAGTTGGTAAGTGAGATACATTTTGAACATTTAATGGATAAATGCAGTATTCTGAGGGGGTTGGATAGTTTTACTGCAGGAAGATGAACAAAGCAAAATGAGCTCTATAAATATTGATCTCAGTGGAAGCAGACACAGACTCCACACTATTTAAATCTTCATAGGGTCCAAACTTCCCACTAAAAGTACAAATTATTTATATTAGAATATCAGACTAAAAGCAGTAAGGCTTCTTACAAAAATTATTAAGAAAGCCCGAATGAGTCAAAGAAAATAGCAGTGTAAAATAATAATTGATTGTATCGTAGGTTTCCTCTTTGAATCTAAGCATGTAAGCTCTAAAGATATATCAGGGAAAACTGCTCCATACAAAATTTTCATTTGTCCAAAAATGACAAAGAAAAGACAAGCAGTTACACTGTTTTAAAAAATTACTTGAACAATTTAAGGGAGGAATATTTCAGTATGCTTTTGTTTGTGATTAGGACAGCACAGTTTGGATCATAAATTTCATGCCTGAGAAGTGCTATGGGTTAGTGAGATTAATTTTTTAATATCACACAATGCATTGACATTGCAATTTGCACTTGTGTTTGTGTGTTGTTTGTGTAACAGAGGCTTTTACTTTACTTTATATATACTTTTTATAAAGAAACTATGTTTGAACTTTGTCTTTGTGGTTAATTGCTCTGATATTCTTGAAGGAAGAATCTTTATAATGAAGCTCCCTTTCTTTCCCATGAACGGAACATTAGGGAAGCTCTCCGGGTCCCAACATTTGGGAAGCTCTCCATTCTATCTTAGAAACATTAGTGCCTCTGAGTTGGCAGATTCAGATAGCAGCTTCTTCCTCCACATTATGGGAATTTAGAAAATGTTTGTCTTTCCTCATCAAAGTCTAGTATTTAATTGGTTCTCAACAATTAATCAATGAAAATAATATCGATGTAGAATTTTTTAAAACTATGAGAAATATCCAAAAAGTGAAATATCTTCCAATGTAATAATAGTATGTATATCTCCATAGATATACATAATATACACATTAACAAATATTCCAAGACACATACATACACTGTACACAACACTCACATGTATAAATGAAATAACATTTTTTTCTAGGAAACCAACAGCTACTATTTTAGATATTAAATATAATATAATCAAGTATACAAGTGGCCTGGTATAGCTAAATATGTTTCAGTACACATGTTGAGCCTTATTCTATTGATTTATGTATGAATTGCTCACGTAAGTTATTTCTACTCTAAGAAATTATTCAGTGTGGTTAATATGCATGGTAAAAAATGCTGATGGGAAATACAGAGAAAGTAATCTCTTCCTCTGTCAAAGGATTTGCATTTAAGATTAGAAAGCAATAAACAGAACTTTTATAAAATAGTCAGGAAACAGCGTTATTAAAGGATTTTCAACTGAAGTTCAAAATACTTGGTCACACTCTTTACAAATTGTTCCCCTCTTTAAAAATATTTTTAAAGGAATTACTCATTGATTTTGCAAAATTTTGGCATAAATCAATATTAAATCCTGTAACTGATGCTATACTATCTAGAAATAAGTAATTTCTGTTTTTTTCTCATTCATTTCTATGTAGTGTCTCCACTGACTGGGGACAAATAGGAATATGTTCACCTAGAATATTACTATGAAACTGTCTGATCCTAATGCTTGTATCTAAAATAGCATGTGGTTATGATCCACCAATTCCACTTTTAAGTATATATCCAAAGAAAATGAAATCAGTATCTCAAAGAGATGTCTGCACTTCCATGTTCATTGCAGCATTTTTCACAACAGCCAAGATATGGAAACAATCTAAGTGTCTGTGAATGAATGGGTGGATGGATAAAGATTTGTGTATTTAAAGGGAAATATTATTCAGCCAAGAGAAAAAAGGAAATCCTGTCATTTGCTACAACATAGATGGACCTGGAGGGCATTACGCTAAGTGAGATAAGTCACATACAGAAAGACAGACACTGTAGGCTATCAGTTATATGTGGAATCTAAAAAAATCCAATTCACAGAAACAGAGTTGCGTGGTAGTTCCCAGGGGCTGGGTGTTGGAGGAAATGGGGAAATGTTGGTTAAAAGGTACAAACTTTCAGTTATAAGATGAATAAGTAGTGGGGATCTAATCTATACCATGGCGATTATAGTTAGTAATACTATTTTATGTACTTAAAAGTTGCTAGAAGAGAAGATTTTAAATGTTCTCATCACAAAAAAGAAATAGTAATTATATGAGGTGTTGGAGGTTTTAGTTAATGCTATGGTGGTAATCATTTTACCATATGTAAGTGTATCAAATCAACATGTACACCTTACGCTTACACAGTGTAATATGTTAATCATATCTCAATAAAACTGGAAAATAAAATAGCATATGATTAGTAAAAATTTAAAACGTAGATTGCTTGCATTCATCAGTTATTATGCATAACATGTGCCCTTAAAAGCACTCATTCATTAATGTAGGTGGTGCATCTTTGCATTCTTATTCAGTATGTGACATCATGATAGAGTGATAATATTCCATAAAATGTAAAATTATGCAAATGTTACTCCATGCTATAAAAAAATACTGTGATTTGCTTAGTGTTTCAGAAATTTAAATTATGTTCAAAAGTAAGTTTTGTTTGAATTAAGCTATAATACAAAATCTAATTCTTTTTTCTTTTGCTAAATCCTACATCTCCATGTGAGCCAAGGCCCATTTTTAAATCACATTAAAAAAACAGCTAAATTTATGTTATTTCCCATTTAAGAATGATGTTTACAATCGAAGACAATTATCCAAAATAGAAATTGAAAATTTCTCATGCTATTATATTAAACCATTTTAAAGGACTTCCTTTAGAATAATACAAGATAAATTGCAAGCATTAACATGGTATGTGAGATGTTCAATGATTTTTTCCTCTCCCTGCTTCTCCATCCTTATCTCTAGTCTCCACTTAGCCCTGCCTCATTCTTCATATCAGGATCCACAGAGACAACAGTCTTCAGAGGTTTGACAGCTTGCCTAAATGTGTGCCCACAGTTGGTCCCTCCTCCCTAACTCCTAAGTCCACCTCTGAATTCACCTGCAGCTGTAGAAAAACAGTTTTTGGCATGTTGATAGCATTTCACTCTATATGCTGCATCTCTCTCCTTCACTACATGAGCCTAACTCTAACCCCATGGAAGCTTGCTGACTGGTAAGTTCATTGAGAACAGGGGCCACAACTACTTCCCCTTCAAGCCTACAGGATAGCACAGTGCTTGGTATGAACTCGGCACCTATAATAATAAATAAGTGAATACTTTTTTTTCCCCAAAAAAGCACTTAGATGTCAGGCAATGGTTTAAGTGCTCTCCTATATTAACTCATTTAATCCTGATGTCAACCTCTTGAGGTATGTACTATTATTATCACTACTTTAAAAATGATGAAACTGAAACAGGGTGAGGCTAAGTGAACTTGCGGGTCATACAGCTAGCAATTTATGAGCCCAGGACTGGCTAAGACTAGAATCTATGTCATTCACAGCCCCCTGTCAATGCTTCTCTTGATTTAAATATCAAAGCATAATATCTAACCAATATAAAACATGATTTCCTATATTTTTGTTAAAGATCTCAATATCTTATCTGAGTTAACCCCTATTCTCTCTACCTAGTTTTCAAAAGAAGCTAAAATTCTCTCTCAAATTAAACAATATTATTTACAAAAGTACTAGTAAGAAAATATTTGAAATGCAACATTCCTAAATATCATATGATTTGTAAGTAATCAGTGTAGATTTCCTTGTGTACCAGAAATTTATTTAAAAATATTTATTTAACATCTTACAAAAAGTAAGATGCTCTGTGTAGATGTTACTGGTTTTTCACGGTCCCTACTCTTTGAGAAAAGATTCAATGATTATTTCTGAAAAGTGAATGATAAATGATCAATTCTCAATGCATTGTTTAGCTATGTAAATAAAACTGAAATGTTAGGCTCCTACTACAGATGCCGTTAATAGCAATAGTCTTGGTAAATTTCAGAGAACAAGCCTCAAGTGACACTGCAAGTCCTGTTTCACACTGTGTGCATCCTGTTTCCTGTCGACAGTGGCTATAATGGGCACATAAACTAAAATTTACACACTATTTAATCTGCAAATGTTCTGTGTCCTTAGCCCTTAGCAATGGAAATACGCCAGTATCTTTTTCTTATATAATACCCTGTCTCTATCAGATTTGAGGCAATTTTATCTATCATGGAATTATAAATTGTTAATGTCATTTCTGCATTAGTAGGTTCCTAACAATCTTAAATCCAGATAAAGAGTTAAAGTAAAATTATACCACAGTTGTCTGATCAGAAAAGCCTTCAGTACATATCTAAAATATATTCCATTTAAAACAACTATAAATGCATCATCTAAGTAAAGTTAAGGAACTATTTTAAAAATTTAGGAGTCCTTGGCCAAATCTCAACTGGAAGATGAAATATCTAAAAACATTATCTAAATGAATAAGACAAGGTGAAGAGATTTATTTTGTTACCCAAACCATATAATTTAACATTGACCTTTACTTTTTTACTAACCTAAATTTTCTGTAATCTAATTTTAGCCATTATTTTAGGTACATGTTTTATTTGCCACATTATTCTGTCCTATGTAAATCTCAATAAGGAAACAGGACTTTTTAAATGTGATAATTATTTAAAATTTCAACTTCTCTTATTTTTTTCTAATAGTCTAGTAAATAATAGCTTTACCAAAAAGTACGGAAGAAAAAGGAAAATTAAATGAAACTTTACAACCATACATAGAGTATGATATTTGCCATTGATAATTAAGTTTGTATATCTCACCAACTGCATTATTATTATTTTTCTAAAAGTTATTTTCCAATTATGTTTTCCATAAAACACAGTAATCTCTCCAGCATAGAGAACTACTCAGTGAAACAATGTACCTTAGGTTTCAGGTAGAAATTTTATTATAAATACCTGCAAAATATTCTTCACTTGTATGGAACTGGGTTTTATCATGTGGGCATACTATTTCTTAAAGGCTTACATCAGGATTAAATTTGAGGACACATTAGGCTTAACAGTTTTAAGAGTTTGATCTGAGAAGTTTTAGGGTAATTGTCAAGTTTTAATGAACATATCTTAATTTTGTAAAATAAATTAATTTTAATTTATTTCTTTATTTTATATTAGACAACTACCAGAGATAGGAATGAAAAATCAGTTTATTTGCACATTTGTATTTTAGAATTTTCAACACTGTTTGGTAAATTTCTAAGTTCTTGATTCTTTTTAAGTGTCAAAATTGAGGCAATACATTTTGCAATGCTCTGAAATATTTAAACAACAACTGTGTTGATGGAGAACGGGAAGACGGATTTGAGAGGTTTTTGACTTGCATCAAGTAGTTTGCAGTTAACTACAAAGGATCTACGAACCTGAATATCTCTGTGTACAAAGCTGCATAAAACAAATAGGTAGATAACATCATACACTTCATGTTCCATTGCCCAAAACATATGCATGAGTCATGATAAATAATGTATATGCTTATTTAAAACCATTAATTAAACACTGGAAGGCTTGCCACCAAGGGGATAATTGTTTATATGTTCAGTTTCAGAGTATTTACTGATCATTTTGACTGTGATATAGAGAATAACTTTAATATGTCACTGTAGTAAAAGAACTACTTTCTACTAGGAGCAAGGAGGTGAAGGACATGAATGGATTGTAGAGACAAAAAAAATCCTTTCAATTCCACATTTACATTTTTACTAGAGATATGGACTGTAATATTTAGGCATCAAAGAGACCATAGAAGAAAACTATTTGAGCAGTGAAATATATGAGGACACAAAATCACTCTTACTTTCAAAATTATATATTGTCATTAAACCAAACTCTCAACTATCAGGATAATTTAATTTTACCCTCATCCTGTTTTCTGGGCTTTTCTTGTTATGAATTATGTGTGGCAGAGAGACTAATGGTCATCCAAAGATGTCCAGGCCCCATCCTCAAGAACTTGTGGATACGTTACATGGCAAAGGTGAATTAAGATAATAGATGGAATTCAGATTGCTAGTCAGCTGACCTTAAAATATGGAGAGTAGCATGGATTATCCAGATTGGACCAGTGTAATCACAGGGGTACTTAAATGTGAAAGAGGGAGGCAGAAAAGTCTGTCAAAGTGATGCCATGAAAAAAAAGACTCCACCGGACTTTGCAGGCTTTGGAGCAGGACCCTGAACAATTTCTAGAAGTTGGAAAAGGCAAGAAAATGGATTTACTCCTAGAGCCTCCAGAAAGGAACACAGCCCTGCTGACACTGATTTTAACCCAGTCAGACATATTTTGGACTATCAACCTTCAAAACCGTAAGAAAATAAGTCTGTGTTGCTTTAAGCCACTAAGTTTATAATAATTTGATACAGCAGCAATAGGAAACTGATAGAGTATGCTAAAGTGTATGCATTTGATAAATATGTAAATTTTCATGAACATAGAAAGAATTAAAGGAAATAGTAATGAATTAGGTTAGCCTTCTCCCAACATAACTGCTTAAGCATCATGACTTTTTTGATATAAGGAGAAGAGATGCCCTGCTTCTCCTCAGAAAAGAACATTTGAGCCAGTAGGATGAGGCAGATATCTGGATAGGTGCATCAGGTTGATGGGGGTGAGCAAAGCACTGGGCCAATACTGTTTAATCCAGGCCATTTCAGGACCACCTAGTCTTTGACTTGATCATCCCAGCACTGATTCTGCACAAAGATGGGCAGAACAACTTAATGAAACCACGTGATTCAGAGGCAAGCATGAGTACTTCCTGGGAGATTTTAGGACATTCTGTGGGAGAAGAAATCCCTTGGTGGGGGAGTTAAAGTTAGAAAGGAAATGATGAATTTGTTCTGGAAAAGGCAGTAGAAGACCTAAGTAACTATACTTTTGTTATTTAAAAGACCCACATACTCAAGGGTAGATAGGGCTTGTCATTTGATTTACATTTGAATTTGTCTCTCTTAATGTATTAATTAAGGAGAAAAACATTGTTTTGGAATGAGACAGTTTACAAGGAGGTTAGCTGATACCTCTGACAGAGCCTCTCAAGGTGAGAGGGTAAGTTCAAGTCCCAGGAATGATACTCATTTTGTCAGGAGCCTTATTGTAACAGTAAAGTCCAAGTTGGTTAGGCCCAAAAAGAGGGACTCCTACAATCAAACTTAAAAGAGAATGATAATAAACCAGAAATATAATTTATGTGTTCACAACTAGAGCACTTCCCTGTATCTTCTGTCAAGAGCACTTCCTTCTCAGCGCCAAGGCAACTGAGGTACTTGAAAGCCTGCTTTTCCCTGATGGACAAATAAGAGCAAAAGAAGTAGAAGTCCTGAAGCTTGATGAACCATTCTTGCTCACAAACCTAACTTTCTAGTGAACCAAACACTGTCATTTGAAATACTATAAAATTTCTCTCAATTTCTTGGACTTGCACTCATTTGGAAAGAAAATGTCAAATTTTAGTGTTTAAATTGTTAGAGTAAGCAGTTAGTTAGGTTCTAACAGGATGCCCAGAGGGCAGCAAGGAGGAAGTCATTGCTAACTATGAGAGTCAGAGGCCTGTCCTGGTAGTACTCCAATACAAAACCACAAACCAGATCAAACCAGACAGGACCAAGATGGCTGACAAAGAAGGCTAGAAGCCCCTGACCAAATAAGGAACAAAAGGCACAGTAACCCACATTTCTGGAAGAGAACACCCTGCTTCCAAGAAATCCCCACCTCAAGTAATAAATATTCCACCCCCTTGTAACAACTGTCAATAAAAGATAGAAACCCAAACCCCAGCACCTAGTTCTTCCCTGAGCTCCCCACTCTCATATCTCAATAGTATAATTTCACTTCAATAAACTTTGCTGCTTGTGCTGTTCATCCTCTGTGTTTGTCCTTGAATTCTTTCTTGTGACAAGACCAAGAGACTGAGGCAACACCTTTCAGATGGGCTGTGTTGAGGCTTCAGGGCCTAAGGTCTCCCTAGTCCAACTGGCAACAAAATCACTTTTATGAACTTATATGGATCATATTTAAACACAGAGTTATGAAAAATAGTTTAAAATGCAAAAACACAATTTATTTGTTATGTATTATTTTTAGTTTTATTTCTATCCTAGAGATAAAACCTTGTCACCTGGAATTTGAGGGTCTCTTGTCTTCATTAGGAATGCAATTATAAGCAGTATTTCAAGTTGGATTTCTAAAGATTGTCTGTTTCTCTCTCTTTCTTTCAGTCTCTTTTTCTCTCACTGCTTCTCCCTAGATACATAGGTACTTTGATTATTATCAGCATCCTTCTCAATTTTGACATCAGCTCAATATCCTAGACATACCTATATTTAGCCATCTATAATCTAGTATTAAAAAAATAAAGCAAACAAACAAGGAAAACTTTTTTGGCTAATGCTTAGGGAATATGAGTATGAAAGTTGCCAGGTTCCAAGAGCAGAGATTAAACTAAGACCAAAGAAGGCTTTCATTAAAACTGTTTCTCAGAGGTCATTTCTTTCACACACTTCCTAAGAATGAGGACATATTCATCATAGAAGGAGACTTGGAGTCACAGGTAATCACTGATAAATGTCAGCACCTCCATTCAACGTGCATTCCTACAAAGGAAATGTAGAAACATCACCAAAACAGTGGCCATCTTTACTGCTAAAAAAAAAAAAGTGGTGTGAGTGAATATATGCATGTGGAGTTAGGAGGGAATTTCATTATAAAAACACTCCAGGACTCTGTGTGAAATGTTCATGAAATTAAAAATAACAAAATTATGTGGAACTGTCCAACAGAGATGCCTACAACTACAATATACATTTAGTCATTACCAGCCTCCTCTGATTGAGACACTCATCTATAGTAAATGTGAAAAAAATCACCACCATCAAGCTAAAACACTTATCCACCCCTCTAAATAGTTACCATTATGTGTGTGTTTGTGTATGTGTGTGTGTGTGTACAGAAGATTTAAGATCTATCCTCTTAGCATATTTAAAGCATACAATGCAGTATTGTTAACTATCATCACCATGCTGTTCTTTAGATCTCCAGAATTCATTCATCTCGAATAATTGGAAATCTATACCTTTTGGGGGTACAATACCATTAAGTGGACTATAGACTTCATTTGGATTTCCTAATATTTACATAAATATCCCTTTATGCTTTAATTTTCCCTTATCCAATGACTAAGACTGAGCATAGTTTCATATATTTAAGTTCCGGTTGCATTTATAGCTTCTGCCATTTATCCCTTGAGTTTTGGTCTTTCTCTTTTTGATTCTTAGGAGCTCTTTAAATATTAGGCTACTTTTATTAGATATTAATTTTCTCTAATGTTTACGTCTATTTCTAAACCTTTTTTTTCTTTTGGTCTATCAAAAATTCAGCAATTGCATTTTTTAAACTGTGGAAACTTCATAATTTGTTAAGTATAGTCTTCTTCCCTTTGTTACATGACTTTCTTAGTCATTAATATTTATTATTTTTGTCTTTGTCATTGTTTAAATTAATCTGTCTAGCACTGGGTTGGTGGACAGGGGCACTGTTTGTATCTTACTGAGCTTTTATTAAGACTGTGTCTAATTTTTAAACTAAAAGTAAAGTCTAGTTGTATTTCATGAGTGTTTTAAAGTTTTGTCCCAGATGCATTTAACATATTTCTCTTTATTATTTTATGTTACATTTCAAAAGGGGGAAAATAAGGTCTAGGATATTTTTCTTGCAAGTCATCTATAAATGGGAATGTTAGAAATTATATCACAATGGTAAAGCATATATAAATACTATACATCAAAAATGAATTGAATTATTTAAAAAATAAGGACAAAAGGATAATAAAGTGTGGCAAAACATTGCTAATTTTAAAACTGAAGATTAAAGTGTATGGGAAATTATGATATTCTGTCTGCTTTCAAACAACAGTGAACATTATATGTTTCTTTCCAAAGTTTTTTTTAATCAGCAAAAAAATTTCAGTAATTTAAAAATTTCTTTTCAGGATTTGTTGATATCTAACAATTTTTTGGTTCCCATAATGACAGTTGAGAAACTGTGTTTTAATTCTTAAAAAGCTTGCAACCAGGAACTAATTTGAATGAGCTATCAACTAATTCAAATGAATACTAATGATGAAAGCTACATCTATTGTATATCAAAAAAATACTGTGGTTACTACATTGTAACTAAAAATATAAATACACATGAGTTTATACTAATAGAATAAATTACTGAATAAATAAATGGAAGAGAAGAGATAAATCTTCCTTACGAAAGAATTAGAAATAATTTCTGTAGATACTCCCTCCTCTAGGAGGTAGAACTTAATTCTGCCTCCTCCCACTTGAGCGTGGGCTGAACTTAGTGACTTCCTTCCTAAGAATAGAGCTTATAAGGTTGAAAAAACAACTTTTCAGTGGAAAAATCTGGCAAACACTAACTAAGCCACAAGATCAAGGTTAGCATCACCAATGCAAGTTATGTTGATAGTACGTACCCACTGATACGTTGTGATGACTAGGCATTTCACTTCTTTGGTATTCTTTTCCTAAACTCACCCAGTCTAGTCATGATAAAAAACATCAGACAAACCCCAAATGAGAGAGATTCTGCAAAATACCTTACCAATGTTCCTTGAAACTTTCAAGGTCATGAAAAACAAGGAAACACGGAGACACTGTCATGGGTAGAGGCAACTAATCTGACATGACTAGTAAATACAATGTGGAAAAAATAAAAAATAAGTGCAATGTGGAATTCTCAACTGGATCCTGGAACAGAAAAAAACATTAGTGGAAAAAAGTGCAACTCAAATAAAGTCTAGTTTAGTTCATTGTACAGGCACCAATAGTGATTTCTTAGTTGTGACAAATATACCATGGTTTTTAAGATGTTAACAATAGTGGAAACAGGGGAAAGAATATATGGGGAACTCCTATACCATCTTTGCAACATTTCTATAAATTTATAATTCTTTCAAAATAAAATATTTATTAAAATTAAATTTTTAATCAAATTTAAAAACTTACAATATATTATTTGATTCCTAGTTAAATAGATAAGGGTCAGAAATAAGCCTTTTATGGGTCTGCAGCTGGGGAAGAACACTATCAAACTATGTAATAGTAGAGCATACAAAGTGGGAGAATTGTCAGGGGACTAGGGTCTAGATCAGAGGCAGAGTAATGGTAGCTTTTTGTCTCTAGCTTTTTTTAATCCTGTTGCAGGTTAAAGCCCAGGAGAAGAGAAAAAGGAACCTTGTAGGAGGCGAGTAAAGTCACAAGCAAAGAGGAATGCTGAACATGGGACAAGAGTAGAGCATTTTCCAAACCAAAAGCCTTTAGTCACTTGCAGATGAGCTTAGAGAAGGCCTGGGAGTTATAAAAATCGTATTCCAGTTTCAACTCTGCCAGTAATATGCTGACAGTAAGCAAGTCATTAAATTTTTCTCATTCTTGGTTCTCTCGACTATGGATTGAAATCCATCCATAGCTTTGATTCTATGAATTTACAAAGACAAGTTTTTCAATCCCTTTGGATATGTTAAATGAAGTTTTATATTTGATAATGACATAAAAATTAAAATATATTGCAATCTAAAAAGGAAAAAAATAGTTTTGGTCAGTATATAAAGGTTTAAATTCTCATTTTGGCAAGCCATTGGGCATGGTCCAAGCTAATTTATAATACAATTACATCATAGGCAGGTTTGACCATAAATAGTTATGCCTTTAATTCCTGAAGTATTCATCATGTTTTCTATAATAATACCTGAAAGTATCATTCATAAGCAGAAGAATATGTTGAACTGCACCATGAATGTGCAATCAGCAAGATTCAGATGGTGGGGAAAATTATAGCTCAGTTTTTCAACAGATAAATTGTAAGGAAGAGAAGGGGATTGATGAGGGACCTAGTAAAAGAGACTTAAAAGTCATAGTAAGCTGAAAAAGGGAGAGGATAAATATAATATCAAAGGATACATATCTGGGTTATAAAATTAAAAATGAAGTGATCTTTTTGAAATTCAGGATAATAGTTACCCATGAGAAGGAGGATTGGTAATTGTGGTGGGACACATGGATGGGGCTCCTGGGTGGCTGGTAAAAGTATTTTTTTTTTACCTGAATAATGATTACAAGGGTGTTAACATTTTAATAATTTTTATGGCATGCATTTGTTGTACGTGGTTTTCAGCATATTTTTGTGTGAATTACAATGTGTAATAAAATGTTCATGTGTCACTAGCAGAGTGCAATGTGCTACATTTACAAAAATAATTAAGAAACTTTTCCTACTGTCGGATGCTAGAATCAAGTAAGAAAAAAAATATATAGGGTGCCTGCATGGCTCAGTCAGTTAAGTGTCTGCTTTCGGCTTGGGTCAAAAATCCCAGGGTCCTGGGATCTAGCCCCGCTTCTCCCTTTCTTTCTGTCCCTCCCTGCGTCTGCTCATTCTCTCTGTCTCTGTCTTTCTCTCAAATAAATAAATAAAATTGTTTAGAAAAATACAGGTGACAGAATGAGCAACAGAATCTTGCAGTTCTTGTTATAAAATTATATATTGGACACAATGGAGCCTAATGAATGGGGTATTCAGATTTTCCTAGCTGAGTTATGAATGCTTTGAAGAGAAAAATAATGCAATGATTAAACTTAGTATTTAAAGATTAATCACTTGATTAATGAACAAGAGGCTGGAACCATCTAGAAAGAAGGGGCTGAGTATTCTGTTAAAAGATATTTTCAAAAAGGTAAGATCATGATTCTTATCCAAGTGTAAAATAAATATATATGTAAGATTTTATTTAACTCACTAGTTAATAAGGGAATCAGTAAGATGGTATAGGGGGTTCAAAAGAAAATTCAAAACCTATGCATATATACTGGTCATCAGAAATGCTAAAATGAATTTACACATAGATACAAAATTCATCATTATCCATAGGGCAATAATCAAACGCATCTCCATAGGTCTAATCTGCATTTATGTGAACAGGAATCACAGGCGATGCTATCAGTGTTCAGCAATTTGTAGAATTACAGTATACTTCAAACACAATTAAAAGGGAAGATAACTCTGAAGGGTGAACTGAAGAGGCCGCTCAGCAATCTTTTCCTTATTTTAAAGTCTTTGACTATTTTTCCTGACAATATGAAGTCTAGGTGTTGCACAACAGCATGATCTGTTGTAAGAATGGCAATAGTGCTGTATGGCTGGGGCTAAAAGGGCAGAGGGTTGGGGTGAGAAATGAGGTTGGAAAGATGGACAGGGCCCATATAATGAAGCTAAATGACACCTTTTATTTTGTTTGGCATTGGGGAATAGGCAGAGACAAATGTGGATGGCCCTGGTGGTCATTTCCTCTTCTTTTTCTGTAGTTTAGGAATAATTTAGCATAGCAGTTGTGAGTTAGTTCAATAGAAGAATAGTAAACTGCGGAGATTCTCCCCTTCTAATAAGGGCATTTCCTCAGCCAGTGCACTCCCACTGATACACAGATGCTATCTGTCCTCCTTTTCTTATAAATATTGTGAGTGATCAAGATAAAGTCTCCATCTTGGCACTCTTCCATGAAGTTGTCAAATGCAGCTATGTCCATGGCAAGCTTGCTTTTAGGCAGAATAATGCAAGTGTGGAAGATCCTGTGTGCTTTGCTGCTTCTCCACCTATGAGCTTCCTCAATAAAACGTATATAACATTTTCACTGAGGATGTTAGGAATGTTTGTATTTTATTCCCCTTTGCATTAAGAGGTAGTCAACAAATTCGTTTTCTGTTTCATTGTTTTTTATTGTTATTAGTAGCGGTAGAAATCTTTTGATTTTCAAATTAGTAAAATCAGAATATTGGAAGAACTAGTGTGATCCAGTATTCACACTGGGCTGCTGTGGTGAAAAAATCACCAAATTACTATGATTGAGAGTAGTTGGAGATAATTATGAAAAGGGAGATTTGATTAGTTTTCTGGTATGTAAGTTTTTGTGGAGTACCCTTACCCCGCAATGTTTATACAGTTTACTCTTAAAATGGCTAGTAAAATAGTATGTCAATTTTGACTGATTAGTAGTAGAACATGGCCATTTTCTAGATAAAAATCAAACACTTAGATTTTCAGGTAAAACTAAGCAATCAGTCAATCCACAGAGGCAATTCTATTTCCCACTTATTTCAATCTTCTGCTTTTATTTACAATTTACCTGTTGAGGAACTGGGCTGTCGTTGCCCCCAGTCTGGATCTCACTGTTTGCACATTCATGGTGCAGTTCACCATGTCCAGAGACTGGATCAAACTGATTTGATCTCTTTGAAAAACTAGAAGTAGAGTATGGCAAGGCTATAGGAAGTCCAAAATGTTTGGTTATCTCTTTTTATGATCTTAGCAACCACTGAGCTTAATGCCTATATCTAATCATTTGTTGGTTTTAAAAGTTGAAATTTTGATGCTATTATTTCACTTTTCTTTGTTGGTTAGAATACTTTTTAAAGAAATACTTCCTTTTATCTGCTGTTTGGTTACTTATGGTAGAATTAATAGGAAGGGCAAGATAACTGCTTAATTCTTCCTTTTATTAGCCAGTTTTCATGATAATGGGTTGATTTCTAAAATCTTCTAAAGGTAGACAATTCTTTTAAAATAACACTGTGTACCCCATAGATATAAATAACTTTGAACCTTCCAATCCACTCTAATTATTAAAATTATTGAAATTTGAATGGTCTCATTTTGCTTACTGGCAGACTTGCAATGTCAGCTCTTGAGTATCTTTTGAGTCGACTCTATTTGTCTTTGATAGCTTTCTTGCTAACTGATAGGACAAGATAGACCAGCCTCGGCTTATACATCTCCTGTCTCAGACCTCAGCAATGTCTCCACTAAACCTAGGCTGCTGTTAGAGAAAAGTGACATTTCAAGACCACGATCTGGGTCTTATTGCTAATGCATTAGTAATTGTATTGAGATCTTCATAGTAGAAACAGGTAGGAAATATTTACAGGTAGGAAAAACATATATCCTATCTTTATCCAACGTAAAAGACTAGAAACTATGACCAACCCAGTATCAACTTGCTAAGTTTATACTGATACTTGCAATCAAATTTCAAGACTAAAGAGATTTTAATTAAACTCTTTCCTAATGCAACTCTTTCCTAATGTGTGTCTCTTATTTCACCCAAAGAATTCATTTTCTCAATGGCACGGGGAATGATAAATTAGAACATCCACTAATTATTCATTTTTAAAATTATTCTCAAAATAATACTAATACTACCTCCACTGTGATTACTGAATTAAATAAAACTAGAAAAGCTTTCTCAAATCCAGGTTGATTCTAAAAGTATAAGAAAACTAATTTCACAACAGAGGTGTATCAACAGAAAATAAACAACAAGAAATGTATCAAGTTCAAATTCCATATGAAGTTATAATGAGAATAAGGAACATAGTTGTATAAATTGTATAAATTCACAAAAGTTAAGTATGAAACCCAGCCTCATTTCATTTATTTTTATTTTTTTAAAGATTTATTTATTTATTTGAGAGAGAGAGAAAGCTCAAGTCAGGGGAGGGGGAGAGGGAGAGAATCTCAAGCAGACTCCCTGCTGAGCACAGAGCCAGAGGAGGAGGAGCTCAATCTCACAACTCTGAGATCATGACCTGAGCTGAAACCAAGAGTCAGACATTTAACCAACTAAGCCACCCAGGCACCCCTGAAACCCAGCCTCATTTTAATGGGCCTTAATTTTTCCTAATGCAAAGGAAAAGAGGACAAGGATTCCAACTATCAACTTACTATACTGAAGTTATAAACCAATAATATTAGACTCAAAAATAAATTAGAGCATAGCAATTTAAAAGGGGTGGTTGAAAATAATAATATTGATAAATTAAGAAACCTAATTGAAAAAATCTGTGAGTAATTCTATGAGCAATAATAGCAATAATAGAATTCAGTAAGGTAACCAGGCATATATATCTCAGGTAAAAGATGGCCATGATCATGATGGATTAGCTATTAAACACATTACTTTGTGCCATAAACAACTAGAAAACTGGGGAAAAAATGTAATACAACTGTTTTTAGACACTGAAAAATCTGTAATCCGTTAACAGATGAGAGACAGATTTAGTGAGCCATACAACTTCAACCACTTCCTTAAAAGACTTCAGTGCAGGGAAGAAGAACCAGTCTCATTTAGAGACTAAGAAGTTTACAAGGGTACTCCTTAAATAGAGACAAAATACTATTTTAAGTTGAGGAAACAGTGACAGCAAGAGGACTGAAATTTGCAAGACAAAGTATTAGAAAGAGTTCAAGAAATCTGTGAAAGGTTACCTCTGAGTCTGGCTTAATACCAAGCAGCTCACATGCAGGATAAAACTCCATGAATATTGGCAAAGAATACTTACCAAGATATAAGTTAATAATTTTCAGAGCTCACACAGGGGCTGAGGGACATTCAATTTCTTAATATTCAAAATAGGAAAGTTTTAATGAACACCCTGGGAATTCATTATAAATTTAGGAGTCATCACACCTTAATAATTAAAGCTAATCTATGTCCACCATATCAAAGTTTAAATAAAAGTCTTTGAAGACAAAGCTGATGCTTAAATAACTGCTGGTCATTGTCAACTCCATCATTATTAAATGAAAACTAACAAAATCCTGATATTTAACATCATAAAATTCAAATGTCCAGCATCCAATAAATAATTATTGGACATCTGATCATTGGGAAAATGTACCATCATCAGGAAGAAAATCAGTGTGAAAGCAGACCCAGATCACAGAGATGAAATTTTCAGAAAAGAACTTCAATATAGCTTTTTCAATATGTTCAAGTACATTAAAAAATAATGAAGACAAAAAATTTCAAATTATAAAAAAATCAAATCTCTGCAGCTGAAATAAAAATATTACTGGATAAGCTTAACAACAAATAAGGCACTGTGGCAAAAAAAAAGATCAGTGAATATTCCTGTGAAGATGTTGCAATGAAAAATGACTGAGAAATAGAGGTAAAAGAGGCAAAAAATTGAATATATCCCAAGTGACTAGTGGGGCAGTGTCAAGGGGTCAAACATACCTGTAATTTGAGTCTCTGAAGATGAGAGCAATAGCAACAAAAAAAAAAAAATGGAGAGCTAATACCTAAAAGTTTCCAACTTTGACAAAAACAATCCAAAAAGCTCAACAAATCCCAAATAGAATTAACACCTTTCATATCTTAACCAAATCTTTAAAAATCAGTGATAAAGAAGAAATCTGAAAAATGGTCCCACTCTTACATGAAAATGTAAGACTGTTAAACAAATTGCCAGTGACTTCTCAACAGCAAAAATGGAGGCCAGAAGACAACAATACATCTTTAAAATTGCTGAAGGAAAAAAAAAAAAAAGCAACTGTCAACCTAGAATTCTATCCTGTGAAAATATCCTTCAAACTGAAGAGGGAAAAAAAATTAAAGATATAATTTTCAGAATATCAAGAGCTGAGCAAATTTGCGTTCAGCAGAACTTCACTTCAGAAAATGTTGAAGGCCAAGCTAAAGGACAACGTACCAGATGGACTTGTGCACTTCTGCACAAAGTGAAGAGAGCTGGAAATGGTAAGTATGTACATAAATTTAAAAGATGATTTGTTCTCATTTAAAATATATATTTAAGAGATAATTGTGCCCAGGAGTGAGTATTACATGGTCACCCTGCGGCATCCACCCTTTTTCTTCCTCTCCTGCTTCCACCTGTTTGCATACACAAAAAGTAAATACACACATCTTCTAATTCTTTTTCACACCTTTATACAGGCCTTAATGCAGTTTCCTTGTGTCCATATTTTCACAATATCTCTCTCCATAGTTCTATCAGCTTGCAGTTAGCACATCTTGCACACAATTTCAACCAATCTTGTGAAAACATCAGTAAGTTTCTGTCTCTCCTCTGGATATGGTACTTCAAATAAAGTCTTTTTACAGTCAATTTTCGGCCAAGGTGAATTTAAAGATATGTTCGAAGTGAAAGTTATAGAATCAGGATGGAGTGTGTATAAATATATATTAAATATTCTTTAATTTCAATTCTGCAAATGTTTTTTTTTTTTAAAGATTTTATTTATTTATTTGACAGAGAGAGACAGCCAGCGCGAGAGGGAACACAAGCAGGGGGAGTAGGAGAGGAAGAAGCAGGCTCTTAGTGGAGGAGCCTGATGTGGGGCTCGAACCCAGAACGCTGGGATCACGCCCTGAGTCAAAGGCAGATGCTTAACCGCTGTGCTACCCAGGCGCCCCAATTCTGCAAATGTTTTGAGCTCCCAGGTGGTATCCCTGACAACTATTTTCTTGAAATCAATAACTCAAACAGACTAAAAATAAAACAGATTTCTTTTACATTTGTTAACTTGTTTTTTAATATATACAATTTTAGAGGAATTAAAGTATTCACTACTGGAGATCAAAGGCTCTTAGATTAAATCACATGCTCCTGGTTATCAAAGGCTCTGATAATTCCAGATCTTCTATTCCACTGACCTCCAGGACTTTGCAAGAATAAATCACTTAATATCTATCATTCTTGGTTCCCTTTTCTACAAAATGTGAATTATGGACTACTTCAGTACTTCTTAGATATTAGAGTTGTAAGAAACAGTAAAAGAAACGGGCTGAACCAAATTTGAGTTGCCATTTCTTTTTTAATAAGGACATAAACAAACATACAAATTGCCGTCTCTAGTTAAAATCTTCCATCAAAAAGAACATTTTAACAATAAAAAAGAAAGGTAAATTCAAAATAAGGAATTCCTTCATATTAACATATATGTAGTTTAAAAAAAAATTTGCAGGACTCCTGGGAGCCTCAGTCAGTTGAACGTCTGACTCTTGATTTCAGCTCAGGTAATAATCTCAGGGTCCTGGGATGGAGTCCCAGGATGGGTCTGCACTGAGCAGGGAATCTGAGGATTCTTTCTCTCCCTCTCTCTGCCCCTCTCCCCATTCACATGCACTCTCTCTCTCAAATAAATAAATCTTAAAAAAAAATTACATATTACCTCTTTCCCCATTTTCACCATGGACTGATAAAAATTTCTTAAATGTGTAAAATCATTCCATGAACCTATGCTTAAAAATTACGGAATGAAATGCTTTCTACTGTCTCTTTCAACTATAAAACTCCATCATCTATATTCTTATTTTGATACAATATGTTAAACAAATGTCAATCAAATGTAATTTACTTAATTCATTGTAATTAAAATAAGTAAAAAAAAAATTAGGAACAAGGGAAAATATCTCCTAATGTTCAATATAGTACTTCACCACAACTTACTTTAATTCACACTATACACATTAAAAAACTTTTTAGGGGCACCTGGGTGGCTCAGTCGGTTAAGCGTCTGCCTTCGGCTCAGTTCATGATCCCAGAGTCCTGGGATCAAGCCCGGGTCAGGCTCTCTGCTCAACGGGGAGTCAGCTTCCCCCTTCATCTGCCCCTCCCCTACTCATGCTTGCTTTCTCTGTCTCTCTGTCAAATAAATAACTAAAATCTTAAAAAAAAAAAATTCTAAAAGTTCCTGTGGGAAATGACAGTGTCATTTGAGTCTATTAAAGCATCATTCTGGTTGCACAAACTAGAAAGAGAAGTTGCACTGTGGTAATACTTGTCTTTATCTTAGAGACCAAGAGTCATTTTGCAAATTTGTAGTATCATTTCCCTAAACAACTCAGGACCAAATTGTACTTCGGTTCTTCAGTTCTACTTTTTTGTGGAGACAGACACACAGCTCTTGACTGTATTTTTACTTTATTTTTTTAAGCACTGCTGACAAAGTTAAGGTAACTTTTTATTGCACCATGTATAACTATGAAACAGCTTTAACGGGTGAAGGATGTAATAATTTAGACATCTCTTCATTTTAGAGAAGATGGAAACATCATTGGTTTTCTTTTCTCAATTAAATATGTGTGAATCAAAAGAAAAAACTTTTTTCAAGTTAATACATGGTTCAGGAAAAGAAGAAGCAAGCAAAGAAGCCAAGATCAGGTAAAATCATAATTTTTAAAATCGGTTTTATATTTTTAAAAAACATGATTGATGTTAAATATTTGATAGCACTTGTTTTTAAAATATCTGGTTGAAAACATATTGAATGTAGTATTATAACTGGGGGAAAAAGTCTTTTTGTTTAATAGGAACAAACACCTGTTAAATCTTAAGTGTTTTTATTTTTGAAAAAGTGCAACAATTTTAACCACATAGAAGAACTTGTAACAATCTTAATTGAAATATAATCTCAAATACTTTACAATCACTGAAGGAAAAAACAAAATATATTTCACATATGCTATACTAATTCCTCCACAAACTGAATGAAATTCACTAGGAAAACCATTGTGAGTGTGTTGGGGGTGGATGGTGGGTGAGAAGGGATGTTCAGGAGATTACCAATCCCACATTTGTTTGACAGTCAGAAGGAAAGATTTTAATTGTCATACAAACTGTCCTGAAGCTAATGCGTTTTCATTTTCAGAGCTAAGGAAAAAAGAAATAGGTTAAGTCTTCTCGTACAGAAACCTGAGTTTCATGAAGAAACCCACTCCAGTAGATCTGGGCACTTGGCCAAAGAAACAAGGTGAATAACTTTTAATTATTTGAAGGAAGATTTTGCTGATTCTATTCTTAAAGATTTAAGAAAGAGGAAATTAGGGATTTCCATTTTATTGGAAATTACACAGTATTATAAGGAAGGTTAGAGATCTCATTTCAAAAAACTAGGAATATTCCATAAAATTAAACCACTTTAATAACTTGCATTAAATAACCTTATAAAAATTTAAAGATGTTCTTTTAAAATTATATACCTGTCAATTTTAAATGATATATTTTACCCCTTATAAACTGATGAAATACTCATTAATTTAAGAGTTTCACAATATAATATTGTCATAGAGGAGAGCTATTCATCTCTTCCCTTAGTAGTTTGAATAAATGCCTCTAGGTATAAAAGCAAAAAAGTATGAAAAGGGATATTTTGTCATTTTTAGCCATTTCTTTAATTCAAACAGAAAATGAAGTGGCCTTATATACTAATATAATACACATTTTTCTAAAAATAAAATATGGCCAGTAAAAGATCCACGACAAATATATTCAACCTTGTAAATTATAACCATAAAATATTTGTTGTATTGCAACTTTTAAAATATATTTCTTATCCCTTTAGAACCTCATTAGCCAAACTTCCTGTATCTGTATAAAAAAAAACATTGCTGCATATTGTGGTAAGAGCTTCAAGGAAATTGCAGTTAAAAAAAAGTTTGGCTAAAAGTTACTGTCAGTTTAGGTTCTTCTACATGCTGAATTAAACTGGATATGCAGAGGTGAATAAATTGTTTTCTCAAGAAAAAAAAAAAGATACTCGACCCGATTTCTTTTTCTTTGTTCGTAACCTAACACATGATTAATTTTAAATAAAATAATTCATATACTCATGAGAAAATATTTAATGTTATTTTAACATATTGTTTGATAGGCAAAATCAAAAAAAGGTGACCGATGTTTTTGAAGTTTCCAATGTAAATACAATTTTCATTACATTATAATAGAAGAAAGCCTATGACTGAAAAGAGCAGTGTTAAAGAGTAAGTTAGAGCAGATCCAGAAACAGACTTTCTGCATACTCCATTATAAACATTTTGTTTCTTGAACAGAGTCTCCCCTGAAGAAGCAGTGATATGGGGTGAATCATTTGACAAACTGCTTTCTCATAAAGGTTAGTGGTGTTTTTCCCAAATGCTTTATGTCTTAATGGACAATTATGCAAAGTATGCATGTAACTATACAAAACAGGCTGTCATAAAATGTAGTCTGATTGGTAATTTACAACAATCTGAGTTTCTGATCAAGAGAAATAGCTAAATAATAGAATAGTCAACAAATGGAAAATATTTTTTAAATATTCTGATTTTACTAAAAAGTACTTATTGTGGTTGAAATAGTACCTCTTTGTGCTGTGATTAATAGTTTCAAATTTTTTAATTTATTGATTTTTGAATGAGATCCTTGGTTTTTAAATACCTGATTACCCATGTTATTTTTATTGTTAAGTGATCTAAAATCTAAAGTAGTTCTTTTATTGGAAATTCAGGTAACCCTCATGAAAATAATTTTTTTTCAATTTTGTAAATATTTCACTCTTCATATCAATCATCTCATTTTAAAGCAGAATTTTGTAAAAGAGTTGAGAATCAGATGGGTATTTAAGATGGAACTTTGTAGGTGAAGTGAAAGGTGAGGACAAATATTGATTCCTTGCCTGACTGTTCAACACTGACAAAGCATGAGTCAGAGGACAGGCTGGCAAGATTGTTACTCTATTTTTTTTTAATTTGACAGTTTATTATAAGGAAGCAAATGTCTTTTCATCTGTGGATGCTCAAACCTAGCATATCACCTGATAAATATTAAGTGCTCAAATAATATAACCAAATTTGTTTCTAGGAAAAGGTTAACCCATGGTTCCTTTGAGATCTGAGTTCTGGGTCTCTTCTGCTATATAATGGTTGTATAATCTTAGTTAAACTTCCTAATTTCTCTGACTTTCAGCTTCTTCAAGTGTAAATGGAAATAACAATGTCTTTAGCTCCAATAGGAATGGATTTCTGTCAGGATTAAATGAGATGATGAATAAGAAACCAATAACTGACACTACACAAATGTATATTGTTACTTCTATTATGAAAAATAATAATTATCAACAATAAATTAATAATCCTTTTCTATTTTCCAGTTTATTCCCAACTGGGTAAAATCACTTACAGGATGAAATTTCAATTAAAAGAAAGATATAAGCTGTATTTATTTATTGAACTTAATAAACTGGTACATAATAATTTTATCATACTCCCACAATCCATACAGAGAGAAGAAAGATTCAGCGAGGGTAATTAGTCCTACAGAAAAATTTCCCCTGGCATTCTGTAATCATTCTGTTTTACGAGTAGTCAAAACTGAATGGAAAAAATTAAATCTGCTGCTCTCTCTCTTTTCTCTGCTGGTGAAAATATTAAAGAGCTGTAAAATAGCAGCAATTTGAATCAAGAGGGTTCAACATGATAACAAAAGTCAGCACTGACCCACTTGGACATTATTATCATTGCTCTTGATCAAAGTGCTAATTAAATTATATTGCATTCACAAAAAAAATATGTTACTAGTATTCTTTTAATCAATCCTTCAAAAATCCAATTATTTTTCATTGCAAAGCTTATTGTAATATTAAATTATAAAGCTTAAAATAATCAGCTAAAAAAGTCTTTTGGTTGCAATGGTTAAATTCAGCTCATTTCTACTGTCTTGACTC
Organism: Ursus maritimus; assembly: GCF_017311325.1. Taxonomy (NCBI): domain Eukaryota; kingdom Metazoa; phylum Chordata; class Mammalia; order Carnivora; family Ursidae; genus Ursus; species Ursus maritimus. Next base: position 59,027,552 of record NW_024424452.1, read on the forward strand.
CAGGCAAAAAAAAAAAAAAAGGAAAGATCGTTATACTCATTAGTCTGCACACACACACACACACACACACACACACACACACACTTCAAAAAAGACCTTACTCTATCAAATTTTACAGAATTCCCCTTTGGTTAAATGAGTAAGTTTCTCAAATTCTGTATGTCATGTCTACATAAAGGAAAAGGAAATTGTATTAAATTTAGTCAAAGGGGAAATGCAGTGATAAACAAAATACAAATCAAAATTGGGTATTTAGTTTGACAAAAATGGCTGATATTAAAAGCAGTGTATGCTGATTATTAGCGTCTTTAGAAATGGAGCCACATAATAAATGGTTCTTATGCTAGATTTTAGGAGATTAATCAAAATTCACTAGCTGGACAAGGAGAGAGACCATTCAAGTGCAGAGCCAACATAGACATGGGGCATTAACCAGTGCAATTTATTTAGGGAATTAAAAATAAAGTAATTCTTTGTTGAGAAACAATTTGAAAATGGAAGGGTGGCTTAGGGTGACAGACAATACACAGGCGAGACTAAAACAGAAAGAGCATGTTTTTTGCTGTATTCCACAGAAGCGACATAATCCATGGAGTGTTTTGATAATCCCACTATTTTTTTTAAAGATTTTACGTATTTATTTGACAGAGAGAGACACAGTGAGAGAGGGAACACAAGCAGGGGGAGTGGGAGAGGGAAAAGCAGGCTTCCCGCTGAGCAGGACCCTGGGATCATGACTTGAGCCGAAGGCTTAACGACTGAGCCACCCAGGCACCCCGATAATCCCGCTATTTTATCCAAATTTCATTCATCAAATGTAGTTTAACTCTTTTAAAAATTAAAAAAAACCCACAGAAGATAAAATCCAAGAAAATCTAAACAAATTATGGACTTTAGTTAATAAAAGTGTATCAATATTTGTTTATCAATTATAACATATGTACTTTGCCAATATGAGATGTTAATAATAGGAAGAAACTTGGTTGTGGGGTATAAGGAAACTGCACCATCTACATAGCTTTTCCATAAATCTAAATCTATTCTAAAATAAAATGTTCCTCTTGTTTCTATGCAGATATTAGGATACATTTTTTCCACCATCTTCATTTATTGACAGATTTGTCTGAAATTGTGAAATGAATCATAAAAATCTATAATTTAACTGCACACATAAAAATCAATAATTTCTAAATGCTATTTAATAGAAACAGAAATTATGAATAAATAAAAAAACAATATCAGATTATATGTGATTCATAATCATCAATTTCAAATTTAGTTATCAGTCTTCTCATTGAGTGACTTTATAAAAGTAAATATTATCAATATAAAGTTAGCAAATCAATTCAAATAATATTGTATGTATATGTATATTGCACTTACACATATGTGTGTATTTGTATACATATATATGTATATGGTTCGACATAAGATATTTTGAAAGTAAAATAATGCTGCTCAATAATGTTTGAAAATAATTAGCTAAATAGTTTAAAAATGCTATATAACTTGCAAGGTATCGTGTAACCTTTCAAAAATTATTAAAAGAGATTATCTAGATGTGTGCAAGATTTCAACAGGCAGAAGAAAAAATAATTCCTGAGTTAGGAAAAAGGCAGGAAAATGGCTAGAGAAATAAGAGATTTTGGTATAACTTGGAAAAGCAACCCGTTCACTTTCACTGGGGCAGAGTAGTGAACAAATACATTGGAAAGTCAAGTTGGGGACAAACTTTTGAAGAGTTTGTTAGAAAACTGATGGACAAAAAAGTAGAATTCTATACATGTAATATGGATTACCTACAAGATTGTTACAAATATAAAAGTTAACCTCAAGGTAAGGGCTATTTTGGAAAGAAAACAGATGAACTTGGTGACTGATTGAATGTGTGTGTGTATTGTAAAGTGAGATGATGAAGAGATAGGAGATGAAGAAAAAGGATGAGTCAAAGATCTTTAGATTTTGTTTCATATTAATAGGAAGATGACAGTGCCTTTTATAGATGAGAAAAAGAGGTGGGAGAACAAGATTTGTGAGAAGATAACAGGTCAGAGTTTGAACTTATTTAGTTGCTGGTAAACTTTATCAGAAGTTTTGCAGAGTTTTATAGGCACACACCTAGAATATGGAAGAGTGATTGATTATAAATAGAGGTTTTTAACCATCACATCTTCAATCAGTAATTGAAGATGTGAAAGAGGTTTTATTTCCTGCAGAGAGTCTCTATCAATAAGAAAATCTTCCAACTACTACATAACTGTGCATTTTCCAGTCATTGCAAATAATTCCAATATTTTTTACCTTTTCATTAATGAATATTTGCTTGGACTTTTTGCACCATTAGTGTGGTTCTACTAAACTTAATTCTGAAAAATTCATAATAGATGAGAGAAGTAAAATATGTAAGTCATGGCACCCCCTTGCTTTAAAAATATAAACTGATTGTACTGTGGAAAATACTTACTACTGACTTTGAATAAAGGCTGCAAGGAAATGAGTACTCACTTTTGCAGAAGGAAATGAGTACTTCTCCTTACACTTTTTACCTTGTGGCTTTTCAACGTGCCCTTCCCAATTTTCAGTTACTGATTTTCTGCAAGATAAGAGATTGCAGTATTCTGCAAAGTTGAATTTCTGAATCAGGCTGACCCAAACCAAACACTCAATTTCTTAATCTGTCTCAGAATAAAAGTAAGTAAAATCCAGTCTAAATTATAAATGGATCACATAAATATATCATTATTGCAACAGTAACCACAACATTCTGTGTCAGGTCAAGAGCTATGAAGCCAAATATTTAAGGGGAAAACATGCAACCAAGTAATACTGTACTTGGGTTTCCAACCTGAGAGTTTCTTGACTTTTTGTTTCATTTGGTTTCTTGGCATCAGAAAAATTCTCCAACAGATGCCAGAATTTCAATTTAGAAACATGCAATCACAAGCGTTTCATATTTGTATGACACATTGAGCCAGCTCCTTCCAGTGTGAATTCTAATCCCAGGTTCCATCATGCACTTTTGGCAGCTGCATTCACCACTGCTGCCTTCTAAAGGACTGTTTGTTAAGTTACTCCTTCTGTGTATGAAATGGTTCCATTGTGACCTGATTTAATGTAGCTGCCCAAAGAGAAACAGGAAGTAACTAATGTCCTGGGATAATTTTGCACAACATTGCATGTTAGTTTTTAAAAAGTAATTTACTTAAACTTTTAAATAAATGAACTACTTTCTGATCATTATTAATTCATTTCTTGAATCAGTATTTATTCTTCTTTATTATATTCATATTATGCCAACAAAATCCATTCAATTTGATTAACCCATTATCAGCATTTTTAGCACATAGCACTTTTCCTAATATTAGTGCTGTGACTTCATTCTGAATGTCTGTATCAAACTTAAGACTAATCATGGTAACAAAGATCTTTTGCATGATATTCCAGAGTACACTGGCTGGCCCATAGTCGACACTCATATTTTGTGAATTAGTAAAGGACTATATATTAAGAAACATTTATTTTATTTCTTGAAAGATTTCTATTTGAATTCCATGCAAATTGATTTCTCCTCTGCTGTTCCAAACAGAATAAATAACCCACACAAATATCCTTCATTAGTCCTTGGGATATAAATGCCTGTCTTGCCCACCCATTGACTTTCATATTCCTCAGCAGTAGGAACTTTGTTGTTTGATGGCAGCTTATAACTTTGAACAAAATACATCTGGGTTCAGACTTCTGCACTGAAATTTACCAGCTGTAAATTTAGGGCAACTTAACCCTTTGAACCTCAACTTCTTCATCTGTAAAAATGGGTTACTCCATAGGGTTAACATGAAAATTAAATGGAGCTGTGCCAATAAAAGGCATATATAGCAAGGTGTCAGGACCCTAGCAAACACCTAAAACTTCTATTACACTTAATATTACTGCATTTTCAGCATATAATACAGTCCTCAAGTTCATACTAGGTGTTTTATAAATAAAAGATAGGTGAAGAAAGTTATTTTTAATATGTGACAATTTCAGTTGCCTGGCATATGGATGATTCCTTTTAGAAGTTTAGTGCAAAACACTTTATTATGACTGAGATCTGTTAATAGGAAAAATAATGGTCATATTCTCCCAAAATTGTGACATTTATTAACTCACTTTAGGAATAATTTGACATTTAAAAACTGATCAGTTGTACTTATACATGACATATGGATAGAATAAGTTGAAATCAGAAAAGTTTTTTCCTTCACTGGGGTCAGCGTAACTTTATTCACAGACCCAATAATGCTTATACTTAATTTCCTCTTTCCAAACTAGGTTTAACCTGGAACAGACTATTGTCTCATTGCAAGATTACAGGCATTTTATTTTGACTCTGAAAATACACATTTTTAGGTACTTGAGGAAAATCTTCTGTGTATCAAAATGCTTCAAAGAATCATTACCCATTTATATTTCCCTTTTACATTTGGAGAAAAGCACACTATGCAGCATGAAGAAATAAATCTTGAAAACCAAACACTAAGTGAGCTAAAAAAAATAAGAAAAGTTGTTAAATATCCTACATTGATCATTCTTGCTTATTCTCAGTTATTAGAGTTTGTAGACTCATTCAGGAACTGCTTAGCACTAAGACCTCTTTAAAAAGGTTGTGCTTAACCAGGAATTATCTTACTTTTGCATCTAATGACTGTAGAAAAGTTCTGACTTGCTTGTCAGTCTTAAATGATAACTTCTCAAATTCATGTAAGCCTGACCTTTGCTTGTCTTCCTAGTTTTTTCACAAACATTTAACCACTAACACCTTGTGCTCAGGGTTAATTTGTGGGGAAAAAAAAATCTCCCCTTATTCCAGTGAAACACCAATGGAAGGAGCAGTGGGATAGAGCTGCATGATTCTTTTGTCGTGGTAGTGGTGAAGTCATCCCATATTCAATACTTTGGAAATGTATATAGGTTGTCATGTCATTTTCTGTTCCTGCATCTCTAATACATTTTTTAAAAATTGCTTACAACATAAAAAAATGGTGCTTGTCAAAGAGGACAAGTTCTATATATAGGATAAACAAATTGAAATATAAAACATAGTTTGAGGATTGTATTAGTTTCCCCTTGCTGTGGTAACAAGTTACCATATCTCTGGTGACTTAATGCAAATCTACTATCTTACAGTTCTGTGGATCAGAAGTACAGTATGGGGGGGCGCCTGGGTGGCTCAGTTGTTAAGTGGCTGCCTTAAGCTCAGGTCATGATCTCAGGGTCCTGGGATCAAGACCCCCATCAGGCTCACTGCTCAGCAGAAGCCTGCTTCTTCCTCTCCCACTCCTCCTGCTTGTGTTCCCTCTCTTGCAGTCTCTCTGTCAAATAAGTAAAATCTTAAAAAAAAAAAAAAAAAGAAGTACAGTATGGGTCTTATTGGGAGGAAGGGGGAATCAAGGTGTGGTTAGGCTATTGTCCCTTCTGGAGGGTCTAGGGGATAATCCCTTTCCTACCCATTCAGGTTTTTAGCAGAATTCAGTTCTTTGCAGGTTTGGACAAATGTCTCCATTATTTTGCTGGCTCTTAACTCATGACTATTCACACCTTCTAGAAGCCACCACATTTTTTGGCTCATGACCATCTTTTTCCATCTTTAAGGTCAGTAACATCATTTCATATTGTATCTCTCTGACCCACTCTTCTGTTCCTCTTCCACTTTTAAGGACTCATGTGCTTAGACTGGATTGGATTATCCACCTAGATAATACAGGATAATACAGGATAATTTCCCCATTTCATGGTCCTTAACCATACCCACATCTGCAAAAGCTCCTTTTTTCCATGTAAGGTGACATATTCACAGGTTTTGGGAATTAGGGCATAGTCATCATTGGAGAGATGTTACTGTGCCTACCACACAAAATGTTGCGCTCCTAAGAAAGATACATTTCTAAGATGTGTTTGTTTGTTTGAAAAGTGAGATTTGGGGAAATCGAACTTATCTGAAACTCAGTTTCCTCATCTATGAAAATGAATATAGGACATATTCCTAGCATCTGTTGTAAAGGTTAAATGTGGTAGTGCATATAAGCAGCACATAGCCCTCAGAACCTCAGAACCTCTAAACATGTTATAAATGCAAAATCTCTCCATTTCCATAATTCTACCAATAGAGATTCATTCTTCTTGCTTCACTCTGTATGGAACTTTTTATATTAGAAGCCATCACTGACCATAAGGAATCATTCTAGAGAGTAGTGAATATAAGAAATGAATATAAGTGAAAATGAGTTGAGGAAAGAAAGCTATCATTTTATTTCACAATTCTTTTAACCATAATGTTAGAATGTTTGATTCTCCTTTCATACATTGCTAAATTTAAATCTTTAAATCTTTTGTTCAGAATCTTTGCATCTCTGATCATGATGGATATTGATCTGTAGTTTTCTTTTTCTGTCTTTCTTAATATTTTTATTTTATTTTATTTATTTCTGGGGAGGAAAGAGTATCAGGTTTTGGTATTAAAATGATGTGGAAAGTATTCATCCCTTCACTGTTTTCTGGAAGGAGTTGTATAAGATTAGAATACTTTTTCTTAAGTGTTTGATAAAATTCACCAAATCTGGACCCAAAATTTTTTACGGGGAGAGGAGAATATTTTTATTGTATAAAGTCTGTTTATTAATTGGATTAGGGCTATCAGATTTTTCACTTCTTTAGTGTCATTTTGAGTAGTTTTTTTTTAATTTTTCCATTTTATTTATGTTTATTGGTATAAAGTTGTTCAGAATATTTATTATCTTTGTGATATGTTTCTGATATGTGGTAATATTCCTGATTTGCTTTGTACTATGAAACAATCTTGCTAAGGGTTCTATTTTATTAATGTTTTCAAAGGACCAACTTTTTGCTTTTGCTAATTTTCTCTATGTTTTGTTTTCTTTCATATAGATTTCTGCTCTGTTTTTATTATTTTTCCCTTCTACTTACTGTGGCTTTAATTTGTTCTTATTTTCAAGCTTCTTAAGATAGAAATTTATATCTTGATTTCATACCCTTCTTTTTTTACTAGTATAGCTTTACATACAATGAATTTCCCTCTAAATACTGTGTAAACTGCACCCCTCTAATTTTGATGTGCTGTACTTTTCTTATAATCCAATTGTAAATATATCATAATTTCTCATGTAAGTCCTTATTTGACCTATGAATTTATGTGTGTTATTTTGTTTCCAAATAGTTGGAGGCTTTTCTAGCTATGTTACTAGTATTAATTTTTTATTAAGACCCTTGTGGGCAAAGGACATACTCTATAAGATGTCATTCTTTTGAAGTTTAGATTTATTTTTCATCTACCCACCATGTGTTTATCTTGGACAATCTTCCTTGTGCTCTTGAAAAGGTGTTGGGCAGAGTGTTTTATAATTATCAATTAGGTCAACTTGGTTAATAATGTTAAGTTTTATATAACCTTATTAATATTCTGTCTACATGTTCTAGAAATTTATAAATGAACAGAATTAAAATCTACAACTGTAATTGTAAATATTTCTACTTCTTTCAGCTCTGCCAGTTTGCTTCACATATTTTAGAGCTCTGCAAATAAGTCCATATATATTTAGGATTATTATTTACTAGTAATAGCTGACCACTTTACAATTATGAAATGGAAATACTCTTTATTTTGAAGTCACTTTGTCAGGCCACATCAGATTGTTTTTATACAGATGCTAAACACCTATGTTGTGTATCATTTTCACTATTTTATTTCACCTTCTTAATATTTTATTTTTAACATGTGTTTCTTGTAGCCAATATATAGTCTAGTTTTAATTTTGAATGCAGTCTGATGATCTCTGACCGTTAATTGAAGTATTTAGTCCATTGAAATGTAATGTCATCATTGATATAGGTTAGATATAGCTAACATCTCATTTTCTGGTTGTCCCATAATTTTGTTGTTATGCTTTACCTCCTTTCCTTTTCCTCAGATTAAATAATTTCTATTCAACTCTCTTGTAGTTGACTCACCCTTTCTTATGTAGTCTTTAATTTGTTGTCATGTCCATTCAATCGATTTTTTACCCCAGGTATTTTCTATTCCAGTTCTAGCCTTTCCATTTGATTGTTTCTATCCTTTCAGTTTATCTGCTGAGTTTTTGCATCTATTCACTCATTATGTCTTTTTTAACATTTATGTTCTTCAACAAATTAATAATAGCTTTTTTACTGTCCTTGTATGTTATTTCAAATATTTTGGATACTTTGTGGTCAATTTCTAATGACTGCTTTTGTTATTGATAATGGATCACATTAGATATTTCTTTGCATGCCTAATCAATTTTTATTGTATGTGAGCATAAAGGAAGATAGAGGAGTCTAGACTCTGTTGTCTTCCTTTAAGGAGTTTTGGATTACTTTTCTGTCAGTCTGTTATATCCCCCACAGATCCTCTTTATTTTTTCTGGCCGGTTCGATCCTTTGAAACCAACCTCTTTCTGATTTGCCTCAATACTAGTATAAAGCTCTTGCTCTTAGGCATAATGTTTGTAACAAAAACATGGACTTTGTTGAGCCATGACTCCAAAGTTTGGTGGCAAGTTAGACAAGAGTCCTTCTCATGAATCTTTAAAAAAGTGCATGAGAAACACAAGTGAGCAAGCAACTATAGCACAATGTTTTAAGTACCTGGAACTTAGAGTGTGAAAAAGATAGTGGAAAGAGATGAAAGGCACTACTGGAAGAATTTTAAAAGTAGAGAAACATGATGAAGTCTGTATATAGAAAGATATTACTGACTAGAATGTGGATTATAAACTAAGAGGGTGTGGGAACAAGTAACAGAACCCTAGAGTAAGGACCCTAATTAGAAGGTTGTCATGATAACCTATTTGAAAAATAATTCTGCTCTAAGTGAAATAAATTTTAAAAGCTCACTTTTTTTGAATGGGTAAATAGTTAAATAGTGGTATATCGTTATCTTACTTGTGGTGTTTTATTAGAGTTGACCCTTGAACAATGTGGGTTTGAACTCTACAGGTCTACTTATTCTTGGATTTTGTCAGTAAAGTACTATAAATGTGGTTACCATTAGGCTTTAATCTAACATTTTCTCTTCCTTATGGTTTTTTTAAGTTTCTTTTATCTGGCTTACTTTATTGTAAGAATACTGTATACAATATACATAATATACAAAATGTATGTTAATTGACTGGGGGCTTCTGCTCAACAGTTAAATATAAGCAGTTAAGTTTTTCAGGTGTCCAAAGTTATAAGTGGACTTTTGACTGCATGAAGTGGGGGGTTGGCACCACTAACACTTGCACTGTTCAATAACAACTGTATAGTTTTGCAAGATGTTACATTGGTGGAAACTGGATAAAGAGTACATGGGATCTCTATTCTCTCCTACAGCAACATGTGAATTTACAATTTTCTCAAAATAAAGAGATTTAATTTTTAAAAATGTGTATAAGCCAAAAAAAGTAGAATACCATAAAAAGTTGAATGAGCACTAGTTTTAAAGTCAGTTTGTCTTAGGGATGAATTCTAATTCTGCCACATTCTAGCTATGTAAACTTTACCTGACTGAGCCTTAAATAAATGATAGTCATCAAGACCATTAACATAATCACCGTCAAAACCCACAAAGTATAATACTATGTGCTAGTCACCGTTTTAAGTACTTTGCATGTTTTAATATTTTTAACTCTCTCCTCTCTTGCTTTCTTCTCTCATGGTTTGTTGGCTTTTGTTAGAGATATACTTGGATTCCTTTGTCTTTACTTTTTGCATATCTATTTTTGGTTTTTGATTTGTGGTTACCATTAGGTTTTTATCTAACATCTTATGCATATAGCAGTCTATATTAAGTTGATGGCTGCTTACATTTGAACCCATTCTTTACTCCTCTCCCCCACCCTCCATGTTTTAGGTATTTGGTATCATACTTTACATCCTTTTATTTTTGGAATCCCTTGACCAATTTTTATAGATATACCTAATTTTACTGGTTTTGTGCTTTCTGCTTTTCTTATTCCTACTTATGTTCTTTCCTTTCCATTCAAAGAGCTCCTTTTAACATTTCTTGTAGGAATGGTTTAGTAGTCATGAATTCTTTTAATTTTTGTTTGTCTGGGAATCTCTTTATCTCTCCTATTCAGAATGATAACTTTGCTGCATAGAGTATTCTTGGTTGCAGGTTTTGTTTTGTTTTTTCTCTTAGCACTTCTAATATATCATGTCACTTTATTCTGGCCTGTAAAGTTTCTGCTGAAAAATCAACTGACAGACTTATGGGGTTTCACTTGTATGTAACTGTTTTCTTTACTTTTGCTGCTTTTAAAATTCTCTCTTTATCTCTACTTTTTGCCATTTTAATGACTGTGTGTCTTGATGTGGACCTCCTTGGGTTGATTTAGGGGGCTCTCTGTGCCTCCTGGATCTGGATTTCTGTTTCTTTCCTTGGATTTGGGAATTTTTGGGCTATGATTTCTCCAAATAAATTTTCTGCCCCACTTTCTCTCTCTTTTTCTTCTAGGATCCATACAATGAAAAAGTTATTACACTTGATAGTGTTGCTAAGTTCCCTAAGTCTATTTTTCTGTTTTGTGCTGCTCTTTCATTTGAGACATATCCCCCATCTCTTCATTTTGTCTAACTCTCTGTGTATGTTTCTATGTGTTAGGAAAGTCAGCTACATCTGCTCTTGAAAATAGTGGCCTTATGAAGAAGTCCTGTGGCGCCCTGCAGTGCAATGTTCCCTATGCACCAGAACCTGGCACTTCAGGGATGTCTCCTCTGTGTGTTATGTGTTCTGCTATTGTGGCTAAGCCTGGGGTGTCTGGCACGAGGGTCTGTTTCTCTCCCCTGTCTGTGCCTGCTGTGTCCCTCCCTCCTGCAGACAGTCTCTTGGGTCTATTTGGCTCCCAACTGTGTCTCTGCCCTTCCTACCCACTGTAACAAGTCCTCTTCTCTACATTTAACTGTGGAGAGTCTCTTCTGCCAGGCCTCAGGCCATTCTCTGGGTTATTTACACTGATATGGATGTTATCTAGTTGTATCTATGGGACAAGGTGAAGGTCCTCCTACTCCATCTTTCCTGGAAATCAATGCTTTTAATTCTCTAAACAACCCTATCAGATAGGTATCATCATTATCTTAATTTTAAATATTGAAAAACTGAGGTATGGTAAGAAAGGTATTTCACTCAGGACTACGTAGTAACTATCTAAACATGAATTTAAACCCTGGCCATCTTCCACAAGACTTGATACCAATGCCTAACATTGATGGAGCTCAGGACAAAAGTAGAAATGGAGACCCCATACTAAATATCTAAATGCTTAAAAGCTATAAATCAAGCTAACAAACTGTTAAAAATATATATTTAGTCCTTTTATTTTTGCAAATATACTGTGTAACCATTAAGCTTGAATTTAAAATTCTCAGACTCTTTACAGTTCTATTCTATCAACATGCCTACCTTCCTTCTCTTTCTATTCATGGTTTGGTTCCATACTGTGAAAATCCTCTTTGCACACTTGTGTGGACACCCCAGCCTTCAAATTCAAGTCCTATCCTAAGGGTGTGAATACCATTGAGTCAGTGTGCCTTTAGTGGATGAACTTGGGGAAGAGGACTATGCAAACCCTGGTAACATAGAATTTTTAGACAGGGAATTCTAGGGTCCTGAGTACAGAAGCACAGTCTGGAAGTGGGGGATGGGGGAGAATGAGCTCCAAGTGGAATAGTTTCTTGGCTCTGTAGAATAACCCCACACCCCCGAGAAAGGCACTGAGGGACCTGAAAGAGACCCAAAGCAAGGTCCAGAGTAAGGGTTTGTCCCTCTTCCTCAGGTCTACGTATGATACCAGCCTCATTTCAACCGGAGTGATACTCACTTTTCATAATTTTGAAGATTACAGCTAATTTATATGAGGTCTCTCATGTATATTGTACAGACATGCATTTCTTCACTGAATTAGAGGGAAGACATAGCTATTCTGTTAATATTTGCAGTTATACTTTGATATCAAGTAGTACAATACAGGAGGGGAAGTGAGAGGGGTTAAATAGGTGATGGGTATTAAGGTGAGCACTGGTGATGAACACTGGGTGTTGTATGTAAGTGATGAATCACTAAATTCTACACCAAAAACCAATATCACACTGCATGTTAACTGGAATTTAAATAAATATTTGGTGGAAAAAAAAAACTAACTAGTACAATTCCTCAGCATTAATATTGTATAGTTAAAATATATCACTTCTTTTCCTGGTAGATGGACTGGAGACTTTTACCAGATTCCTTAAAACTGAATTCAGTGAAGAAAACATTGAATTTTGGATAGCCTGTGAAGATTTCAAGAAAAGTAAAGACCCTCAACAAATTAGCCTTAAAGCAAAAGCAATATACGAGAAATTTATACAGAATGATGCTCCACAAGAGGTACAGTAAAGATGATTGTAAAAATTTAAAACTGCTTGAAAAATTTTTGAGAGAATCTGCCTTTATCAAATCGGTATCCTCATACATTCCACTAGAAAGGTCAAGATTTTATTGAAGCAAAAATGGATATTTATATAAATTCCTACATACAAACAGAATGCATTGTAAGACTTTGCCATGAAAGTAAAAGTGTTATTGAAGTCATTCCTTGGGGTTATTTTTATTCTAGACTAAGAGGAAATACAATTACTTGCAACATTTAGATTCATTCTCTTATCCATATTAATCACCTAAGCATAAGCAATGTCTCATCAAAACTAACAATTTCTATAAGAGAGGAAAGCAAGACAAATTAAAATGTTCATATAATGTACCATTTTAGTGTGAGCTCATCTACCTATGCAAAGTTTTGATTGCACCAAAATAATTATTCCTCCACTTTAAAATAGACTAAAAGAAAATATCATAATCGACAGATGAAGGAAACCTAATTTGACAGTGGCTCAAGTGAAAAAACAGTTGTGATTTTCTTGGACTGCAAGCTCAGTATAAGATAATTGTGTGACATGATTGCTAAAACTATAGCAATAAAACTATAAAACTAGCAAATATTACCTGACTGACCTCAAAAATAATTTAAATAGAGTTTCTATATTTTCATTATGTGTTCAATAAATAATATTTCTTTGCTGAAGTGGTAGAACTGGTAGTCTATCGCTATTAAGAGTTCTATTTCACTATAAATTAGTATTGTCCATGAGGTAGCATTTGTCTGTGAAGATATCATTTCACATGGAATGATGATTGTTTTTCTTGTTTCAATATGTTTCAATCTGTTCTGTGTTTCAATGCATTGTTCTGTTTTTCCCATGGCCAATTTTATAAACAGATTTTTAAAAAGCAGCTAATTGTATGGTGTTACCCATGAGGGAAAAGGAAGGAACCTTAACTGAAAACGTCTATCAGAATCAGATTTGGCAGTAGTGCTTTGATAAGAACTATTAAAAGATTTTGTATCTTTAAAGATATCCATTTTCAGCACACACTTGCTTGTGAGAAAATATCATAATAAAGTGAAAAGAGCATGGGAATAAAACAAAAGCCCCTCATTGAAGTCCCAAATATGCCCCAAATTTCTATGAAGTTTCGTTTCCACTTTGAAAATGGGTCAACCTAATGGTCTGTATGATATTTACAATGTTTCATATTCTAAATTAGCAAAGTGAGAAGGACCGGATGCATAGGAAGAGAAGAGCCAGATGAAATCCCAGCCCAGGTAAATCACTGGATCCCTAGACTTATAACAAAAAAAATCACAAAAGCATCCAAGTGCCTTATGCCCACTCCAACATTGGATCAGTCCTGCACTGTTTGTTTTTCAAAAGCATTTACTTAAGTCAATTGACCATAATCATACTTTTTTGTTATTATTATCATCATCCAGGTTAACCTTGATTTTCACACCAAAGAAGTCATTACTAAGAGCATCACCCAACCTACCCTACACAGTTTTGATGCTGCACAAAGCAGAGTGTATCAGCTTATGGAACAAGACAGTTACACACGTTTTCTGAAATCTGACATCTATTTAGACTTGATAGAAGGAAGACCTCAGAGACCAACAAATCTTAGAAGACGATCACGCTCATTCACCTGTACGGAGTTCCAGGATGTAAAGTCAGATGTTGCCATTTGGTTATAAAGAAAATTAATTTTGTTCATTTTGATGGCAAACTTGTAATCTGCTTTTAAAATATAGCATGTTTACTTCTAACAAACGAGTACATCTTTTAAAACAAAATGCATCATGTCAAGGATTTTAAAAATGTAAATCAAAACTTACGTTATAATAACACATACTATATCTGCCAATATATTCTGTAAAGCCTTCCATTTGACTTCATTCCATTCATAATCAGAAAAACTTATTACTTAATGGAAAGAAAGTAAAGAAGTAATAACAATCTTTTATAAGACCGTAAAGTTGAATTAAAGTTAAGCTTTTGCAAAATTGTCAATACTTAGAACAAATACCTAGTTTGGATATTTTTTTCTACATGTAAAAAAGTTAATGCTCAGATATCCATATATTTGGAACATATTTTCCATAATGATGAAGACTCTTTCTTTCTCTCTCCGTCGTAGAGAGAGTTAGAGGTGGTCCGGTTCTTACAATAGGAGAGGACAATCATGTATTCTTGGGTTACTAACCCTGGTTCAAGAATAAGCAATGTATCACTTCTAGTTACAAGCCAGAAACAGGAACTTTGGGGAAGATGCATTCACCGCTATAGAACTTCCAGGTTAAACATAACCCACGTGGATAACTGAGAATGGGATCCACGGTTTGGGCTCATTCTTAAGTGAGCATGGACTTATCCAGTAAGTGGAGCACACTTCTAATGGCCATAGAAACATGACCAGATTATACATAGCTCCAGGTTGGGACTAGGAGCATCTTCTCATCTGCTAACAGAAATTGCTACTAAAGTAGTGGGCAGTCAGCAGTTTGAATGAGGCCCAGAGGAGGTTTATCTCAGAAGTAATTAAGTTTTATTTTTGGACTTCTAGGACTGGGATAAAAATTAGAAATGAGAGGAGGTAAAGAAGCAAGGAGTCCAAGGCCCTGGAGACTCATGCATCTGCTACACTGGCTCCTATAAATAAAGTATTTCCCCATTGATTGTGTTCTTGTTCCAAGTCTCACTGAGTCTTTAATAGTATATTATTCAAATAAGATTATGCTAATAAGTATATATGTCTCTACTTTAGGGAAATATTTAATTTTAGATATGTGTTGCATGTCAATGTCTGTATTTAATTATGCCATACATTTGGCTTTGGCAAATGTTATTTTATTTGGAATGTAAAATATAAAAAATGCAGATCACCTATAGTAATAAATATTTTTAATTTCTTCATTCATACAGTTAATGTTTATTTGACCACTAAGTGCTCTTGCTGATTGTTGATTATCCTTTCTGTCATCAAACTACACATAGACTTATTTTACAATGATACTGAGATAGAAACTATTAAAGTGTTTTGTCACTGATCTTACTACTAATTCAATTCTTTATACTGTTATAAATATGAAAACAAGGTATCATGCATTTCAAAAATCAACTAAGAAAGTGATTTTTAATTTTTCTATGGCTCATTTATATTTTCTTTTTTCTGTGGAAGTGTCTTTTCAAAGAGTATGATTCATACACAGTTAAGACTTGATATACGAGTTTCTGATCTCATTAGAAAAATCATGGGCTGATTTTAACAGCATTGTTCTAGGACCATAAATATATATTATATAGCTTTTTCATTTGTAATACTTTTCAGACATGTCCAATATCTTGTTTAAAAAATTCAATGGGACCCTTCAAAAACATACCAGGACTTTCTGATGAAATCAATGCCTGACTTCAAAGAACTTGTATCCATGGGAAGGACAACATGGTCACAAACAGGAAACAAAATAAACAATTAGAGAAGTGAAAAAGCCAAGTAAAAATGCGCAGACAGTACTGAGCACTGGCTGAAGGCATCACAGAAATATAATGAAAGCCCGAGAACTTGAGAACCTCAGTGCCTGGTCTCCCTAAACAGATGTATGAGCCCACAGACAAAAGTCAGTACCTATGCTGTCATATTTTGTACATAATAGAAGCTCAGTAGATGACTATGGGATCAAAAGGAAGCAAAAAGAAGCATTACGAGGAAAGTTCACATTTCAGCAAAAAATAAAGGTCTACTCTTATTGGAATGTGGCATATTTTTATTTGAATCCTGGCTCTGCCACTTATCAAGTGTTGTAGTATGTTGGGAAAGTTACCTAAGTATTTTGAACTTCAACTTCTCATTTGTAATATTGAAGTAAAACATTTACAGTGATGTTAAGATGATTAAATTTAAAAATATTTGTAAAGTACCAAGTATAGATTAATTGACTTTCATGCATAAACAAAAGTATGGGACTTATTCTTGGTATTTAAGTATCACTTTTTAATTATAATATAAATTTTCCTAATGCTTATGCTAAAATCAAATAAATGTCCTTTGAAAATAATGAGATTTTCTTGAATAAAATATGGGGACAGCTCTTGCTCTCACCAAGTCTTTTATAATTTTGTCCTGCATAGAAAAGTAAATAATGACATTTTAGCCAAATAAAAAATATTGGAAAATTATAAACTTAAATATTCTTCTAAAGACAAAGCTGAAAAAAACTTAATTTTTTAATTATGTGCAATGCTGCTTGTAGAAAAAAAAAAACAGGACAAAGCATATTCAAGATATATACTCCCCCAAATGCTCACAGACTTAACCATAGCATTAACTAAAATTTAAATACATTAAATTTATTTTCACTGTATCGCACCAACTGGTCTTGCATTTAATTTCCTTGCTTTTTAATTATCATTGGTCTATAAAAGGGGAAACAAAAACAAAAATCCTTGCCAATTTAACCACAAGTTTGTTCATTTACATTACCTGAAGTCTTTTCGGTATTGAAAATGAAAGGTAATATAGCGTAGCCAAACCCATCTTCTATAGTACGTTGAATGAATGAATAAGTACTTATTGAACACTGTGTTTGATTGGTACTGTTAGCTGCTGGACATTCAAAGGTGAATTAAATAGAGTGAAAGGGAGAGAGAAAGAAACTTTCTTCATGATATACTCTCTGATAAAATTTGCATAATACAATATTCAGCTGAAAGCAATGCTTTATACAAGATGTTCCTTCATATTTATTCTTAATAGTAAATTCATCTATGACCGATGACGCAGATATCATTTATCTTTCGAAGTTAGGAGTTGAGGAGCTAATTTCTTCATTTGTTTAAGAGAAACACAGTAAACCCGCTAATTTGCACAAACTTTGTGCATCTTTCATAAAATGCAGGCAGAACAAACCAAAAGCGTACACACATCTAAAACCCATTTCATTTAAGATTGAGGGGTTTTGTTAATTTCATTTGTTTTTACTTTATAAATCAACCAATTGTACAAAAGTCCTTCAGAGAGTAAAAAAAAAAAAAATTAAGCAACATTTAAAAAAATCATATCATTTGAAAAACGATACAGAAAAATTAACAGCACAAGTAGAGAGATGCTGCATATGAAAAATAGTCAGTATGAATTGTATATTTAAAGGATATAACCATTTTATAGAAAAACACATATTTTTGTGGAACCTTGCCTTCAAATTGAATTTTGTAGAGTGGAAATGAAACTTTTAGAAGCAATAACCAAAGGAAATATTTAAAATGCCATGAATTTCATAAGAACAACAATATTGACTTTCAGATAGTTTCTCTGCAGTCCCATTTCTGATATCATTAGCAATACACAGAAAATAAATAATAATTGTGGGAAAAATGAATATTGAGATATTGAATTTGAAGCTACTAAAAAAAATCTCAAAATTGTGCTTAATTCTCTTTACTAGAGCAAGGAAGTATATGAAAAGCATTTGGAAAGATCGTCATCAATATGTGAAAACCAACAGTTATTTTCTGAACACTGAACTATTGTTACTTGCAGAGAAAGAGGAATAATTAAACACAAATTCAAATGATGTCAAATCACTATTACCAATACCAGTAATACATTTATTTAATATCCTATAGCTTGGAATATTCTATACCTAATTCATCCTTATTTAGTCATACAGAACCACTGCAGTTCAATAAACATTTGCTATGCTTCACCTTTGTTCCAGTCATTGTATCGTAGGATGGTAGGAATGCAAAAGTGAGTAACATAGTAGACTACATTGTGGAGGATATTACACTGAACAAATATTCCTACGTAGGCAAACACATAAACTAGTTATTTCAATACAACATGCAAAACATTCACATATATCTTTCCTCACCTATCTCCAAAAAATGGCAAGACACTTTCATGTGATGTAGCAAAACACCAGAGTCTCACCTTTGTGTCTTCACTCTACATCTCAGTATACTCTGTAGTATGAGGTTAGATAATGAATTGTTATCTTTCCATTGAAACCTGCTTTAAAATGCTTATCTCTAGAAACCTGAAGAGATCTCTTTGAAGAGATGAATGGACTTCATTCACATTATAATTTGATTCATTACAGGCTCCCTTCAATGGGGAGTAGGAGTTTTCAGAAATGTATTTGGGTTTTATTGGAAAGGAATTACTTAACATAGAGGCTTTGGAAGTAAATCTTTGATAGAAAAGTGACAAACAGAGTATTAAAAGACCCTAGAAAATGAATATCAACCAAAAAAATCAGGTAAATGATATCTGAAACTTTGAAATAAATTCATTGAAAAATCATGATTGAAATCATAAAATTTTATTTATTTACCTATTATTTATAAGCATATTTATTGTGGAATAAAATAAACATATTCTTTAAAAAAAAATCACATGCTCATGAAGGAAACAATAACCTTGCAATTTGGTCCATTAATTAATTATTTGTTAGCCAACATATGGTATAACTTCTTGTTTGTTTTTTTCTCCAGATGGTTATTTTGTTAAGAATTTGTAAGTAAAAGAAGATTTCAGGATGCTATACACATATATAGATATATATCAGTAGTGTGATTTTTAATAAATAATAATTAATAATTACAATTGTTTTTCAGTCTACCAGGTAAAATGTATTTTCTCTGCCACACAGTATCACTGTTTCTTCATCATTAGAGAAAATCCATAGGCAAATATTTGGGTGATATAAAAAGACAATATTTATACTTTACAAATGAATTTGATGTGAAAATTAGAATTATTAATAACAGATAACAGTGACTAGAGTGAAATCAATGAAATAGTAATTTTGTGCTTTAAAAATCATGTGAAAAGAGCATTTCTTAAATCCCTGAATATCGCAAATAGTATCGATTGTGTTTATTCTAGCACTTGTCACTATTTGCCTAAGAAAGGAAAAGATACAATTTAATCTTCACCTTTTCATTTTTCATACAGAATCTATGAACCTTTAGAAATTGATGAGTAACTTGGATTGGGACCTCCATTTTCCTGACTGGCTGGGTCAGAAAATGCATCCTTAAAGTTAGAGATTAAAAAATTATCATAGAACATATAATATTCTCAGCTAATAAATATATTTCTCAGCTAATTTTTCAGAATATTTGAGATGTGTCCAAGTGATCTTGAAGTCATCAGTTAAGGTTACATGGGAAGAAAATTCCTTAATTTCAAGAACATATATATTGCCAACAAAATCAATGTATAGATTGTGGACAAAAAGACTGTATTATGGAAAAATGAAAATTATGATAATCTGAATCACAATCTCTGATATCACACTATGGTTTTTAAAAAGTATTATAAACATACCCAAGACAAACCATTTTTAATTCCTCATATAATTTAAAGACAAATATAATATATGAAGAGCATAAAAAAAGACCTTTAATCTCTTAATTCAGAAATAAGCATTTAAGCGGCGCCTGGGTGGCACAGCGGTTAAGCATCTGCCTTCGGCTCAGGGCGTGATCCTGGAGTTCTGGGATCGAGCCCCACATCAGGCTCTTCCTCTATGAGCCTGCTTCTTCCTCTCCCACTCCCCCTGCTTGTGTTCCCTCTCTCGCTGGCTGTCTCTCTGTTGAATAAATAACGAGCCCCGCATCGGGGCTCCTCCCCTGGGAGCCTGCTTCTTCCTCTCCCACTCCCCCTGCTTGTGTTCCCTCTCTCGCTGGCTGTCTCTCTCTCTGTCAAATAAATAAATAAAATCTTTAAAAAAAAAAAAGAAAGAAAGAAAGAAATAAGCATTTTAGCACACGTGTATACTTCCTTCTAATCTTTTTTTTAAGAGGGGGGAGGGGCAGAAGGAGAGGGTTAAGTAGGCTTCATGCCCAGTGCAGAGCTGGACGTGGGGCTCCATCTCACAACCCTGAGATCATGGCCTGAGCCAAAATCAAAAGTTGGGCACTTACCTGACTGAGCACCCAAATGCCCCTTTCCTTCTAATCTTTTTAAAAATCTATTTAAAATTGTCATCATTCAAACAATGGATTATAAGCATTAATGCTAGCTATCAGAGAATTCTGTTTACTGATTACAAAAACTGAAAATTTAAAAATTGTATTAATGTTTCCAAAGAATAAGTTCTCTTTATTTTAAAAATATAATTTATGATATCAATTTGAACTAGAGTAATAAAGCCATGAATAGAATATAGCCAAATCTCAAAAAGGGCAGGTGATAATATATTTGATGTAAATCCTAAAAAGAGTATGCAAAAAAATAATTATTGGATTACAAAATGTGTGAAGATAAGGGATAAGGATGAGTAAAGGAAATCCAAAAACAGAAAGACAGAATGAAGGATATAATAATGGCTTTTAAAAGTCAATATTTTAGGGGCTCCTGGGTGGTGCAGTCATTAAGCGTCTGCCTTCAGCTCAGGGCGTGATCCCGGCATTCTGGGATCGAGCCCCACATCAGGCTCCTTTGCTAGGAGCCTGGTTCTTCCTCTCCCGCTCCCCCTGCTTGTGTTCCCTCTCTTGCTGGCTGTCTCTCTCTGTCAAATAAATAAATAAAATCTTTAAAAAAAAAGTCAATATTTTATTAGAAATAAAGCATTGTAGGGGTGCCTGGCTGGCTCAGTTGGTTGAACATGCAACTCTAGATCTTGGGGTTGTGAGTTCGAACTCCATGTTGAGTGTAGAGATTACTTTTTAAAAAATCTTAAAGGAAAAAAAAAGTATTGTAGATGTTTATGATTAAGAAAAAATTGGCAAGATTTGAAATTTTCTACTCAAAGCATCACATTGTTCTGATAAGAGAAATCCACTTCATTCCTAGGAAACCTGCATTAGACAATTTGCAGGTATCATACGTTTTATTCCATCATTTAACCCTAGTGCTGGAAGGAGATTTAGAGATTGTGTCCATCAGCTTTCACATTTTATAAGTCAGGACAGTGAAGTCATCTCTAGAATAATTTAGAACAATAATAAAGAATTTGAGTGAAAACATGACTCAGATATCAACCAATATCATTTATTATTCATCTCATCAATAATAATTTATTAGTGCCTACTAAGGATCAGGATTTTCTTCTAATAAAACACAGTATCAGATGAGTATACCAAAAACACCATCCTTTCAAAGAAATCATCTTGTTTTACGGGAAATTAAACTTTAGTCAAAACTCAACTAGATTCTTTCCTTCAAATTTATTTTTGCTGATTTATATAAATATATAAATAAATATAAGTATATGCACAAATATATATAAATGTTAGTGAATATACACATGTACATACATAATTGTTAAAGAAATATAAACTATTAAATCAATGTTTATATTTTATTTATAAAATTCTGAAGACATTACAATTAAATTGAATGGTAATCTTTAAAGCAATGAAAATTCACAGAAATTTATTTTATGGAAGAAATGAAGTACACTAATTACAGGCATATGTCAGATATTGCTGGTTCAGTTCCAGACTAGTGCAATAAAGTAAATTATCACAGTAAAGCTAGTCAAATGAATTTTTTGGTTTCCTAGTCATATAAAATTATGTTTACATTATACTATAGTCTATTAAATGTGAAATAGTGTTTTCAAAAAACAATGTACATGCCTCAATTAAAAACTACTTTATTGCTAAAAAATGCCAACCATCATGTGAGCTTTTATCAAGTCATAATCATTGATCACAGATTATCATAACAAATATAATAATATAATGAAAAAGTTTGAAATATTGAACGAATTATCAAAACGTGACACAGAGACATAAAATGAGCAAACACAGTTGGAAAAATGGCGCTGATAACTTGTTCAACACAGGTTTGCCACAAACCTTCAATTTCTAAAAAAACACAATATCTGCAAAGCATAATATAGTGAAATGCAATAAAACAGGGTATGTCTGTGCATTTATTGGCATGAAATATGATTTTTAAGTCATAATTCATAAAGCATTATAATTTTAATCATATGTATATGCATATATATGCTCAAAATTCCCAACTTTCAGACCTTTCGAAGCACTGAGATACTTAACAATATGCCTTATATTAAAATTGCTTATTTAATTTCTATACCTACTCAGTTATAAAATACTTAGTTTAGGTAATTTGGCATTTGGGTTTAAACTGTGCATGTGTGTCATATATTAAATGAGTTAATCTCTAAAATTCATTTTTATATAGAGCTATCTTAATTTTTGAATATTTGGTTGAATTATTTTAATAAAACTTAATTGGAGCCACTGATTTATTATTTTGTTTTATAAAAAAATCTCATTGCTTCTTTCATACTTTATATACACTACATATACTTAGATGCTAGAATGAGTAATAGCAGTTAAAATTAATGATATAAAAAGTGAACATTTAAATTGTAAGTTTTGACCACAGAGGTTAATTTTTCTCTTCCATGTTATAAGGCTAAAGTCTTTAGCAAAGATATAAAGTGGGTTGTTTGCTCAAGTCTCTTCAAAGGGTAAGTGATAATTCAAACCAGACTTGACATCAATGAGAAAAAAAAGAAGGGTTCAGATATCAAATGTAAAATTACAATTATACATTTGGAAGTTTTTGATGAATATATCCTCTTTAAAACCTCTAATTTTGCCACATAACGTAAAGGAGCATTTTACATCCTAGTAAAACAATGGATCATCCAGAAGGAAATGTAGGCTGTGACAGAAATGGGAGGGAGAGGAAGGGAGGTTGGAGAAACAGAAAATTAATTCCTCAAATAGGAAAGAATTTTGTATAAGTATTAATATGTTACATGTAACTGAGTCATAGAATTTATTAAACAATTATAGAATCTATATATATTTTTTTGTTTTCCACCCCCTGAAGTCAACAAGCTTGACAATTTCATGACTATATGTTGCTATTCTTTCTTCTACTTCTTTTAAAGTTAAAATTCCTGAAAAAGAAATTTTTATAGACTTGGTTATTTCCTCTCTCAGACTTCATCTTCCTAAACTAGGTACTAATTTATTGAGATTATTCTAAAATCTATAAACTCTGTCTTTATAGGTGTTTTCCCTTTAAGCCTGGCATACACCAAAACTTTCTGGGTGTGAAAATAAACACCAATGCTTCTATTTTTGATTCCATGCATGATGTTACATTAAAAAACACTTTAATATGAAAATTGAATCAGGATGTTTAGATAAAGGAAGTAAAGTCCATGTAATATGATTTCAGAGTGTTGAAAATAAGATGCAATGTGAATTTAAAATAAATGGTTGCACAGGAAGCCCAAAGTTTATCTCCTTCTTTAGTATACAGGACGTCAGTGCCACCAGGCATCATAAGGTTACATTTGCAAATTTTAGGAGGCAGCTGAGATTTTGCAAATAAAAAATACACAACCTGTAGTTTTCTTTTCCTCAGAAATCATCAGAGATTAAAAACTGTTCTGAAGGGGTGCCTGGGTGGCTCAGTCGATTAAGCGTCTGACTTGGTTTCAGCTCAGGTCATGATCTCAGGTCCTGAGATGGTAGCCCCCCCCCCCCACCACCACCACCATGGGCTCTGCACTTGGCTGCAGGGAGTCTGCCTGTCCCTCTGCCCCTCCCCCCACTCATGCACCCTCTCTCTCAAATAAAAACAAATCTTTTTAAAAAAACTTCTGAAAGCACTCTCAGATACAACAGAAAATAGTTTATTAGTTGTAGTAACATGCAAAATTGTGTTTCTAGGTATTTAAGGTATTTTTTATTTCTTAATATATGAACATAGTATTTGAAGTACAAATTGAGGATTTTCAGGTATTTACAAAATCTAAATGTCTTTGTTTCAATATGCATTTCACCAATTTCAAGCAGCCTGAGGAAAATGTCAAATAGGCCAGTATATGGTTAGGAAAGCATCATGAAATCCTGAAAATACTAAGAGCTAATTGTTGCTGTTACTTTTTTTTCTTTTCTACTGTATTCTAATATTTTAAACCTTGTTATTTCATTTTCATCCTGAGACAAACAAAATATTTTAATTTTCTATCAATTATCCAGATTTTCATTTCATTATATAATAGGATTGATGACTTGGAATGCTAAAGGCTTCTGTTGAACCTCAACAATGTAGAGGAAGAGACATTTTTTTGAAAAAGATTTTCCTAAGCAGATTCATTTTACAATTTAATTTCCTTCAATGAGGTAAAGGTCAGTGTGAGGCTATAAGAAAGTTAATTTGCATGAGGTAGCACATGGAATATGAAAACAATATAGTATGAAATATTCATAATTCAAGCTTTAAAAACCAACCTCAGGGCTAAAAAAGCAATTATTATAGGAAATGGCTCAACAATTACAACAAAGTTTTTGTGATGATGTCAACTAACATACTTTCATTCTGAGAGACATGAAGAAACAATCCTGTAGAATAGTGACAAAGTCTGAGTGTTAGCAATTGTTTTTACTGCCCCTGGTATATGTTTATCAGTGCTAAGTTTGTCAACCAGTAACATAATTCTCTATGCAAGTCTACTAATCAAGTAATTCTATGTCAATTTTATCTTTATGCTGATTGTCTCTTTGCCTCTCATCAAACTTATATTAGTATTTTTTTGACCATGGCAACCAAACACACATGCCTTTATTGACTATGTTCCATGTGTATCGACTTGAACAAGATTAAAATTGGATTCTTACTCACAGTAGTGTGGCAGATGTCTGTTGATCTGTTTCTTATCCTAAAATCAAATTATTTTAATAACAGTATCACAGAATTACAGCCTGTCTCCAGGTCACTCAGCTGATTCCTACCCTTTTCCCTTTAAATCAGAATAACTAATAATAACTAATAAAGAAGTCTGATTTTCATGAACCTTACTGAGCATGTGAAAGAGTTTCTTGAAATTATATAAAGGGTCCTATAAAATATCAATTCAGAAACATGATCCCATTTCTCTGCTGCTCAGATTTGGCATAATGCCTAAAAAAGCACAATTCATGATATGTCTTGCTCCCAGCTTTCTTCCTACAGCATTTGGGTCTTGGTTATTAAACTTATAATGCCTCTTTGCCTCCCATAGCTTCTTCTCTCCTTCCATAGCCACCTCCACCTGCTAGAGCAAACCTGACATAGAGTCTAATTCCTAGTGGCTTGTTGGGCTTTGTAGTCTCTGCTCAGATGGGGAAAAATGGGTGTACTGGAAGGACAATCAATATTGGGGGGCAAGGTACATGTTAATAGGAGATGAGGAAAAAATCACAGTACTATTGCTACCTACGATCAGCTGTTGGGAACTGGAGAGGACATGGCCCAGATTTCTGTTGAGACAGCCAAAAACCAAGCTGTGAGAGACACAAAGCATCTTCTTGCATGATTTTAGCTTCTTTACCACGTGGTCAAAGTTAGGTTACACCACTAAATGAAGCCTGGGTTAAATGCTTTTCATTCCCTATCTTTTTTCTGAAAACGAATGGAGATTTATCCTGTGGTGGTTTGCTTCTGTTTTCATTTTTATGATCATTTTAAGCTCTTGTCTATTTTTTTTCTCTGGGTTCCCTTGGTCAATATATTGAGAAGTTGGGCAGGACTGCAACAACCACTGCTAAACAGAAGATAATCTGAATTAGAAGCTCTTTCCCAATTTGAATTTATTTTTAAGATTTTTTTTATTTGAGAGAGAAAGTGAGAGACAGAGCATGAGCGGAGAGAGAGGGACAGAGGAAGAGGGGAAGCAGACTCCCCACTGAGCAGGGAGCCTGATGCAGGGCTCCATCCCAGGACCCCAGGATCATGACCTGAGTATATGATATGGTTTAAACATAGTATCCTATCATTGCCACTTACCAGTGTTTTGACTGATGATATCTTTGTGCCTGTTTTCTATTATAAAAAAAATGATTGATAATAATGTTACCTCTCTTAAAGAGTTTCTGGAAGGTTAAATGAGCTAATGTATCTAAAAAATTTAGGTGAGTGTCTGGCACATAATAAGCACTCAATACATGTTAGCTATTATTCCATGAAACAAGTCAATTTCGAATAGCTGAACTAAGGTGGAAAAGAGTCACCAATCCTTTTTCCTTCTCTCTATTCTTAAAAGGAGATAACAGGAAAAAAATGGTAACAATATTTAAATAAGGGATCTCTTTGATTTTGCCTCTATGTGTGTGTGTGTGTGTGTGTGTGCACGTACTTATTTATTATGGTGGGCAGAATTCTAAGATAGTCCCCAAGGGTCTCAAGATTCTTGCTCCCTGGCATATAGGCCTCATATAATCGTCTACACTTGAATGTGGGTATAACCTGTGTGTGTGGTAAATACTCACTCCCTTGGTAATTTATATTATATTGCGAACTATGATGGGATAGTCACTCCCATAGTTATACAACCCTGGCCAATTCCTTGATTTCAGCCTGGTGAGACCTTGAGAAGAGAACCCAACTGAGGCCTAACCAGAATACTGATCCAATGCTACATTTGTGGTAGTTTGTCATGAAATAATAAAAACACGAATACATTTCTTTAAACTTCCAAAACCTTTATGTATACACCTTTTATGGCATTTACATAGTCATCATCTGATACTAATTCAGGTATTAAGTATTTATTGAAGAACTATTACATATCATAGGCATATAAGAAATGCTTGGTATACATGAACTGATAAATTAGACATGATCAATTACTCCTTTTTAAAACATTACACCTAAAATTGATCAAATACATCAGATGATTTCAGACCAGTGCAAAGTTCAATGGGACCATTGATCTGACTGTACACTTTGAGGCAGATAAAGGGAGCGATAGATTTTCAGGGGCTATTTATTCTATGTTAGGTCATCTATTCCCATAGAGAAAATTCTTTTTACAATGACATTTTTAAAGAGATGTTTCATTTTTCACAGAGTTACTGTGAAGCAGTACAAAGATATTTAAAAAGCACTTTCAGCCTCTTGAAAGAAGCACACTTTGTAAATGCAAAAGATTACTATTAACAAAAGGCATTTTAGTTATCTTATTTATAGTCACCCTTATCCAAATATTTTGGATACATAGTGTCCTATTTATTTAAGAATGGGCTTAATTTTTAGTGATTTCATCAGGTCAAATATCTTTCTCCATCTTTTAAAATGTTAGGCAATAATTAGTGCTAGAAATGAATATTAAATTACATTTTTATCAGCATAATTTTAATTTTAGTTTCAACAGACATCAGACTCAGTTGATTATGGTTTTATAATTTCAAGTAGTATAGTAAATTAAAATACAACCTTATATTTAATACTAGCATTAATATTCACATTTAGAATTCCTGAGATGAATGTCAGACTGGAATATTGTCTAGCCTAATCACTTTATTATTGTTTTACCACCAATTCCTGTAGGTTTCCAAAAGAGACAATTGTTACATTGAAATTCTAATGTCCAACTGCCTGCTGCCATACTTAATGACCACAGAAAATAAAACCTTTGAGTCAGATTGCAACTAGAGATGGAAAAAAACCGAGCACTACAAAAGAATAGAAAAACTTTTTTTTTTCCAAAAAGTCCAATGAAACCTATGATTTGATTTGAAAAAGAGCATTGGTAAAAACAACAACAACAACTTGCTTTTCGTATCATATATATACACACCTATCTGTCTTTAGCTTGAAGCAGAATAGTAAAATGCCAATTAGAGCCTACTATTGGTGTTATGGAGTGAATCTAAACCTGAAAGCAGTGGACATTTCTAGAAACATCTATTGTAATTGCGGTTTGGAGATTGACGCATAGTAAAAATGTTTCATAAGCAGCTTGCATGGTACTACATATTTGAACTTCTGAACAACGCTTTAATATTCACTAGAATTATTAACATTTAAAATAATTTTAAGACCTCTGAAAACAAATATACAAAAAAACAGTCATGAATTTAGAAAGTAAATATCATTCATGTAAAGGCCCTTTTTTTTTTCTAGCCTTTTTGAGTTTCCCCTCTTTATCTCGTGACCAAATTTTGTCTCACCCGCTGGGAGACACATTGCAAGATAAGGGGAGGGTTTGCAAGTCGTAGGAAAGCAACTGAATTATCCCGAGGTTAGTTCCCCAAAATCCAAGATGCCTTCAAAAGAATAATATATGGGGGGAAAAAGTGCTTATGAATCTATGCTTAAAACAGTAATATTCTGGCCACGATGACCCTGTTTATTTGCCTGTCTTTCCATGAATTCCATAAGGATATCAACACAGTTTGGCAAAATAGAAAAACATACTGGTGTTGGAGTGTTCAGACCCATGTTTCGTCCAAGCTTTTCACTTTCTACCTGTGTAATTTTATTAGTCAGAAACTAACAGCCTCCTTTTTTCTCATGTAATAAGCAGGCTGAGTCTGTCTGTTGGCTCCATCTGACATCTCTGAGCTGGGTTCCTTTTATCTTATTGCTCTATTGTTCTTTTTGAATGCCTTATGTCCTCGTAATTGCAGTGTGTTGCAGTAACGTAGGCCTGAGGTCCGCTTGTCCAACAGAGAGAAGAAAAAGGTGAAGAAGAATGCAAGGGGCTTCTTCTGGGTACAGCCATAGCTGCTGTCTGCAAGGACACCCTCCCAAGGGACCTCTGCCTAACCCCATGGGCCAGAATTGTGTTTCATGGCCACAGGTAGCTTAGGGACACTGAAATTTCAATTTTATAATTTTAATATGGGTGACAATTAAATGATATACATGAAAAACTTATCATAGCACCTGACTAATAAATATCAATTGCATAAATCAAAACAGAGAATGTGTCTATTTAGAAATAAAAAATATTTGCTAAAGTACTGTTTTTTCTTTTTTTTTTCCCGTGGTGAAAATGGGGGTGTCGGGATAGGGTATGGTGGTTTGTATTTCAGTATTTCATTAGTAAGCTGAGTTTTTAGAACTAAAAATAGATTTCCCAATCACAGTTCAATGAGTAGCCTATTTAACACAAAATATGCATACTTCTATTTACCCATAATATACTTGAACTATGCAGAATTATGTACATGTTGTTCTGAGTCACTGGTAGCTGAGTTAAAATGAACCACATCCAGCTGTGGGGGAGGTATCTTGGAATGTGTATATTGAGATACTTGTACATTTGTTTATGGAAATACTTGTATAATTTGTATAATATTTTTATATATGGCATATATTTATATGTTTATATGTATTTAACTGTTTAAATGGCAGTATCTCAGTTTTTTATTTAAAATATAGATTCCATTCATCTCAATTTATTCTTATATTATCTTTTGAAAGTCATGAGTCAGGACAAATAAATAGATTTATACCCAGTAGATGGATTCGAATGGATCAGTTAAGGATAGATTGAACAGACCAGGTAAAGAGAGCTCTTTACAGAATGACTCAAACTTTTATTTCTATACAAATTAACTCACTTATTGAAGATATTGTGAATTTGGGGATAACAATTTTGGCTATTCTAGCATTATTTACAACAACCAAACTATGGAAGCAGCCTAAGTGTCCACTGATAGATGAATGGATAAAGATGTGGGGTGTGTGTGTGTGTGTGTGTGTGTGTGTGTGTGTGTGTGTGTATATATATTTGGAATATTATGGAGCCATAAAAAATGATGAAATCTTGCCACTTGTACCAACACAGATGGAGCTCCAGAATATAATGCTAAGTGAAATAGTCAGAGAAAGACAAACACCATATGATCTCACTCCTATGTAGAGTTTAAGAAACAAAACACATGAACAAAGGGGAAAAAAGAGAGAGAGAAAGAAACCAAGAAACAGACTATTAACTATAGAGAACAAACCAGAGGGAAGGTGTGTGGGGGGATAGGTGAAATGGGTGAGGAGGATTCAGAGCACACCTATCATGATGAGCACTGGGTAATGTATAGAATTGTTGGATCACTATATTGTACACCTGAAATTAGTATAACATTTTATGTTAGCTCTACTGGATTTAAATAAAAACTTAATCTAAAAGAGCAATTTTGGCTGTTCCACCTGCCTATCTAACTTACTACAGAGCTTAACTATAAATATCAGGTGGAATATACCCTCAGGTCAGTGAATTATCAACCCCACATTAAATAATTCTTATGGTAGATCTCAAAATGGCTTTGGTACGCCATTGGCCTCAATTGATTTCTCTGCTTTACACTCTGGTTCTTTAGTGACAGGTACAGCTTTGGGCCTCTAAGTATTATGGTATTTGAATTCCCTTCCTGGGGTACACAGGAATGTACAGTGGTTAGAAGTATAGAAACTGAAATATAGTGAAGCTGACTTTAAATCTCTGTTCTAAAACTTAATTGTTGTATAGATTTGCCCAAGTTGCTAATGGCTCTTTACTCTTAAGTTTTCCCATCTATAAAATGAAAATAATTATTCCTACTTCATTTAATTGTTTGAAGAACGAAATGAAATAATGTACTTTTCCAATTAATATTTGTTTAATATTCACAATGTTCAAGGCTCATATTGCTTATCTAGTATGGGAAAGGTTTTTTAGTTTATCATCAATAATTTGTTTTAATCATCTGGCCTACTACATGACTCTTGATTTTGTTTTTTGCTGTGTACTGGTGGAAGCTTCATATTCTTTCTAGCTTTATATAACATTCTGATGAAATTATCCTCTACACATATTTATGGTTATTTCTGTCACATCCCTCTCATTCTCCCTATATGGAAGGCTCATTGAAGATTCTAACTATGGTTTATTCATCTTTGTATCATCACAGTGTCTCATACATAGTAGAAATTTTAAAAAGTTTGAATCAATGAATGAATGGGCCAAAAAGCAGAAACAAACTTTTCTAAAACTTTATACTAAAAAAAAATTAAATATCCACCCTTGTTTTAACTACTTTAAGATGATAGTGTTTGAAATGGAATTAGAAGTCAGATTCCAGGGGCACCTGGGTGGCTCAGTTGGTTAAGTGTCTGCTTTTGGCTCACATCATGATCTCAGGGTCCTGGGATAGATCCCTGTATCAGGCTCCCTGTTTGGTGGAAAGTCTGCTTCTCCCTCTCTGCCCCTACTTGCCTCAATCTCTCTATCTCAAATAAATAATTAAAATCTTTTAAAAAGTCAGATTTCAACTCACCTCCAATGACAATGTCCTTCCCTATTGTTTTCCTAATCAAAACAATAAATAAGATGTACAAAGATGTAAACATTTAAAGCAACAATTAACCATTGATAAATGGCTTATTTAAGGTTTTACAATCAAATTAATTTTATATAAAATATTTTTTGTCTTGCATTAAATTAAAACTACAGAAAAAATATAACCAGAACTTTTGTAAAAGGGAAAAAAATAATAGGTAATTTTATATGCATTGTCATACATCAGACCCAGCATATTTTGTTTTTGAGACTTTTATAATGTGGAGGTGTCTGATATTCTTGTTCGTATTCTGCCCAAACAGCTGCCATTCACCACCTGCTGTGCAAATCCCACTCATACTTTTAAAAGTCTCTAGAATTATGTAAAAAAAAAAAGCTTCTTCCAAATCAGTTAACCATACTTCAAATGTCACCCACACCTTTGCTTGGCAGTCAAAAAAAGTATCAAAGTGAGAAGGTAAATAACACTCAGATTCACTTCTTATTCTCATCCAAACCCACAAAATCTTTCACATGGTAGCATAATTTACTTTGAATTATTCTGAAGAGTAAGAGAGTGAAATGGGCACAGGAGAAAAATGTGTACAAGAAGCCCCCTATATTTTTATAGTCATGTCTACCTGGAAGCCAAGTTGTTAATCACCAGAAGACATTAATGGATCCTAATTTTAGGACTGATGCCAGCTCTGAGGAGAAGACACTTGTATCTATCAGCTTTACAATGCTTACAATACTGAGGCCAAGTTTATATTTATTTTCATGTAAATGCCTGTACATTTCTGCAACCTCAGCTTCTCAGAAACAATCCAGACACTTCCACCATGTCAAAGCTGGGGTAGGCACGGTTGTGCAGACTCTGGGTTCAGCTTAGCTACTCTATCCCAAAATGAATAGTACATGTTTTTAGGAACATAAAAAGATTCCTTTCTCTTTCACAGTTATGACATTGCTGCTTCTTCAAGAGCCTTCACATGTCTGGGAGACAAAGAGGGGCAAAAGGTGGTCAGGTCAAGAAGGCTTGGTGTGGAAGAGACAGTGGCAATTTATCTTAATGGATAAACACACATACACACAAATCTATATAAATTTAAGGTTTTTATAAGGATAAATTTTATATTGTTTGCTCAGTTTCCCAGGACAGGTGGCATTAGGGGAAGAGGAGGATGGCCCAGGACACAGTAGCTGCCCTGGTACATCTTCACTAAAAACGCATCAATATTATTCTGTCACTGTCCCATACACATGACATCTTACTTGCAGTTTAGAAAACTAATAGAAAGCCACTTCCTTTAACACTACAGAAGAATTATAACACTGTATGAATAAGGAAGATAATTTAAGAGGAAGGTTTTTCCTAGAATTTATATTTTCAGAAATTCAGATATCCATTCCCATAATTTCCAAAGTCCTACCTGTGCAATGTTGACTCATCCCACCATGGAATTTTTATGTGGTTGCCAAAAGTATTAGAAACCCATTAAACTGGTGAAGTCCTGCCAAAGGGAAAAATAATAACCATAAAGAGAGTTAATTCTGAAAAGTAATTTCCTAGTAAATAATCTAATTACCTTTATAATATCAAAAGAAAGGATACAAAGTTTTCTTTCATTTCAAATTTGCTAATAGGCACAAACTGCTGAAAAAATAAAGATTTAATGCTCTTTCAATCAAAGAAGAAAGATTTATTTTTAACCTAATAGGAAGTTATTTGAGCCATAAAATATGAGAAGAATGACAAAGAATGAATAAAACATAGGCACTGTACACTCACAAAGTTGTTGTCATTAGTAAAAGTCACTAAACATGCTCAATGTGTTGGGTCAGGCGTATAAAAAAGATGTTGGGACCACATCTTCCCTCAGAATTTAGGAGGTGACAGTTTATGCCTTGCTTCTGCTTTCTTTTATCTATGGACTATCTTTTATCTATGGACTGTATCATTCTTTGTTCTTACTGCTTCCTATGGGTATTCAGAACAATTACATTCTTTTTCTGCTATAAATGTTTCAACAATTCAAAACCAAGGTGAAAGTGGGAAACCATTATAAATTAAAGCTACCAAGAAGATAAGAGGATGCACAACAGAAGAGAGTCTAGGTAAACTGATGAAAACAGGTGGCCACCTTCAGTTTTAGCTAGTTATAATGGATATAAGTCTTTGTAACCACAACAAAAAATAAAGGTGCAAGTTATCACTGGACCAATGTAGATTATTGTTAAGTTGCCTGCCTTCTTTATTCTACGTTCATAATATCTACAGTCAGAATCTCTCTTTACTATGGTAATCACAACTAATCCCTTGGCACAGGAACACAAAAATCCTCTATAAGATGCTTGTACAAAGTGTGTTTTTACATTTAACTTGAACAGCCTGTGGATATTACAGTACAGACATCAACTTCATCATTACTTGAATACTGGAAGTATAAGAAATTTCAAGACTGTTTCAAAACCAACGTGGTATTGAGACACATCTTGGATAGTGAGCAGAATTATAGATGTAGAAGATGAAAGGGGGGCATTTCAGGTGTGTGAGGAAAAGATAGTCCAACCCCAGACATTTGAAAGTGCTTATCATTTTCTAAGAATGGCTACAACTGGATCATAATGGTGCATGAAGCAGGAGGAGGGGAGTTTTGTACATGGTGCAGCTGCAAAGAGACTTAGGGACAGATTGTAAAGGGATTCAATGGCTGTTGAGTGTTAGAAAAGATGAAGGATTTTGGAGTCCAATTTTTATTCTGTCATTTAGAAAATCTTCTGGGCATCTATTAGGTGTTAAATATTGTTTCAGATGTTAAGATCCAGCAGTTAAAAAAAAAAAAGCCACAGTGTTTCACAGAGGCTAGAATGTTATTGGAATGACAACAATTAGGTTATTAATTATAATAAATTTTGATAAATACGTGTGCCATGCCAGTCAGCAATATGAAGACACCCAACATTTGAGGGTGTCGGGAGCAAATTCTTGAGGAAATAACTTTTAAACTAAGCATTGAAGGATGAATCACAGCCCTCTGGGAAAGGAAGAAGGAGGCTAGCATAAAATGAGAAGGGATTCTAGGAAAAAAAAGGAACTATTGCAAAGACAAAAAATAATAAGTATTGGTGAGGATGTGGAGTAACTGGAACACTTATACGCTGCTGGTGGAAATGTAAAATGGCACAGCAGCATTGGAAAACTTCCTGGTAGTTTCTTAAAAGGTGAAATATAAAAGTTACCATAAGACTCAACAGTTTTATGAAAATGATACATCCAAGAAAACTGAAAACATATGTCCATACAAAAACATATGCACAAATGTTCAAAGCAGCACTATTTATAACAGCAAAAATTGGAAACAACCCCAAAACCCATCAACTGAGAAACAAATAAAGTGTAGTAATATCCATACAATGGCATGTTATTTGATAACAAAAAGGAATGAAATTAGTTATTCGTGCTACAATACAGATGAACGTTGAAACCATTATGTTAAGGAACACTGACACAAATCATAGTTATACGATTCTATATATGACGTATCCACAATTCTAAATAGACAGAAAGTAAATTAGTGGTTGCTGGGTTGCAGGGGGAAGAGGTGAAGAGGAGGGGAATAAAGGGAGATAAGGAATGATTGCTAATGGGTATGGGTTGCTTTTGGAAGTGATGAAAATGTGCTTAAACTGGTTGTGTTGATGATTGTACAATTCTGTGAATACACTAAAAGCCATTGAATTGTACACTTTAAATGGGTGAATTGCATGGTATGTGAATATTATTTCAATATAGCTATTGAAACTATTGCAAAGTTCAGGATGAAGGAAAAGCATAAGTCTTTCAAGAAACAGAAAAATCCAATATAGTTAAAACTAGAGTATATGCTAGGTAGTGATACTAGAGATGTGAGCAAGGGTCAGATATTTCCGGACTTACAAGACATGTTAAGAAGTTTAGATTTTATTCTAACACTCAAAGAAAACAATTAAGTTTTATGAACTAGAAGAATGACAATCGAAAAATTTTTTAAAGAGGTCATTAGAGCTGGCATTAAGAAAAATAGATTAGAAAAAAATAAGACAAGGGACAAAGAGATCATTAAAATGCTGTAGCAATAATCCAGGAAAAATGATGGTGAAATGATTGAATGTATTGGCAGTGGAGTCATAAGGAAATGGATGGGCTGGAGAGCAATTTAGAATCAGATACAATGAAACTCCATAATTCCTTAGAGGATAGAGTGAGGAACACAAAACAGTTACAGACTATGCCTTGGTTGCTGGCTTGGCTATTTGGGCAAATATTAATAAATTCATGGAAATTAAAAATTAAAGACATTAGGTTTTGTGATGCTGCATAAAAGTAGGCTGCAACATTACACACACTAACTTTCAAACACCCATTAAATAACCAAGCATATAGGTGAAGTAGGAAAATAACCAAACAGCTCCAGACCCTATTGATTAGAGATGCATTAAACCTATAAAATACTTCCAAAAAATCATGTCTTTACAATTTTACTCTTCACAAGAACACTTGTATTAAAACTTTCTTTTATATTTCTCAATAGCATTTTGCATTATCCATTACAAATAAGTCATAGAATCTGTAAAAATTTCCTTCCATTTTGAAAGTATATTGTAAATGTAATTTTTTTTTTATTATTTTTGTTGGGTCTACAATACTCTGTAAATCACATCACAAGCTGACATCAACATGTATAAACAAGGCAGTAAATTAAATATTCAGCATTTGATATCTGTATACATTTTTAATACCATTTTTTTCTATAAACCTAACATATACCTATCACGCTTTTAGCAATCTGAAACAATATAAAAACCTTGTTTATTTTTACTTATTCAAGTCAAACATCAAGTATAGGATTTTCCTGAAGCATAATGATAAAATTCTGTTACATTTAGATCTTAGTCAATTTCATAAATAACAAAATAATAGTGGAAAATATTTTCCAAGTCTAAATTTAAATTAGTAAATTGTACTTAATCTCTGAGCCCAGGCATTTGATAATAAAAATATTGATTCTACTCTCTTGATAAATATGGATAATCGCTATGTAATATAGTATCTTAGAAAAGAATGTTTAAATAAATATAAAGTTTTAAGAATGAGTCTCTTCTATTTGAATTATAAACATAATTATAAACATAATTATATTTTAAAAACAAGAATAATTGTAAATATTAGATGATAGTGATTTGCTTAAAGGCAACATAAAATTAAGTGCTAAGTAAGTACTACTACAATCATAGTAATAATGACAGTAGTAACACAATCACATCTATTATGTACCAGGAATTAAACTACATAATTAATGCATATATATTCCTGTACATTTTACAGCTGAGGAAGCTGAGTTGAGAGAGAACAGCAGAAGAATCAGATATCTAGGAAAAGTAACTGGGTCACAATAGCAATATTTACTCATTCCTCCTCATCTCAAATTCCAGAAGACCAGGTCTCCTTACATTGCATGATAATGTTTCTAAAAAACAGTGGAGTAGATTCTTTTTTATTTAATGCAAAATGGTAAGCATGGTTATATCTCTGTTGTTGAATATACTCACTATAAACTTACAATCATGTACTTTCTTCATTCAAAGACTTTTAGAGCTTTAAATTATGGTAATTTTAATATCTGAAGTGATGCTTAGTGTTCACATCTGAATTGCAAAGTTTTACCTAACCTAATGTGCATTTTGCCCATCTTTTAATTGTTAAAATTTCTTTGTATTTGTTTTTGGGTATGTATAAGTATGTGTAAGTACAGGTACAAAGGTAAGGTTTTCTATTCAAACCAATCTTGAGAATATTTGTTTTATAATAGTAAAGTATAAAGTAAAATAATTTGATTTTATCCTGATTACTATTTGGATTAGTTACATTTCAACTCTTTCTATTTTTTGTTTGTGTTTTACCTGTAACACAAGCCTTCTACAACATATAAAGTGATCTATTTTCTATGCAAAAATAATCTCAGAAGTAGATACCATTTAATTTCTCACTTTCTCCTTTCAAATAATTGTATTTTAAGGTTTTAAAAAGTTTTTTTCTTTTAAAATTTTATGAACATATTTAAATTTATTTTATCTTATATTTAACTCTATGGAGTTGTTAAAATCTGCTAGACTTTAATCTTGTGAAAGAGAACTCTGAGGCCAACTCATATTTAATTTTTTGAACTTTTTGCTTTTTGCTTTTTTACCTCCAGAATTTTTAAAAATTATCCTTAGAAAGCAAAATATGTCCACTGTACAATAATGGTGGACTAGGCAATTCAGGAAACTTCTGAAAACATTTAGAAAAGATAGAAGTATAGAAAGTATCTTCCTTAAGTCATGGGAAAGTCTCACAAGGCAGTCAAAAATTACATGACTAAGATCCATGAAAAAAAGAAATCCCAGGGAGGATAAATTAAACATTTTAGGATCTTTTCCTTTATGAACTTCAAGCTTGGTGTGATGTTCAAATAGTAAGAAGCATTTTTAAGGAGATGTACAGACAGAAATGTAACCTAGGACACTAAAGGAGGGTATGCTTGATAAAACCAATCTCACAGAGTTTATACCCTGAAAGCCGACACCCAACAGTAGGGGTGAAGGTTGAGCTAAGAATAAAGTGAACACTAGTTTCTAGATGCCTCAATCTCAAAAACTGAATTAAGAACATCTGAGATGACCAGTTCTTTAGCTTCAGATCAGAAGCCAAAAAAAAAATCTTCTCTAGGAACACACAACATCATCTTAACTCTCAAATTCTCTTGACAAGTTTTGACATAAACTTTCCATAACTCAATTCAAAATAAGAGGATATTGTTAAGATAATAAAAGGATGAATAAATAGGGGAAAAAAAGCCATCAAAATAGATCAAGAAACAACACCAAAAATTGAGATACTGTACACAATGATTTAATGACTATCTTCAACATGCCCCAAAAGATAAACAAACAAACAAACAAAACATATGGGCAGAAAATTGAAAATTACAAAAATATCAAACAAGAATTCTAGGACTGAAAAAAATGGAGAAAAAAGTAAACATTAACTGGTAGATTTAACAGCAGATTAAACACAGACAGAGACAAAGTTATTAACGTAAAGGTGATTTAGAAGAAAATATCCAGATTGAAAGTTGAAAAGACAAAAATAATAGCAATGTCAGAAAACAATTAAGAAACTGAAGAATAGAGTAAAATTTTCTAATGTTTATCTTAATTACAGTACTAAGGAAAAAAGGACAGTGGAAATAGGGAAGACAAAATATTTGAATAGGTAACAACTGAGAATTTTCCAAAGCTAATGAAAAGTTAATAGTCCTATATATCTCAAGCCAGGATTATTACAAAATTAACCTAATCATGCCATGGTAGAACTGCTGAAAATAAAAAACAAAGAAAAAAATCATAAAAACTTCAACAACAAAACAAACACACCATTGTTGGTGGGAATGAAAAATGGTCCAGCCTCTTTGGAAGACAGAGTTTCACATTTTCTTACAAAACTAAACGTACTCTTACCTACTCTCTAGCAATCACACTCCTTGGTATTTACTAGAAGGAATTGAAAGCTTATGTCCACACATAAACCTGCACACGTATGTTTATAGGACAGTAGGTAAATGGATAAATAAATTATGGCTCATCCAGACAATGGAAACAATGGAATTTTATTCAGTACTAAGAAGGTATGAACTTTCAAGCCAAAAAATGCATGGAGGAACCTTAAATGCATATTGTTTAAGTGAAAGAAGCCAACCCGAAAAGGCTGTATGCTATATGATGTCTACTGTATGACATTCTGGAAAAGGCAAAACTATGGAGAGAGTAAAAAGATCAATGGTTGCCAGGGGTTTGGGAAATTTTAGGGCAGTTAAACTACACTGTACAACACTATAACAGTGGATACATGTCATTATACATTTGTCAAAACTCATAGACCATACAACAACAAGGGCCAACCCTAATGTAAATTATTGACTTCAAGTTATAATGATGTGTCAATGTTGGTTCACCCATTTTAACAAATATACTGGTGTGGGATGTTAATTGAGGAGGGTGTGTATGTGGGAGGGGGCAGTATATGCTAACTCCCTGTACTTTCTGCTCAATTTTGCTGTGAGCCTAAAACTGCTATAAAAAAAACACCTCTGTTTAATATATATATATATATATATATATATATATATCCCAGAAAGAAAGTCAGCATATTAACCAGTTCTAAGATACAGAAACTACATAATCATTTGAATAGAGAATATTTAGTCTAAATAATAATTAACTGTAACAGGGGATTGAGGCAATGAAGAATAGGCTGAGAAGAAGTAAAGAGAAGTCTAAAAAGGCACAAAGAGCAGCTATAAGGAGCAGCCACTATAGTAAAAGACCCCTTCCCCATACTGAGATCAAGGCCTCACTGGAGAGGGTGCAGCATTAGCACCGGGTGTAATAATGCTGTTAAGGTAGATTCACAGGGAATAGAAATGCGGTTAAGGAAGCTGTTCAGACAGAGCTGTCACACCTATGAACTCCACGCAAAGCCACCAAACAGGTGGTAAGTCACTAATGGAGAGTGGCTCTCCAGCAACACTCCACTGTGAAGTCACCCAGTGGAGCACAGGGGGCTGGGTGCTGACAGCTTCTGTGTGCGCAGGAGAGGGTGCTAGAGAAACCGTGCCTGCCACAGGAGCCAAGCACTGGAGAAGCCCTGCACCATGCAAAAGCTCGCCTCACCATAAGGGCACCTTGGAACCAGGAAGAGAACACCTCCATTCCCCACTGTCTCTTTCATGCCCTCTGCTGACAAAGCTCAACATTACAACAGCTGCAAAGATAATTCCAGAGTGCGGCCCTGTGATCTCAGAACAGGCAACAGAGCGGGTTTGGAGCTGAAAGGCAATGAATCAGTAACTGGCACCGTCAGAGATGTACATAGGAATCTAAAGCAAAGCAAATAGTAAGTAAATATAAATCACTATTGACTGTACAAACTATAGTAATCATTTATTTTGAGCTTTGAATGAAAATGGCATCACTTACAGTAGCATATATGCTCCTGGTTGTGAGATATGATACAGGTGGTCCACTCACTATTAAAATGGGAAAGGAAGGGCGCCTGGATGGCTCAGTTGGTTAAGTGTGGGACTCTTGATTCCAGTTCAGGTCATGACCTTAGGGTCGTGGGTCTGCTTGGGATTCTTTCTCTCCCTCTCTTTTTTCCCCTCTCCCTGCTCATGCTCTCTCTCTATCTCTCTCTAAAATAAATAAATAAATAAATAAAATCTTTAAGTTGATAAAGTAATATCTAATGATTGTGGTAGCAGAAGGAGAAAATAAAATTGTTAAAAAATATATATATATTTCAAACAAAAAGCTGAACATCTAAAAGAAAATACAGAACGAGGTAGTACAAATAAAAAGCATATGGTAACATGGTAAGTTTAAGCCCAACTATGTCAATAATTATGTTAAGTAAATAAATAAATAAGTGTTTACAAATTAAATATTGCAATTAAGATTGCTAGATTAAAATTATTTTAAAAGCAAACATATGCTGCTTTTGAGAGACAAACCTTAAACATAAAGTACAAAAAGGTAAAATATAGAATGATGAGAAAAAACAACTGACAAAAATTACCCGAAAGATGCAGTAGCTGTATTACTATTTCATAAAACAAACTTTAAAGAAAAAAATATATTAGAATATAAAGAGATTTTTCCTGAGTAGTGAGAGTTATAAGTAACCAGTATGATACAAAAATTCTAACTTTTTATGTTTCTAAAAACACAGCTTCAAAAACATAAAACAACAGTGACTAAATAAAAGAGCTACAGACAGGACAATAGTCATAGCAAACTATCATTATACACCTTTCAAATAAATAATGATGAATCATTATTTATAAGTGAATTTAGGGAAGTTTTTGATGCAATTTCAATATAAGAGGCAATACACTCTAGAAGAAAACAATCAGGTGGACGTTCTTATCAGATAATAACTTATTAAAAATATGATAAGTGTAATAGTATAACATTAAAAGAAATAGATATGAGCAGCCCAATGTTAAAGACTAAAAAAACCTTAAGTGGTGTTTTTATTGAATATCCATTAAGAAAATTTTAGGCCCAACAATCAACTTTGAACAAACTTGAATTCCACATATTCCATCTATATGTGACAGGTAAAATAATAAAACAAACAAGAGAACTACTAGACAATACTAAAGTAAAATATCCTCATGGCCTTGGAATATGAAAATATATTTTAAATATGACAAAAGAAGGATTAACCATAATAAATACTGATATACTGGTGAACATTAAAATTGAGATTCTATTACTCACTATACCCCTAAGACAGTGAAAAGGCAAGTCAAAGTAAAAGGAAAAGACACTTGATACATAAAAGCCAAAGAGCTAACTTCCAGAATATATGTATATTTTTTAAAAGAAAAGAAAGTCTATCACTTCATAAGACTGAAAACCCAATATAAAAAAAGGCAAGCATCATGAACATACAAACACAATACATAGTAGCTAAATAGCAAATAGACATAAAAAATT
The DNA here is from genome assembly GCF_017311325.1 of Ursus maritimus. Lineage (NCBI taxonomy): Eukaryota > Metazoa > Chordata > Mammalia > Carnivora > Ursidae > Ursus > Ursus maritimus. The sequence goes on from NW_024424452.1 coordinate 59,069,599, forward strand.
GATCAACATCATTTGTGATCAGCAAAATGCAAATTTAAAATACAATAGCATATACGTGCAACACGTGTGTGCGTGCCCACGCATGTGTTTATCCACCTGACATATGGCTAAAAATGAAAACTAATGAAAATATGTAGGTAAAAAGCACTGGAAGCCTCCATATAGTGCTGGTAAAAGTGTAAGTTCGCAAGTATAGTCTTTTAACAAATGCTGAAAGAGAGGTGCTGATAGAGAAGCACTATTTCAGGAAACGTTTTCATGGAGAAATTGATATGGCTTATTAAATTAGTGTGGCATTCATTTCAGCCAGACCAGTCCTAGAGGGCTGGGTGTTGGCCTCCAGTGGTGGATCTTCTATTACGGTGTTTTATTTCAGATTGGCAGAAAATATAATGACTACCATTTATATTCCTTACTTCTATGCCAGAGAGCTTTGATATAGGAATAGTTGTTCCTGGTTTCTACTTCACAGATATTTTATTCTTTGTTTTCAGCATATTTGAAAGTCTTTCCTTTATCTTTCCTTATGTGAGTTTCTTTTTCTCCCATTATAAATATCCTTTTGTCCATCATATACTATTTGGAAAAAAAGTCATCAAGTTGCCTTAGATTGTTAACAATAGCTTAAAACATAAGTTACCTAAACACATTTTTAAAAACCATATTTTATTATGTTTATAATCCCCTGAAGCCCATGAAAACATGAAGTGGACAGATAACACCTCTGGTTTCTACTTTCCTTCAGTAGTGAGGGTTGGAGTGCTTCAAATACACATAGTCTCTTTTTCCACTTGTGAGGAAACTGTTTAGATTTTTTTTTAAAGCTTTAACCCTATCAAAATAATGGCCATGCATACTAATCATACTATTACTTAAGTAAAATTAGTTATATTTCATTCTAGATTACTTCTCTTTAGCCCAAAAAATTGATTGAGTGGTATCTAACTAACATCATATGCTCCTTTTAACAGGTTAAAATAATTATTTTTTGAGAACATTTTGTTAACTTCACTTAAAGAGATATAAATTCCATCTAAGCCAAAAAATATAATAAATTAAAAAAATCAATTTGAAAAATAAGTAGGTAGTGTTTTTATGTTGTGGAAATAGACTTTAAAATAAAATTGCAATTTCATAACTTTATTGACCTTCCCTTTTGGTAGGATATATGTGGAACAAAACTCAGTTGTCAGAGGGTGGTGAAAAGATTGTGATATATAGAAATAGTGAAGACTGTCCCTGGTCCTCATGGGACTGAAGCAAAGAGGAGAAAAACGTTCACAGTGTCAAACACTGCAAATACAATGAATGGCATTTAAGACAAAAGAATAGAGTCAGGGTGTGTTTTGAGAATGTGAATAACGGTGCTATGCATAAAACACGTTCTGAGAAAGACTAAACTGCTTATAGGAGCCTTACAATTCATTCAGAAAATTCCCCAAACAACCTGGGCTGAATAAACTTATTTTCTCTCATTCAGATATTTTCGCACATTTCTTTTCATTATGGTATATATTTTTAAAAATTTTGTTTATAGTTATATAATTCATCTCTTATGGTATAGTTTTTTTGTGGAAGAAAAATTTTCCACATATAACTATTAGCTTCTCCCTAGTGGAAGGCTGTATGCTAGTTTTCTGGTTGATTTTACTCTCCTCTTTCAATTTCTAAAACAGTGATCGTATTTACAGATGCAGAGGGGAATTCACTGGAAGCAAACTGTCATCCTTAAAGATGATGTAGGTGAAAGAAATGCTAGCATCAAGCATGATAACATTTACAATTGTTTTGACATTTTGTTTTGCATCAGGAAAGTGGAAAATCGAAACACATATTTTCTCTTATTTTTCTCAAAAAACCCAATTCAGTTTCTTTATCTATGTGCTATTGTTACTCCAAAAATTATCAGAAATATGGAAAAGTGCAATAAATTGAAGGTTATTTTTATTAGAGTAATTGTGTTATTAAATAAGGCATATGTCACTATGACATAAAAACTGTGGACTGCCTTCATTCAATGGGCAAAAGGGTATTCATTGTTCTACTCTGGGAATTAACTTTAAACAGAGTTCTTGAGAGCTGAGCCTGTAGGTTTTTCATTGTTTTTGGAAAACTTGATGAAGATTTTATATGTTTTATCATAATCTTATCATCCTGAAAATAGAATTTAACAAATTAAATAGAATGAAAATGTTCAGTTTGTTGTTGTAATTTTCTAAACTCGACCTCTTTTTCTTTCCTCTTTTCTTTCTCAACAGTTCTCATTTCTGTGAGATTATTTGATATAGGTATTATTTCAGTCTTGGTTGCTCTTGAGACATCACAGGTGAATGAGAAAGCAATGAAGATCCAATAACTTGGCAAAATATTTATAAATAAGACATCTGATTCCCGCTCTGACATGTATAAAGCTTGGAAGTCATCGCTTCCATTCTTACAACAAGAAACCAGCTGAACAAACTGAAAATCACAACTCTTTTTAGATCCAGTAAAATTGAAGTCACAGAACAAGCTATTACCCTGAAAAATAGACAGATGGATACAGAGAATGACAACTTACCAGGAGCAGAAGCCCAGAAGCAGAGGCCCACAGCTGAGCCAATATCGGTAGGAATGTATTAAACTATAATTGACTTGTTGTTTAAAGTTCAGTGTAGACTAGCTCGAGAGTTAAAAAACCCCAAAGGGGTCCAGGCTTAGAGGAGCTCCCACATTTTGCCCCAATAACTCAATAGAGTTCCTACAAAATAATAAGGAGTTACAGAGAAAAGAACGGCAAGCTTCAGATTTAACTTAAGTCTCTAGGGACACCTGAAAATAACAGGAGAGATAAAAAGGATGATGCAAGAGAAAAGCTAAGCTTCTGACAGCAAGGCTACAGCCAACAGTAAAAACAACCTAACTTCTAGTCAGATAACCATAAAACTTCACACTGGAGGTTTGTCTACATCAGTTCCTTTTACTTGGCACAGCATGCTTGGTTTCAACAAAAAATTACAAGGCATGTTAAAAGGCAAAAGCCAAAATGTGATGAGATAAATTAAGCCTGAGAATCAGATTCATAAATGGCAGAGATTTTAGAATTATCAGACAAGTAATTTAAAATAACAGTGATTAATAGGCTAAGGATTTAAATGGAAAGGGTAGACAACATGCAAGAACAGATTGGGATAGAAACAGAGTGATGGAAACTCCAAGAATCAAAAGGAAATGTTATAAATCAAAGATATTTTTTAAAATAAAAATAAAAAATGTAGATGAAGAATAGACTGGATATGGCCAAGAAAAGAATCAAAGAACTTGAAGACATGTCAGTAGAAAGTTCCAAAACTGAAATGTGAAGAGAAAAAAAGAATGAAAAAGATGGAATAGACTATCTAAAAATTGTAATGGGAATCCCAGGAGAAGAAAATAGAAAGGAATACAAGAAATATTTGAAGAAATAAGGACAGAATTTTTCAAAATTAATGTCACTAAACCATAGATCCAGGAAGCTCAGAGAACATCTAGCACAATAAAAACAAAAACAAAAACAACAAAAAACAACAACAACAAAACAAAAAACAAACAAAAACCTTCAAGGGATAGCCTGTTCAAGCTGCAAAAAATCAGACTCAGAGAAAATCTTGAAGAAGAAAAAGTTGTGCCACTGATTGTTCTAGATATTAACTGTCTTTGACAGGACATTGGAAAAAGTGATTGAATAACAAACCTAAAATATTTGACATATGAAATATGAAATGGGTAATAAGATGTCATATGATCAAGTACCTAAGAGTACATTAGGAGAACAGAGACTCAGAGAAATATACTATACAGCCATAGTCTAATAAATCAGGTAAAATATGATTTTTCCTCTGGCTGATGCATAAGATTTTAGTTAAGGGTTGGTCAATATGTGGATATTCTAGGAAGGAGAGTCAGATGATCAATTTACAAACCAACAAGCATGTATTTTGTTTCTGTTGTTTGCAAGGTACTTGACAAAGTGCAGTGGATCATAAAAATATAGCAGACATAGACTCATTTTTTTAGTAACTTAAAATCTATTGGGAAAGAAATGGTAGCTATCATATAAAAAGAGCATGCTATAGTTAGAGTCAGAGGTCTGAGAATCACTTTTACTTTCTGAAATTAATCAGTTGTATGGCTTGGGGAAATTATTCTGTCAGTGAAAGTTTATTCCCTTGTAAGATAAAAATAATTACACATATCTCATGTGTATTTTGTGAGAATTAAATAAAAGTATATGTGAAGTTACCTGGCTCATATTAGTGGTTTAATATTGGTGAATCTGTTGACTAGTGCATTAAGGCATAAAAATTAAAAAACAAGAGTTAAAGAGTAACTCAAGGCAGCCAGAGGTGATGTCAGAAAGGCATTTCCAAAAGCTTTGAGCTTAGACAAAGGTCCATATCACCACAAAATGACTTCATTTGGGAAGACTTTCTTTTTTAAAAAATGCCACTTTATTTGGATTTTAGAGAATATATAATTTAAATAACCAGAGAAAAGGAAAAAAAGACATTGGAAAGTGGGAGGAGATGTTGTCTAAGAATAAGAAAAAATTAGGAAAACCAACTTAACCTAGAATGGAGATATCATTATGAACTCTTGTGGAAGATAAGATTCATTACTTCAAGAAGTTTATGGACGGGGTGCCTAGGTAGCTCGGTGGGTTGAGCTTCTGACTCTTGACTTCAGCTCAGGTCATGATCTCAGCTCAGGTCAAGATCTCAGGTCATGATCTCATGAACGAGTCCTGCAACCAGCTCCATGCTCAGTGCAGAGTCTCTCTCTGTCCCCCTCCCTGCTTGCTCTCTTGCTTGCTCGTTCTTTCGTTCTCATTCTCTCAAATAAGTGAATGATGAATGAATGAATTAATGAATAAATAAATAAATAAATATTTTTAAAAAAATTTTATGAAAATTTAAGGCAGAGAGGCATGGATTTTAATGGTCCATTAATTAAAAACTCACAATGAAATCAGATTTAGAAAGATGCATTGGTAATAGAAGATATTAATGTGCACACGTTATAGGATTATATTGGCGGAAGAAGCAACTTGAAGTTAAAGAAGGTTCCCAACCTGTGAGTCATTTGAGGAATATAATTCTTGCTGCTCTGTAAAGGTCGTACTTAATTCAGGGGAAATCATAACAGAGCATTTAGCTGAGAAATTATTGTGAACAGCAACATGACAGTAAATGCTTGGGTCAGTGATGTTCTTGCACATTATTCCCTAGTCAAAGCAACTCTGGAAACAACATTTCTAGGAAGTCACATTTATTTAAGAGACAAGAAAAAGTTTTCAAGCATAGTCCTCTCCACCTATAGTGAACATTTCAATGATAATTGCAGTGGTGTGAGTTTAAAATAAGGTGGATAAAATTTCATTTTCATACAAAATGGTAGAAGGAGATAAAGAGAATCAGAAGATATGTGAGCTTTATATTTAACTGGCTTATTATCTATTTTATGTTTTTTTTTTAAAGACTTTATTTATTAACTTGGGAAAGAGAGCAAGCGAGAAAGAGAGCAAGCAAGAGAGAGAGCATGAGCAGGGGAGAGGAGCAGAGGGAGAGGGAGAAGCGGATACCCTGCTGAGCAGGGACACCCCCCCCCAACGTGGAACTTGATCCCAGGACCCTGGGACCCTGACCGGAGCCGAAAGCAGACATTTAACCAACCGAGACACCCAGCGCCCTTATCTGTTTTACCTTTTGCACAGAATATTTATCAACATCTGCGGTTTGCATTTTTTCCTATGTTTCTCAGTCAGTCCTTCTTATAAGGTAAGAAATACTCCAAGGATTTTAGGTCCCCCCCCCTCTTTTTTTTTAATTCACAGTGAATCCTGCAGGCCTGCTTCACATGTGAAAAGCACGCCAAAAACATAGGTAGATAAATTCCTTCACTTGCAAACTTTCAACTTAAAAGCTTCCACAACACAGAACTCAATTGCACACCAGAGTAAAAGTGAGTTAACTACCCCGACACCAAAAAAAGGCAATTCTCGTCACTTGGTCACTTTAAACTAATGGCCTTAAGAAAGGCCTTTGGGGGAAAACCTGCACACCACTAAAGGGGTCTTATCAATTACCACTGTCAGTTCTTAACTCTGGTATAGTGAGATTCATTCCTCCCAGGCTGGTGTGAGTCATTTTCTGGTCCCTTGAGCACAGCTGTTCCAAAGACTGAATATGCTAAAGGCAACCGCAAATGAAGATTTGCAAAAAGCTTTGAGCAGTGGCACCATCATTTCAATAAATACTCAGAGTAGACATTGTTGATGCCTCACCTCCCATTATAACATCCTTTTATGTTTATCTGCTGCTGTAACTCCCAGCGCAGCAACAGCTTCTCACCTTCAGTGCCTCCCAGAACCTCTTCTCTGCCTTAGGCTTTCTTTGGCACCACAAAAAATTGTTCCACCTCTTTCAGGAATTCATCTCCTGGGAGTGCTCTTTGAACAATGATAGAAGGGGGACAATGGATAAATGTCCCAGTCTCTGCATCGTCTGGTAGAAAAAGTGTGATATATGTTTCTCAGAATGTTCCCTGTGATATTCAACCCCAGCTTCCCACAGTGGTAACCCATTTAATAATATACTCTATTATTCACTTTTCATCTTCCCTTAACTCAGTGTCCACGCTTCTCTACTTGTGCTTTCTGAAAACATCTCCCACAGAAGACACTTAAAATCAAGTCCTCATCTTAGTTCTGCTTTTGAAGGAACAAAACTGAGAGCTCATACCAAAAGTAGTTCCTGAAGGTAAGATTCAGGAATTAGTGCATTTGCTACTCAGAAGACAATAGGGAACATGTTTCTGGGAGCTACCTAGCAATGCTGTATCATCATAATTATTAAAACTCTCATTTCTTCTGGACTGGGGTGAGATAGAGGTGGAAGGAGAAGTACTAGTTTAGGCAAGAGCTCTAGAACTTAATGACGTGAGGACAAAAGTAACTATAAGGATTGCAGGGTTATCTGCCCTAGAAGCCTTTACATGGAATGATAAGCTTGGGGCAGCCAATTATCAACCAGCATTATTTGAAGAGCCTTTTCTCTTAAGCAGCTTGAGGACACATTGAACTGATTATTTTTGTCTAGAATTTGATCATAAAGATCTTGGAGATACAAAGAAGACTGAATACACCTTCAGCAGGTCACCTATGCTAACATTAGGGCTCTGACAGAGAAGGACTGAGGCATGAGACTGGGTTGGGAGCATTTAGTTGAATTCTTGAGAAGCTTGAATCCTGTGGTCCTGAGCTCTCTAGGCTGTCCGAGTGTCCCCATTCCCGGTCTTGCTGCATAGAAGCCTGCCATTTTGCCGCTGGCTAGAGATTAAGCAAAATCTTCACCTGAGGTACATCCTCATGATGATATTTGTCCAAGTTTTTGCCACTTCCTCCCTGCATTGTCTCTCATCTATTGGAGGAAGCAGCTTATTCACCAAGGGAGCTGCAAGACCTGGCAAATGTATGTTGGCAGGAATAAGAAGAGTCTATATGGGGGAGAATCTTGAGGGTATTAAGACCAGCAGGGTGGTGGACTATAAGACTGGTTACAGGAAGAATGATTGATACAGGGATACTCTCCTGAGTCTCCAATGACTCAGTATTTAATTTACTGCCAAAGATAGCCTGGAGGCAGTTTTGTCAGTTTGCTGAGATGACTCTCAGAATCTTGGACAAGATGATGGTGGTAAATTAGTTTGAGATGCTTGAACAGCTTTGAGAGATTACTGAGATAGAGATCCAGTGACTCAGAGAGGTGTTTTAATGAAATCATTACCTGATACAAGGTATCCCACTAGCTGGCTTTGTTACCTGGGAGGACCCGGAGGACACTTCCTTCACTAAAGCCGCAGAGAATATACTAAAGAGGTAGACAGTGACATAATTGAGAAAATGGTGGCTGTTCTCTGCAGGAAGGCTTAATGCTCTGAGAAGTTGTCATGAAACTGGGCTCCATAGGATGGGCTCCATCCATTGTGTGGATAATAGTATTCTAGAATAGCAGGGACCAGGTGTTGTCAGAGGTAAGGTGGGCTTTATTTTAAAATAAGCAACAGTGTCTAGGTGGTAATCAGGATCCAAACCTTGAAGGATCTATAACAATGGTTTATGAAGTTCCTGAATGCAACATAGTTGAGGAGCTATTCAATAAAGATATTGTTTGGCTTTTAACAACAACAAAAATAAATCAAGAATGGGTGAGCGGAGAAGGTTGAAGCCAGACCCCACAACAGAAAAACACAAACCCTTTACCAATTTTCAGAACTCATTCCAGTCTCAGATCCAGAGTCCACAATTAAGTTAGAAACTTGAGTTCTATGGAGGAAAGTCCCTGAAATTCCACCACAAGTATATATAGTAAATATGTCCCAAACCTGGCTACTTATCAGGGCAAATAAGAATGGAAAAGGGAATTACCTAGTGTTTTCATAGATTTTCAGCCAAGACAAATGTATCACAGTTCTCCTATTAGTGTGGGGACTTAGGGGTGCCAGTGAAAATCGAGGTCCTAGTTTCTTTCCATTTGACAAAGGGCTTCGTGAGTTTGTGGACCCATTCTGTATTTGGTTCCCTGTCTCAGTGCATATAATTGAGATCAATATGCTTAGCAAAACCTCTTTGACCAGTGCAAAAAGAGTCATTATGAAACAAAGGTCAAGTCAAAATCCCTGAAACTATCCCCACTGGCCATAATAGTAAGTCAGAGACAACATTGCACCTTGGCTGCAATTGGTTCAAAGTAGTAAGATGACAGTTCCCACTCTAACCCCATTCATCACACCAAGATGGTTTTGAAAAAAAAAAATGGATCATGGGGATGATAATAAATTATCATTAATTTAAGCAAACAATAGACAAGCTGCAGCTGTTGCACTATATATGGTGGTGTCCTCTGCCAGAGGTCAACACTGCTTCTGGCACTTGTTATGCAGCACTTGATCTAGAACTGGAATCAGCAATATTTCTTCATAAAGGTCAACTCAGTGAAAATCTTAGACTTGCAGGCCATATGTTCTATGTCACAATTATCCAACTCTGTCATTGCAGCAAAAGCAGCCATGCACAACATGTAAATAAACAGATGTGACTATGTTCCAATAAAACATAACTTATAAAAATAGATTTTGGGTCGGATTTGGCCCATGGGCCATAGTTTGCCAAACCCTGATCTAGAAAATATTATTTTTCCATCACGACAGATGTCTATCTTCACTTGAGAAAGAAATCAAACCATGCTCACTACCTGTTCTAGGGCTATTTTAACTCTTTATTCTCTATTTAAAAAATAATCATCTTGACTCTTTGTAGTACATCTCACTTGTACATCATATTGATGACTTTATACGAATTGGACCTGGTGAACGGGAATTATCAAGAACAGAATGGGTTCTCTGGTAACACACACACATGCCAGAGGGTGGGAGAGAAATCCTACAATAATCAGAGTCCTGCCCCATCAGTGAAATTTTTCATCAGTGAAATTTTTAGATCTTAGGGATGAGGGACCACCATAATTTGTGTGTACATAGTGGAATTCCACTGTAGGATTGGAGTGGGAACTCAATTTGAGCCAAAAGACATAACTATGTTACCTTGACCTGTCACCTATCTCTGTTACACAATTGGCTCTCCCTCAGCTCACACCAATGGTCTTGTTGATGTTCCGTATTCAACTGAAAGAAAAGAAAAAAAAATCCTAAATCTAGTTTACAGATGGGTTACCTTGATATCTGAGGGAAAGCCAGAAATGGGCACTCCCACGTATACCTCCATTCAAAGATGGCCATAAGGACATGATGAGGACAAATCTTCCCAGTGATAAGAACTTTGAGCAATACACTCATCATATTCTTTCAGGGAAAAAGAAGTGGTTAAGATAAACATACATACAGGTTGCTCAGCAATGACAAATGGCATGGTTAGTTGGTTAGGGGACTAGAAAGAAAAAGATTGAAAGATTTAATAAAAGAGTTACAGTGAAGAGAAATGTGGATGGGTCCATGTGAATGGACCTGAAGTATGAATATTTTTTATGTATCATGTCAATGTCCATAAAAGAATATCTACTGCAGAGGAGATACCGAAGGACAAGAGAGATAAGAGATTTGTCCAGTAGATGTCAGTCAGCCTCTACCCTTTGCTATCCCATTGCTTACATGATCAGCCAATGAGCAGAATAGCTATGGTGGCAGGGAAAAACGCTATGCATGAGCACAAAGGCATGGATACACTTTACCAAAGCTATAAAAGTTACAGACATTGTAACTATAAAAGTTACAAACGTTGCTGAACATCTGAACTTTCAACAGCACAGAACCACTGGGTAGCATGTTGTACACACCAAACCTCTTATATCATGAAGGCAGCAATGGTTCGTCCTTACTACAACTGAAACTTACTTTGGAACAATGTTTTTCTTCCTTGCACCAATACTACTATCCAAGTCTGGACTGATCCACTGATGCGGTATACTAAAATAATATTGCCTTAGACCCAAGGAAGTAATTTCATAGCAATAGAGATGTAACAATGAATATGTGCCCATAAGACACACTAATCTTACCATATAGTACATCACTCAGAATTTCACACTCTGAATTTTAGAATGAACACTCAAAGGTTTATCTAAGGTAACAACTAGGAAGAGATACTCTGCTAGGTTGGAGCAATCTCTTCCAGAATGTGGTATAAATATTGAGTCAGTGACAAATAGATGGCATTGTGTGTCCAGGAGTTGGGACACATACAACCAAGAACCATGGGACAGAAGTAGGAATGGCTCTTATCGCCACTCTCAGTGATCTCTTTGGGAAATTACTTCCCATGGAGCTTTAGTCTCTAGGGTTGCTGGAAAAATTTCATCAATAGGATCATAGTTTGCTTCACTAATACTTAGTTTAAAATTTTTTAAGAGGTTGTAGCTAGCCATCATCCTGGAATACCAACAATTAAGTATTTTCATAAAGTATTTAAGAAATGCAAGGGACAAACAGCAGCAGTACTGCTGATACCTTATCTTATGTCTCCTTGATAAACCTGAGTTCACCTAAAATTGTAGTTTCTGACAAGAATGTGTCAGGGATGGAGAAGATGTGCCAAGAGCAATCTCCTGCTGGGGGTGGAAGTCTGTGCTTAAAGCCTTAGGCACGCGTTACCTTGTTAAGATAATTCAGAGATAAGTTTCTTAGAAATTCCCACAATGGGATTGAGTCCTGGTTGACCACAGTAATAAACGATTAATAAATGTGCATCTACTTGGCTTTTCTCTTGCTCCTATTTCTGTTTTCCCTCTTCTTCTTTGAGACTTCCTAAGATCATCTCCTAAATGAATTATCTGCATTTGAATTTTTGTTTCAAGGTCTCCTTTTGGGAAAACCCAACATAAGTCATATATCTCAAAATGTGCAATGTACAAGTTAAATACATGTAATAATACGAATATATGATCATGTATATATGTATATACATATATATAATATACATATGGTATATATGAATACATATGGTAATATGAATATGTATATGTTATAGACACACAACACAAAACCAGTTCTATCACTTTATGTGGATACTGAGTGTATTGTCTCTTCTCAGAGACAGATCTTGCCCAGCAGTCATGCGTGCTAAGGGAATATGTGAGTCATCCTCTAATCCTAGCAATAGGAAACATACTAAAACCCTTCTACCTCATAATGAATATAGACATAATATAATTAGATCAGCAAATCAAGCAGAGAATTCAAGGTCTAAATGGAAGACAATTAAAATGGTCCCCATCATTCACGCTGAGAAACTGATCTTGGACAGCACGTGCATTGTAAGAATTGTTATGAGATAAAAGGGCAATTGGCTTGCACAGTCTGACCAACAGCACATTCCCCAACATGTTCTTGGAAGAGCTTTTAAGAGAGAATTAAACCTACAGAATTAAACAGTGGAAAACTGATTCCTTCTGCTGAAGCAAGAAAATCATTTGTTTGTATATTTAGAAACATATAGAGAAGGCTTATTAGGCACCAGGAAGAATCTAGATGCTTGAATAATGTGCAAAACACAAGACACCATCATTTTAAATTTCCCTTTTCTACTCATACGCATGTCAAGGGCCACAGTTAAATCCTGAAACTTTGGTTATCAAATTTTCAACATTTAAAATTAATTATAATTAATTCTTAATAAATCAAATGCTGAAAAATACACTCATAAAATAGAGATAAAATAAATGCTGATAGAAATAAAGAGTTTAGAAAAGTCAAGCAAAATGGTTTAAATATGTAATATTTTGAAATTGTTTTAGCTCAGTTTAATTTGGAATTTACCTGTTTTGTTTTACTTCACTTTGCTTTACTTTGCTCAATGTAGAGGTTGGTTTTTTTTTCAATTCCCTTTGCTACAACGTCATGTTAAACAAATAATCTGTTCTATTACATTTTTTAATTAATTTAAGTTTCTTTTAAAATTATTGCTTTCATTTGGCCCTAAGTACTTTCATTTGGTGGCAGGTATTGAGTGCCTGAAGGTGGGAGTGGGAAGGGATTTGGATGAATAACTTTACTTGGTACAAACACTACAGTAAAAGACAAAGGGAGGAAAATTAAAGAAGTACTGAAAACTGTACCTTTTCTGACCTGCTCTTTGGTCTAATTTACATTTTATGGGAATCTAGGAAATCTGAGTAAATGATTAATAGGAAAAATGTAAACTTGCAAAAAATCATCAAACTGTAATCTCAGAATGAATTAAAGTGCAATGAATATTTTTATGAAAATTCCATAGTTTGCACTAAGTAAAGGTTTTCTGGGATAAAGTTACCATTTTTGTTTTTTATTCAATTTTTATAGAATAAAAAGTTTTAAAAATTATCTGAATTTCATTTTAAGCATTGTCCAGAGTTAAATTTTGAGTTAAAACCCATTTTCATAAATGTATCATGTAATTCATATTATTTTGTCTTTCATATTGGAGTGGGATTAGACAATCTCAGCAGAGAAGTATAGAATCATTGCTGAATATTAACTTTTATAAAAGCTTGAAACCTTTTATTAAAAGCAAAGTATCTATAAATGAAACAAGTCTTACTCATAATAATTATGATGTCATAAATAGAATATCCTAGAGATGGTCAGGACCAATCTTTGTTTTGCAAATAAAAAAAATCTGTGTTTGGGGCTATTTAGTGACATTAATGATTTAATCCTAACTGATAGAAACTGAATATTAGACAAAGCATCTCCTGAATTCTTTCTACCATTCTGCCTTAAATGTAAGGAACAATCACAGTTTTGGATCAGGCAGTAATACTTTCTGATCCCAAACAAATAGGGAGAAACCTGATGGGAAGGAAAATATCCTTCTTCAGGTTAGGAGATAGCTTCTATTTCTGAGAAAGTGCTTCAAAACTCTAGACCCATCCAAATAAATAAAGAATCATTAAGTATTATTTAGTTTTCCTGAACATGATTTTTAAGTTGATCTTAAAAGCAATCCTGAGGGGCACATGGCGGCTCAGCTGGTTAAGCCTCCCACTCTTGGTTTCTCTCAGGCCGTGGTCTCCTGGTTGTGGGATCGAGCCCTGCAGCAGGCTCCATACTCAGTGTGGAGTCTGCTTCAGATTCTTTCTTCCTTTCCTTCCCCCTCTGCCCCTCCTCACTCGCTCTCTCTCTTTCTCTCTAAAATAAATAAATATAATCTTTTTTAAAAAAAGGAAACTGGGGGAAAAAATTGAATGATGAGAATGAATTATGAAGATACGGAGCAACATTACCAATTTTACACAGGAACATAGAGGTCTAAAAGTGTGAATCAGGGGTGCCTGGATAGCGCAGTCGTTAAGCGTCTGCCTTCGGCTCAGGGCGTGATCCCCGCGTTTCAGGATTGAGTCCCACATCAGGCTCCTTGGCTGGGAGCCTGCTTCTTCCTCTCCCTCTCCCCTGCTGTGTTCCCTCTCTCTCTGGCTGTCTCTCTGTCACATAAATAAATAAAATCTTTTTTTAAAAAAGTGTGAATGAATAGATATGAAAGAAAAAAACCCATATCTACATTAAATATTGTTAATCACCCATACTGATGTGATTCTTTTTGGCTTCAAACTTCCAACTACTTTATCTTAACTTGGTTCCATGATTTGGTTCTTGAAAAAGGTGATACTTAATTGAGAAACATAACCTGGTCCTTCATATAATTTGACCTAGAAAAAGTAGGACAGATGATATCATAGGTGACACAAAAACGGCTGTTATCTGCAAACCCTAAATTTCTCAAAGGAATAAAGGCAATTTTCTTTAACAGTCTCATTTTGAACCTAAACTTAGGTAATTTTTTAAGGGACAAATTGGCTTACCAAATTTCCATCTATCTTTTCTCTTGGTTCCAATAAAGATTGCTCCAAAGTGAGGGTTATTTAAACAGCCTCCTGTCCTAGGGCAGATGCAGAGTTTCTCTACTTCATCTGTAAGCCCTTACTTCAAAGCCCATCCAACACTGCTTTCTTCAAACTGTTTCTAGTGCAGCTGATGGAGACAAGAACTCCCACACCCTACTCTTCTAACAATTCGGATGTCTTCTTAACTGGAAATAGTAGGTAAGCAGAAGTGGAAAAGAACATTTACTTGCCTCCTAGCAAGTGAAAGAAAAACCATTTTTTTTTTAAACCACAACCAAAAACAAATTAGAAAAAAATATTCCTGGGGTGCCTGGGTGGCTCAGTTGTTAAGCATCTGCCTTCGGCTCAGGGTGTGATCCCAGCGTTCTGGGATCGAGCCCCACATCAGGCTCCTCCGCTATGAGCCTGCTTCTTCCTCTCCCACTCCCCCTGCTTGTGTTCCCTCTCTCATTGGCTGTCTCTCTCTCTGTCAAATAAATAAATAAAATCTTTTAAAAAAAAAAGAAAAGAAAAAGAAAAAAACATTCCTTCTGTTTTCTTTTTCATATCCTCAGAAAAAAAGGACCTAGCAGGTGACAGACTAGAACCAAGGGACCATTGAACAATAAGGAATAATGAATTTTAAAAGTGGCTATATATATATACATGCACGTGTATATGCCTGTGCGTTGTGTGTATACATGTATTTTTATAATTGTATATATGTGTGGGTATATAAATATATAATATTGAAGTGGGAAGAAACTTTAGAAAGAGAAACATAATAACATTTCCCTGTTTCATTATTGTAACCAAAGCCAAGTTACATTGGATTTAATCCAAGTATGTCTATGTATATATGATAAAAATTTAAAATTTTTCGAACTGTTCTGAAGCACACATGGAAGCATATAAAATGCTGGTCCAATTACTTAGGTACATTGATATTTCTGATTTCAGTGTCTTATTTGGAGTTGAAGGTGCAAAAAAAACTACAGCAGTAGTCTTAGACTTTACAAGGCAAATTAAAAAAAATAGATACATAATACAACTGCAATGAAAAATATCAGATGATCTTTCTTAAGGCCTTATGAAATTTGTTTATGACCCATTTAGGAAGAAAAAAGTTATTAACAATATCAAATAAATTGGCCTCTTTTGTTTTTTAGAAATTTGTGCTGTCTCCTATGAATCTCAAAATCACAATACACACTTTATCAAATTGTCACAGTGAAATAACTTGGTAATGTGAAGTGTTTGATAAACAATTAGAAAAATTAAGAACCTTCATGGCTTTAATTAAACAAATAATTGAAAGATACTGAGCTAGGAATAAAATCCAGTACTTAGCTTTACAATGCTTGCTAGTCTACATATTTTTCATTCACCTCTACAAATTTTAGCATGATCATGAGGCCTACACATCTATACAAAAATATCATAGGACTTAAATTATCTTTGCTATTAAAGATTTAGTGTAGGTGGGTGGAGGGGCTGAAATAGGTGATGGGGATGAAGGAGGGCACTTGTTGAGATGAACACTGGGTGATGTATAGAAGTGTTGAATCACCTGAAAGTGATATTACATTGTACATTAGCTAACTGGAATTTGAATAAAAACTTTAAAAAAATAAGCACCCCTTCAAGTAAAAAAAATGTAGTGTTATGTCTGATCTAACGATCACTTTTTATAAAGCAACATCTACAGGCTACTTTTGAAATATTTTAAAAGTTTAAATCTCTTTACAAAAGTTGCACGTAGTAAAACATTGTTTCCTTGTTAACTTCTTATAGAGAGTATGGTCCCCGGAATCATTTGGGGCTGTAGGAGGAAGATAGTTCAAAATTTCTGTCATTCATGAGCTCTTCGGTAACGTCTGCCCTGAGCTAAAACCTCCCACATAGAAGTAATGGTAATAGATGAAGGGAAGGGAGTAGTAGAAAGGTCCATTGACTGCCATTCAATTTACCGAAATTGCCCACTTAGAATACTTATTTAGACGTTACAAGCTTCACTTTCTCAAGTGTGAAGCCTGAGTGCACCGCACTGACATGAGGTACAGGGGCTCTCTCCCTCCACGCTGCATTTGCAAGAAAAAGGAGATGCTATGCCTTGAGCCAACAGACAAACCACATGGAGGCAGGTGCCTGTGATACACAGCGGCCGCGCATACATTTGTACCTTTATCATGAGGACCGAGGAAGAGATGTTGGCCAAGCGAGCAAGGGACAAGCAGACTGTCTGACTGTTTAATTTGTGTTGAGCATCTGGCCCTTCCTCATGTCAGAAGCCTGGCTAAAGGAATTACATTCCTCATGGAACATTTTCGAAACAGCCACATTTATTTCTTCTTACAAACATCTCCTTAAAAATAATTTTTAGTTTGTTTGTTTATGTGAGTTATCTGGAAAATTAAATAATATATCTTGATGTTCTTAACAAATACCTCCTTTGGGGGCGCCTGGGTAGCGCGGCTGCCTTCGGCTCAGGGCGTGATCCTGGCGTTCCAGGATGAGTCCCACATCGGGCTCCTCCTCTGGGAGCCTGCTTCTTCCTCTCCCACTCCCCCTGCTTGTGTTCCCTCTCTCGCTGGCTGTCTCTGTCAAAATAAATAAATAAAATCTTTAAACAAAAAATACCTCCTTTAAGCTTCATGCAATATTTTCAAGAAATAGGATTAAAATCCTCCATGTGTGAAAGAATTTAGCTAGAGAATATCATTCTCTTCTTATAGAGCATAATTTTCCAGGCTGATAGTAGCTTTTTCTTGGCAATTCAGAGTATTGTGAATTTAAAGGCTTGTGTCCAAAACTAAAAGGTATTTGAAACTAAAATGATCCAGTTTCCTCTCATCCAAAGTACAGGAAGACCATAAATAACAAATATCATTACCTTGGCCATGGAGCAAAATTGGTCTGGAGAAACCTAAGTGTGTAAAATACACTTTAAAATTTTCCTCATATAATTGTCATGTTTCTTTTGTTATGGACACAGGAAATCTATGCAGTTGCTCTTGGTTACCGAGTATTCTATAAAGTGTCTTATTCACATTTACTTTGGTTTCAGGTAAAAGGCATGCACTTTGGGCTAGCACAGAGAAAAAAATTTGGAATATTATTTAGATCCTGGCTTTGAAATTTAAACAAAATTGTTCTGACTGCTCTATCCCCTATTCTGTAGGCAATTCAATACCCTCACCCCTTGTGAAAATTTCCAGGATTTACACTGGCTTCAGGTCCTTGTATTTAATTCTCAATTTTAACTTATGTTTCCCCCCACTCTCTCCCTCCCTCCCTCTGCAACCCCCACCCATGACTACACAGATGTTTAACCCAACCCTTTAATTTTCTCAAAACAAACAAATAACAACAAATCTTCATAAAAGGCATTTTATGGTGTTACAGACTTGACAGAGTTCTGGGTTACATTGGGGATAAGCTCACAGTAACACTAATGGTTATAAATATTAGATGCCTCTCTTTGTAGAAGCCATTTAGTCACACAGGCATGAAACTCAGAGTCTCTCCCTCAAGACTTTCTCACCTTTGTATTTCCCTTACTTCATTAAGCAGAATAATTGAGCTCAGTTCTTTCCACTCAGCTCTAGGGCTTACCTTTGTACAAATGCACCCTGATAGAGCACATCCGTCTGATTTTCCTCCACCTCAGTTTCTTAAGTGGGAAAGAGCAACATGATAATTGATTTTTTTCCTTTGATATCAGTGTTATTATAGTCATTGGTGCTTCCTCTGAAATATATCTGATTCTACCCCATTCCAGGCACGTGGTAGGGTTGTATTTCCTGGTCCCTCTGGGATTAGGTGAAGCAATATGGCTAGTTCTGAGCAATGAGGAGTGAGTGGTGAATGCCACTTCTGAGCAGGACCATTTAAATGCCGGGGTGAAACCCTCTCTCTTCCCTCTGGCCGGCTACCAGCAATGCTGGTGACGCTGGCTGCCTCAGTGTACCTGAGTGGCTATGAGAAGGAAACACCTCTGCAGACCCATGGCAGACATGCTGTACATGTAAGAAATAAACCATTTTGTCTGTACTGTTTATTATCACAGCCAAAATAGTCTGTTCTGACTTTACTTACTATTAGTATGCACATGTACAAAGAAAATGTAGTTCCCTTGGTGTCTGGAAGGGAGCTGACCTCCCTCAAAGCCCCCACAGGATAAGTAGCAAAAGAAAAAAAAATTCAACCTGACAACTTGTGATATCTAGTCCCTTCAAATTTAAACTTTTTTTTTTTGTTTAAACAGTTTATTTCAGGTAGATTCACAGACTGGGGAATTTTCTCTAGCACATGGTGATGAGAGGTTGTAGGTCCTGAATGTACTCTCAATAGCTAGGGCTACCCTCTGGTCCTTGCTGGCCCCTACAGAGACGATATTTCATGCTGACCTGTTAGGGCTTCCTCTGTGAGCAGAGAAGCCAGAGCAACAAACTCTGAAGAGCTGAACTCTTCCTCCTCAGGCCTTCTCTCTATGTTTTCCTGGGTACGATTCAGATTTAATCCTTGCCAAGGAAGTCTCCCTGCAACCCCCAATTTAAGGATCAGTTGGCTTCAATAAGAACAACCTCACTATTCTCCCAAACTTGATAGCTAGCATCATTGACTTTGATACAGTTCATATTGTTTGAGACAGATAAAAGACTCTGGGCAATCCCTCCATGTAAGCACGCCACACCCCTGTTTTTTGTTTTTGATTTGTTTTTTTCTTGATGTGGCCATCGATGATACAGGAGGGTCATTCTGCAAGAGAGTCGCCTCCCAGAGACCCTAATGTGAATGGGACAAAAAGCTCCTTGGTTTTGCCTTTTATTTCAACAAACAATATAACACACCTCCAACTTCTGGGAATTAAGTCGAGAGAGAGCAAGTGAAGACATAGGTGCGCCACAATGTTTTCCCCACTTTCAGGCTCTTTCTCTCATAGTCTCCCAGCTAGGTCTGGGAAAAGTGGTCATTCCACTTCTGCTTCTTATCTGATGTTTTTAATCACCTGCATTGTTTCCCTTCTTTAGGGCCGAATTGGTAAAAGTCTGTTTATTTGTGAACATGTCTATGAAGATAAAGAACGTACTACAATATATGCACAGTATTATCCATTGCATTAATCATAGAATTATACTTGTGAGACCAAAAGAAAAAAAATCATTTGATTTTCTAAATAACATACCTGGTTATTTCATGGCAACCAGAAGCAACTAGACTTCCCAAAGGACTAGAACTTAGCCTGCAAAACCCATTTGTCTTTCTCTCTTACTCTCATATTGGTCCCCCATCTCTATTTCTCTACAAATATACTTCATTTTCATTTTATTTTGCTTTCCTTTTGCAAACCTGATTTTAAGTCTTCATATACACTTTCTTACAAAGCTCCCCCTTCCCAAAGTTGACAACCTCAACTTCCAAGTTGATGTTAATGAAAGTCAAACAATCAATCCAGGCTGAGTAGAATTTCAGAACCACAGCTTCAAATTGCAGGAACAGAAGGAAAAGAATTGTCTTTGGCTTTGCTTAAGTCTTCTGTATATCTGAAACCATTAAATGTATCCAAGAATATATGTTCATTGCTCATAATCATGATTTCTATAATTCGGTCTCATAAATAGGAGAAAACTCTCAAAAAGAAATGGATCATTGAGAGACCTGATCACAATGAAATAAAAATAAATAAATAAATAAATAAATAAATAAATAAATACATACATACATACATACATAAATATATAAATACATAAATACATAAATAAATAAATAAATCCTTGCAGCAGTTACCATCTTAATGCCTTTATTCCTTTCCTAAATGCACATGAGATGACTTGATCAAATGCTTGGGTGTTGAAAACATTGTATTAGTGTGCCACTGCTGCAAACTTTGGGGAGAAATGACCCGGAAAGCTATTAACCAGGTAGTGCAAGGCACCGCTCAAAGACAAAGCCACCAGAGGAAGCTGGCTCAAAGGGCCATTCTGTTCTGCCTCTTTCCATCACTGTAATGATTTGTCCCCTCCATCTGTACCACACTGCTCTAAGCTGCCAAAGGAAAATTAACCTGCTTCTGGTTATTGACCAAAACACATACTAATAGACAACTTCAGTTCCATTTCTGGATTACCTATCAAAACATAATCATCCTCTTCCTATCTTTAACTAGTTATGGAGATAGCTGATTTATTCATGTGATTTTTCCATTCTTCACACTATTATAATTCGCTTTGTTTTGTTTTGTTTTTTTCTTTTATTTTATTTCTATGTCAGGTGAAAATAATTGGGGAGAGAAAAATATGTTCAGCTTAGATTATTGTTTTTCTATTTTAACAAAAATCAAATGGGCATCTACTGAGTGGTGGGACATTTTCCTGGCCTTATAGATACTGTCACGGACAAGTCAGGAAAGCTTCTTCCCTTTGTGAAACTTGTAGTCTAGAAAGAGAAGAGTGGTCATAAACAAACATACAAATAAATAGAAATTAAATTCAGACTATAATCACTTTTAGGAAGAAAATAAAAACAGGGATCTCATCAACAGTGACAAAAGAGTAAAGTGTCTTTAGTTTGTGATGTCAAGAAAGGTCTCTATGAGGTGACATTTGAGATGAGACTAGACAGAAAGGAATAAATCTTCATGTGGTAATCCGAAGAGCAGTATACTCCAAAAAATTAAGAGATCAAAAAATTTTAATATAAGTGCTATGTTCTAGGAACCCTAAAAAGGCCAGAATTACTGTTGTATAGCAAAAAAAAAAAAAAAGGACAACATATAATATGATTTTTAAAATAATTCACTGGTGAGGAGAATAGGTTAAAATGAAGAGGAAGAGGGCCGCCTAGGTGGCTCAGTCTGTTATGCATTCAACTCTTGGTTTCGGCTCAAGTCATAATCTCATGGGTCATGAGACTGAGCCCCATGTCTAGCTCTGTGCTCAGTGGGGAGTCTGCTTGAGATTCTCTCCCTCTGTCCCTCCCCTGACTCGTGCTCTCTCTCTTTCCTCTCTCTCTCCAATAAATAAATAAATCTTTTTAAAAAATTGAAGAGGGAGAGAGAGACAGAGAAATGAGAGAGATTAAAAAGAGGGCTATTTAGCATAAGTAACAGGGAACACAGAGTTGTTTATTGAGAAGGGAATATCATAATACCCAAAGGAAGCGGGGAAGAAAAAAATCAGTTTGAATAAATCAGGAGTATGAGATAGTCAATTGGATGGTCAATAGGGCAGATAAATGTAACAGCCTAGAATGCATACAAGAGATTTGGATGTGCTATTTTTTCTTAAATTATATTTTAATTTCATAATTTTTATAATTTCTTGTCTCCCCAGTTCTCCACACACATTAGTAGTTCCAACTATATTGAGTAATAGTACTTAAAGTTCCTTAACTTAGTTGTTTTCATTCCTTCCTTTACCTTTCTAGTTGCTATTGCTTCTAACACCCTCTCCATCTGTCTTTAATCATTAGCTATAATATATCTTTCAGGAATTAGCTTCTTTTATCAGTTAGCTTGCATAGCATTCAAGTAACAGAAAACCCTACTTAACTGGCTTAAATAATGACAGAATTTATCAGCTCACAAAGCTGGAAATCCAAAGAAAGGAGATACTTCTAAATGAGTTTACTCCAGTGGCTCCAGCTCAATCAATTTCTTCTTATTTCTCTTGGCTGTAAACATCGCTGTGTGTTACTCTAATCCTCAGTCTTCATAGATATGAAATGGCTGTAGCATTTCCTGGATCCCATTGAAGGAAGAGACTGGCATTCAAACTGACACAAAAGGTTTATTACTGAACTAAGCAAGGAAGAACTGTCTTTTTAGGCAGACTCTCCCTGAGGAAAGTTGATTCTATATAGCGTTTTGGGAAACATAGCATTCAGAGATCAGTGGGCTTTCAGAGGTGACACTATTTATTTAGCCATTAGTTAAGCCTTGACTTTGGGAATATGGCTCCTAGAGTGTGGCTCTTCCTGACTTTCCAATGTTCTGAGGCAGGGGGTTGCCATTGACTAGTTTGCAGAAGTATGGTCAGTGAGGAGTATTGTCTCTGATTAACTTAATAGATTAAAACTGATACTGGGGCATTCTTGTTACAATAGCTGCAGAATATTCAGTCTTTTCTAAGAGTGTGGGAACTGAAAAATTTGTATTTTATATCTACAAACTTCAATGTCCAAAAAAGAGAATAGAGTGACTTCTGGAAACTCTCTAATAAGATCACAGAATCTTATTTCCTAGAAATCCCTATCTAGCCTAATGTTACATCTCATTGGTCAAAATCAGAGCACATGCTTATCCTTGAATCAATCCTTGTTGATTTGAAATGCTATATGCTAATTAGCTAAGAAATTACTTTTTCAGGAGAAATCAACAAGGGAAAGGAAGTGTGTATTCCTTGATTGGCTTGAACAAATCATGTCCTTCCCCTGCAGCAGGGGTGAATCCAACAATTGAGCTGGGTGTTGAGAGATTATGATATTGTTCACCATATCCCTCTGGGAACTTCCTCACGAAGCATCTTTTGTCATTCTTACAGGACATTTATACAGTCCTGGCTTCTCCCCCAACTTTTCTGGCAAATGACTACTTACCTTCCTGACTGATAGAAGTGTCTTTGATTATTTACTTTAGGACAGAGTAAAAGAAGGCTCAATTCCTAAGGAGTATTCCTTGTCAGGACTGTCTAGGGTTAGTCCTAAAATGTTAAATGCAAATTTTTAATTCAACTTTTTATGTTTATGAAAGTAATACATGCACATCAATAAAACCTAATTTGAGGGAGAAATAAGCAAGGATTCTCATGAGAGATCATACTTCAGTGAGTCTTCATGGATGAGGAAGTCTTAACCAAGTGGCTAATGGTGGTCTAACACTTCCACGTAGCCTTGTAGGTGAGATTGACATCCTACATGTGATACTTAAAAGGAAAGTGAGAATTGTGAGGTTTCCTTCATGCGAATGCTCAGGCACATTCCTTTTGCCTCTATCTTTATTCATGAAATCTCTAATGTAATGGCTTTAATGGACACAGATGTCTCTAGAACACCAAAGAAAGAAGGAGGAAGCAAGAAAGAGGAAATGAGTACCAAAAATAGAAGTTAAAATGTGCCATAAACCGGTTTCTTGTTTCCAACATTTTTCCAGTGGCATCATGCAATGGATGCTGCAATTTGCTTCCCCTATGCCCCTTCAGAAATGGACTCACTATTCCCCAGCAATGGAAATGCTGCCAAGAGATGACCTTCGACTGTCAGCTCTCTTTGTGTATTGCCTCATCTAAGGAAAATTGACTTGTCTAAGATCATACCTCTTTCCAAAGGCAGCCTACAATCAATGATTGGCCAAAGTGAAGGTAAAAGTCCAGTCCATTCATCCAACTTGGAAGATTCTGAAGACTCATCTCAGCTGCAGAGTACCTTGTCAGTGTAGGCCTCTGTTGATCTGCATTGCAGCTCAACTTCCCTTTTTACCCAATCTGGCTTCTTTCCTTTCCCTTCTGCAGGTGTATTAAGTGCACTCCCTAATAAAAATATGATATGGTAATATATACCTCATAATCTAACTCCCAGGGAATCCAGCACACAACAGTTGTTATCAGAACCAGGAGTGGTCCAGAAAGCAAACATTCTGAGATGGGATGTTGGAGTTGGATTGCTTTCTATCCATCTGGCAATGAGTATCAAGCCCAGGGTGCCATTGTAAGGGTAGCTGAGCTCCAAAGAAGTGAAACTCCCAAACAAGGCAGGTTTGCTACACGAAGTTCAGAGTCCCGGCTGGGAAAGAATATATCCTTGAAACTTGCATAAGAATCTCTGGTTTGACCTCCTCCCCCTAAGTTTTTATTTCCAGATTCTCCTGAACTATTTGAACACAAAGAATGGGCCCACTTCTCCAAGTTAAGAGCTGGGATTCCCATTTTCATGAACATATTGCAGAAAACAAGTGCTTTCATCATGAATTTCTTGCAGCCATGCCTATTAGGTCAATAGGTAAGAGCCAAAGAGGAACATGTTGATCAAAGTGAGTAAAAAGAATATAGCATGAATGAACAGCAAAGGATCTTGAAAATATGGCTAACAGAGCCTGGGAGAGTACATTCTGAGGTCACAGCCTAAAGGTAATAGGTAAAATATAAATTACAAATATATAAAATATAAAAATAAATATTTAAAATATATAAATTGTGTTCTCCCCAAATTCATGTGTTTAAACCTTAACCCTCCATTATAACTGTATTTGGATATAGGGCCTTATAAGAAGGTAATTAAAGTTAAATGATGCCATAGGGTCAGGCCCTGATTTGATAAATGAGTGCTCTTTTAAGAGGAGACACTGAAAGCTCACTCAACCTTTCTCTCCCTGTGTGTGCACAAAGAAGAGATCACACAGAGAGATGGTAGCCACCTATAAGCCTAGAGGCCTTATAATGAAATCTACCTTCCTGGTGCCTAGATCTTGGACTGCTAGCCCCTGTAACTATCTGTTGTTTAAGTTACCCAGACTATTGTATTATGTTACTACAGTTCA
This sequence comes from Ursus maritimus, assembly GCF_017311325.1. Classification (NCBI taxonomy): domain Eukaryota; kingdom Metazoa; phylum Chordata; class Mammalia; order Carnivora; family Ursidae; genus Ursus; species Ursus maritimus. The sequence continues at coordinate 59,094,520 of NW_024424452.1, forward strand.
AGCAGACTAATATACTCACAAACTAGGTAATATTAAAAGCTGTAATATATGTATAAAATACAAAGGAAGAAAGAGCTCTGCAGCAAATCCAGATTGTGGTATAAGCAGCTCTATGGCTGAAGACATTTGACACATCAGACTCTATTGTTTTGGAAGTATCCATGGTGGGGGAAGATGCTGTGCAGGGGTGGAACCTTTCTAGGCCAGAAGGTAGGGGTGAACTGCACCTGTTGGGCCTGCCCAAATTTTTGACTTGGTAAATCCAATAGAATATATCTCATGACTGTCAGCTCTGGCTTCCTGGTTATTGAGTGTTTTCTGTTTAGACACTCTATCCATGCCAGGACCCAGTAACACAGAAGCTGATTTTCAAAGAGTATTTAATTCTCCATTTTAATTGGTATGGCCTTGCTCCAGAACACTAGGGATCTGCATTATGATTCTCTAATTGGCCATTGCATAAGCCCTACACAGCTTATACCTCCCAGATCCTTCTCCAAAATGAAGTAAATATTCCCCTGTTTGCTGGGAGTTCTGCCAAAGGACAGCTGTCACTGTCAGTCCTCTCTGTGGATTGCTTTAGATGAAGAAACTGACCTCTCTAAGTTCATGCCTCCATCCAAAGGCATTCTGCATTTAATAACTGATAAACATGAGAGAGGGAAAGGCTTAGATACCTTGTCATAAACATGAGACAATTCTGAACCCCGCTTTCTGATGTCCCTATGGGGATTAATGGAGGCCTTTTTGGGATGACTTCACAGTTGAACATCTGCCTCGTTCTGCTTCCTTTCTCCCTTTTGCAGCATTGATCCTCAAAGCACTCCTTATTAAACATCCTACATGCCAATCTCTACCTCAGACTTTACTTCCCAGGGAATCCATCCTATAACCACATACAGAATCAATAAAAATAATTTTGTGAGCTGCATTTGCTACTATGTCATCAAAGGTTCATGCCGTACCCAATTTTATCTCTGTAAAATCAAAGAAAAATTTAAGTTTTGTATGTAATTGCATTCCAGGGGTAGAATAACTACTATTTAAGTGCTTATTATCTGTGAAATTGACTTTTAAAATAGTCTGACAGTTTTAAATATCAAACAGTATTACAATCAGTATTGTACAGAATGTTTTCTCCTTTGCTTTTAGTACCTGTGGGAGCAAATTCATTAATAAATATATTTTTATTCCCAAAAAGGTTGAACTAATAATGATTTGAATGCCTTCAACTGAGGTCCTAGAAAGGACCATTTTCCTTGAGAGTTAGACAAATAAGGAACAAATATTAATCCAAGATTGCTTTTCTTTCATGCAGTTCTCCTCACTTTTCTTAGTATCTGGTAGTAAAAATGCAAAACTCATAGATTTACTGATATCACTATTGGAAGTATTTTGAAGGGTCTTTGTAAATATGTGTCTTTTTTTAAGATTTTATTTATTTATTTATTTATTTATTTATTTATTTATTTATTTATTTGACAGAGAAAAAGGGAGAGTACCAGCAGGGGGAGCAGCAGGCAGAGGGACAGTGAGAAGCAGGGTCCCCAGCTGAGCAGGGAGCCCGACTTGGGGCTTGATTCCAAGACCCTGGGACCATGACCTGAGCCGAAGGCAGACGCTTTTTAGAGAGTTAGACTCAAAGTAAACTTTTAAGCACAATAAATAAATAAATAAATAAATAAAGTCTAACTTGAATAATCTCTCTTAAATATGACTAATATAGATTCAACACACTAACCCCAAAATATGAAAGCTTGTGCAGGCACTGATTTTGTTAGTGAAGTTAACTTTTATGCTTACCTCTCAAATGCATTTGCATGCCAAATTCAGAAACTCTATTTGCATATTGCACTGAAGATTAACTAGCCTGCCACAGATCTGAAAAGCAGAAGACAGGACAAATCATTAATATCATTAGCTTAATAGATTGTTTATGACAATTCCAAAGAAGGGGAATATTTAAAAAAACTAGAAACCTCAGAACAGAAATTAGAAAGAAGTGTTTGTTTTTGAATAGAAGAAAATTTGTTTAATAGTTTACTAGTTCACGTAGCTCAGAAAAACAACCAAGGTAATTCAAATAGTAAGTAGACGTTATTTGGGGAGAACCAGAACATTAAAAGGAATGAGTCTTGATGGTCACATTACTCCTGCTCTTTCTAAATGATGCTGTAGCCTCGTATGTTTTATATACTTGTTGGAAAAGACTTTTAAACATTAATTTGTGCTGTAGTAAAATTATATTATGTAAAGTGCTTTAAATGCTGAAGTTTAGTGTGATTAAGCAGTGCCCAAACTATTGTGATGTTGCAGAAAACTAGTGAAGTTATCTTCAGTAAAAGAAACCAAGAGTTTCAATGCTCTGCCCACAGATTATGATTTGAATTTGTGTACATAGGCTTATGAAAAGAATTTTAAAGAAAATATATCCCATAAATTTATTTAAGAATTTTCTGTGGTATTCAGGGCCAGTTTACTTTCATGTCAGCCTCCCAGAATTTATAATAAGTCACGTACAATATCAGTCATCCTCTAAAAGACACAGACCTGTCCTTCATTTCCTATTGACACACTGCTTCACGGAGTTCAGACTCTTGGGAGGAAAGGACGAAGTTCACCATTTGGGTGCCCAAATCATTGATGCTTCATAGTCAACATATGTGCTCCTCCATTTTTGCCACATCTCCAAATCATATCTGTGATCTTCAAAGCCTTTGAAAAATCCCCTTTTCAGGAAGCAGTCTAACTTTTCCCCAGCAAAAATTTCTTCTTGAAATTTTTATTACATTAATGTCTGTACCACACATGTGAGCTTTTAATGTTAACCTATTTTATCATTATCTGATTCTCCCATTTGTGTCTACTTTGTCTCCTTGAAAACAACGCAGGTAGTTTTAAGACAAATTTCATGCTTTCTATCTTTGTATCCCCTGATGCGCACTGGAAACAGAGAAAGTGTCCAAAATTGTTTGCTGCTATATTGCACAAATACTCTTCTCTCATTTATGTAAAGTTTGAGACATCCTGAAACTAAATACTTAGCTGATAAACTTGACACGTAAGCATTAATTTGTTATCTCTTTTTAATGAAGCTCAATATTATAAAAAAATGTCAAGGGCAAGTTCCCACATTTTCCTTAGGCTCTTTTAATTTTTCTTAATTCTATTTTCACTCTGTTCTTCAGATTGCACAATCTCTATCGATCTGTCCCTAAGTTTACTGATTCTTCAACCAGTTCAAATATACTGTTCGGTTCCATTTTTCATTCCCCGTTACTGTACTTTTCAACTCTATAATTTCCATTTGAGATATATATATATATATTACATATATAATTTTATATATGTTCTTATGCATTCTATATTTTTAGTGCTTTATTGATCATTTCTTTGAAACATTGTCATCAGTGCTTTATTTCTTTTTGTTTGTTTCAAGTTTTTATTTAAATTCTAATTAGTTAACAAATAGTGTGATATTGGTTTCAGGAGTAGAATTTAGTGATTCGTCACTTACATATAACACCCAATGCTCATTTTAACAAGTGCCCTCCTTAATACCCATCACCCACTTAGCCCATCTGCACCCACCTCCCCTCCAGCAACCCTCAGTTGGTTCTCTATCATTCGGAGTCTCTTATGACTTGCCTCCCTCCCTTTTTAATTTTTCTTCCTTCTCCTATGTTCATCTGCTTTGTTTCTTAAATTCCACAAATGAGTGAAATCATACAATATTCGTCTTTCTTTGGCTGACTTGTTTCATGTAGCATAATACACTCTAGCTCTATCCACATCATTCCTTTATTTCTTTAAGCATGATATCCATTAGTTCTCTGAACACATTTATAATGGCTTGTAATGGTTATTTGGAAATCTTTTTCTGTTAAATCTGACATTTAGTCCCTCTAATAAAGAATTTCTGTTGGCTAGCTTTTTTTTTTCCTATATGTGGGTCACAATTTCCTGTCTCTCTGCATGTCTCATAGTTTTTTTGCCAAAAATTGGACAATTTAGATAATACATTGTAACAATTCCAGATCCTGGTTTCCTCCCTCCCTTTTAGAGAGCTTGTTTTTGTTGTTTGCTTGTATTTGTTTTGTTATTTAAGTTAGGCTTTCAGTAAAATTTATTTCTTTCACAACATAGAGTCTTTATATCACTTCTCAGAGGATGGGTCTTTAGGCACGTCACCTGAAATGACAAGTATTAGCAGGGTTGTCTTTGTCTTCCTTTCCATAATTTCTCTGTTAAATTGTCTGCCTCATTACATATTACACTGACTTCATATTACACCTAAGCTAGACCCCATTAATTAATGGCAGGTTATTATTTTCAGCAATGTCCTGTACCCATATTTATCAACAATCTGTTTCAGTTTAATTCAGGAAGGGGTAGTTTTTGAGGCCAGTCTGAGATTAGTTCTGATCCTAGCAGGCCTCTTCTAAGCTGTCTCATTTCCTCTTTCTCTGTTAAACTATCTGACCTAAGGTTTTACTTGTTCATAATTAAGAGAAGTTGTTTTTCTAGAGCACCATTAGCTTTGTACTTCCACATACTCTAAAAAGATTAAGTCAGTTCCTTGGGGAAAGCTTCAGACACATGTGTTCTTATGGATTATTTCACACTAAGCAAAATCTCTTGAGTCACTACTCTGGACACTGAATGAGGCTGTAGCCTCTCATCCTGGCTTGTCTCTTCTAGAGCGGAACCTCTGTCCTATGAGTAAAGTAGAATGAAGGCAATCAGGGCCTCGGAATTCTCTGCCTGCATACCTAGAGTGTAGACTCCATCCTGTGGGTGGGCTATGTGTGGAGGAAGGGAGTCCCTGACCTCTTGACCACACTCACCAGGATTTTAGGTTCTTCAACTTGGAGGAAATAAGAAATTCTGTGACTTGTTCCTCCCAGTGAAGCATGCTAACTCCTGATTGGGAGCTGAGGGAGAAGGAGCCCATTTCTTAGCTACACCTTCTCAGAGTTAAACTTCCATCAAGCTGAGCTGAGGACTGGAAGAAGAGGGAATGAGTTTTGACTCAAAGCCACAAAATTTCTGCTGTTTTTATTGAGGTTTAGTATTTTCTTGAATAAATGTTTCTTGATTTGCTCTATGCACACAGGAAAATTTCCAGGGAAGACAGGTTTTTTGTTCTTATAATTTTCATCAGCTTTCCATGCAGCTCCTCCTGTCACTATCGTGGAAGTGGAACCTAATGCAGCATTTTCATTTCTATATTAAAGATGTAGAAACTGTGTATTTTATAACTTCTTAAGTCCACTTACCTAGTGAGTGGCAAAACTGGGATACGAATCTAAGCATTCTATAGTGAATCACTACATCATGTTGACTACAATGACAAGCCATGGGTGTGTGTGTGTGTGTGTGTGTGTGTGTGTGTGTGTGCCACCTTAATAAATGTAGAATAACATTGCTCCCTTTACTTAGCATTCCTTTACTCTGCAAGTCATGAGTTAGTATCATCTATGTGCCAGCCCAGGTCCTGGAAATAACAACTATTAAGATGAGCAATATCTCCATGTAGCTTATAGTGCAGTAAGATGGATTATTGAAGGAATATCTATTTATCTTTTGCTAAGCTAGATTTTGCTGTGAGTATATCTAGTGACTTTGCAAGACCCTTACTTCAAAGTCTAGTGGATAGCTCAAATTTTTCATGCCCTAAACCCTATTATCAAGCATTGCTTTCCCCAATCTGTTTCTACACAAGTTTCTTCATATTAATAAATGTAAGCACTGACTTCCCAGGCTCTCAAGCCACGGAAAAGGAGTCATTTTGATTCATCCCTTTCCTTTACCCCTCACATCTCAATTCTTAACAACCCACGTAGAGTTTCTAACTGCAAAATACATCTCAGGTGCATTCAATTTCCTTTTTCACCAGCAGTTTCCCAGTCAAATATCCCTTAATATTCTTACATTGCAATGGCCTCTTAACTAGTTCCATTCCTTTCATTTTTTTGAACATACAATCCATCTTCCACATAACAGCAACAGTGAGATCCTTTAAAAAAATTAAATTGCGGGGTGCCTGGGTGGCACAGCGGTTAAGCGTCTGCCTTCGGCTCAGGGCGTGATCCCGGCGTTATGGGATCGAGCCCCACATCAGGCTCCTCTGCTATGAGCCTGCTTATTCCTCTCCCACTCCCCCTGCTTGTGTTCCCTCTCTCGCTGGCTGTCTCTATCTCTGTCGAATGAATAAATAAAATCTTTTAAAAAAAATTAAATTGGGTGTTATAACTCTTCCAATGGTATTCTATTGCATATGTAGAAAATGCAAATTCCCTTTCTTGACATATAAGGCCCTTTACTATCTAGTCTTTACCTACCTTTTCAGTTTTGTTTTTCACCAAGTTCTGCTTTGTTTGCATGCCAATTCTCTATTTCTCAAATACTTCGAATTTATAACTCCCATGGGGCTTTATCACATATTAATTTCCTGGGAAGCTCTTGACCAGGTATCTATCTACTTGGCTGACTCTTCCTTGATCTCCAGTTCTTATTCCAATTCTAACAGAGGTTTTATGAGATCAATGACTGTGTTGTATACTCCCTAATACTATTTATACTTAAAAAAATTACTTCATATATTTTCTTTCAATACACTTAAATCTATCTGAAATAATCTTATTTACTTGTTTAATTTTATATTGTTGCCTCATCTTCCCAGAAAGTAATAAGGCATCTAATAATACAAATTTTAAAATAAGTAAATGAGTTATTGAGTAAATGTGTAAATGAAATAGGGTTCTACAAACTGCACGTTGAAAAATGTCTTTAAAAAGGTGTATTAATTAGGATTACACTACCTTATAATACATAATTATTTGAACATAATAGAAGTTTATTTCTTGTTCACACTAATTACTAACCAAATATTCCTGATCCAAGTGATCTAAAGAGATCTTCAGATATCTAGAATTCTCCCATCTTAAGAAAACATGTCTTTCAAGATTATCAAGCTCGTCTATACCAAGTCAAAAACGTCTTACGTGCTTATTAGTTTCCAGTATGGTGTGTTGGATCAATAAACAGGTAAATTAACTTTTGTTTTTCTCAATTTTATCCTCTCTAAGGAGGAATAATAATAGCATCTCTCTCATAGTTATTGTAAATGATAAATTCATAGCCTACGTGAAACAACAGCATGCTTAGTACTTTGTATAGGCCACTACTTAAAATGACACACAATGTTTGCTAGGCCTGTTTAGTTATGGTAATATCATATTCCACTTCTGTGGGAAGTGCTCTAGCCCTTTTACTGAGTAATCCAACTTCTATTTCATAACCGTCTATAGGAGGGGAAACTGCAGCGACTTGGTTTTACATTAATTAGTTTTCTCCTGCATCCTAACTTACATGAACAATACTAATAATGGTGATGAAGAATTTGACTCTGTCTTGTTTTCAAGTAGAAAAATTGCAAAAATGACATTACCCCACAATGAATGGAAGCTGCTAGGACTTTGAGTCCCTTACAATTATCAACAGGTTAAAGGGCAAATTTTTTCTCCTTCAAATCTATACTCCCTTTTTCCTCATGAGGCTCATCACTCTGTCCACCCAGAGCTAGCCAAAATGCACAGTTTGAGGACACCATACTAAGACTGCTCTCACTCCTAACACCAAGTACAAGTTTGGGGGTTTCCCAAAACTACCCTCAGTTTCAATGATTTACTAGAAGGACTTATAGAACTCATTCAAAACCATTATAGCCATGGGTATGGTTTATTACAATGAAAGTATACAAATAAGAATCAGTCACAGAGAGAGACATAGGTAGAATCTAGAAGTAGTCTAAATCTGAAGCTTCTATTGTCCCCAGGAAGCATTACCCTCCCAGACCGGTATGTGACAATGTACACAGAGTATTGCCAACCAGGGAAATTCACCAGCATCTCAATGTTCAGAGCTTTTTTTTTTTTAATGTTTTTTTTATTATATTATGTTAGTCACCATACAGTACATCCCTGTTTTCTGATGTAAAGTTCAATGATTCATTAGTTCAGAGCTTTTATTGGAGATTGATCATGTAGGCATGATGGATTAACTGATTGATTATCCACATGGTTGAACTCAGTCTCCTGACCCACTGATTAGTGCATGACTCAGAGCTCTCGCCCAGAATCACATAGTTGGTCTTTCTGGCATGGCCAGCCCTCATTCTATGACCACTGGGTGTGGTCAGTCTCCAACCAAAACAAAAGTACTTCCCTCTTATATAACATAGGTAATCTCTTAAAAGTCAAGGGCGAAGGGTCAACCTCTCTTTGAGCAAGGCCAAATTCTTTACTATATGGTGTCACATCAAAAGACTGCTGATAGTCTGTGTATATGTCAACTTTAGCCCCTAAAGCATCTGATTCTGTGTTTTACACCCAAACTTCTGAAGAGAGAAACCTGACTGTTTGGTTTGTCACTATCATGTAGGTCATGTAGAGATTGCACCTAAACCACTTCTCCAAAGACTTCTAGTTTATAATAAACACCAAGCACTATGATATTATTAAAATAATCATTACATGTATACATAATATGTATTTACCTATTTGCCTAAAGTTAATTATTTTATGTATCTAATAGAAAACATTGATATATAAAGCAGGCAAAAGAGGAAATAGTCATTTTGAGTTTGTCCATTGATTTTACTCTATTATCCATATCTTAACTTTTTGGTCCAAATCATGGTTTGTCCATATTTAACTCAGTGAATGGAAAAACACTGCTTTCATCAGTAATCCACTTTTATGTCTAACTTCTCTTTGAACCAAAAAGACTTTTCTTATGCTTGATCCAAATTACTCTTGCTCAAATTTAAATGAATTTTCTTTGTTCTGTTTTCAGCAGTCAGATCAAGCACTACGTGGGAGACGGAAGGTAACACAAAGCATTACTACTAACCATTTCTCAAATACATCCAAGTCACTTTAAATTCTAATTCTTTCTTCCCAGATTTTAGCCATTCCTCCCACATGGGTTCATAACAAATCTAATAAGAGATACAGAGTTCAGGAAACTCTCAAAACTATTCGAAAATACGCTTTTTAACAAAACTACATGCAAAGGGGTTGCCTAGACCGTATTTTCTTAAGTTGTTCAGTGTATACAATAGAAAAAATTGTCTCCATACCCCACAACATGACATGGAGACAACTATAGGGTTATATCTTTTGCATCCTCAGTTTCTAAATTTTAGAAATGTTATGATTACGTTGCTAAGCAATGTGCAAATCAATGGCTCCTTAGGATCTTGTATCCTTTGGAAGAAGCTATATTTAACAGTTTGTTTATAATGTATTTTCCTAAATGTAAAATATCTACAGCATTGTTAGAACACCTGGCTTTAGGGTCATCTAATTAAATTTGTTGTAAATACATCTTAGGAAGGTTTATTTTCCAACTACAATATATTGAAATATAATATGTGTTTGTGTGTGTATATATCATACTATTTTTACATGTGTATTTATACTAGATGTGGAATTTCTGAATTTTCTATATGTGAACCTTCAAGTGATTTACAGGAAGAACTGCTGATATTTGTTACCTAGCTGAGATGTTCTAACCAGTGAACTGAGCCAGAGAACCTTTCCACCAAGTCTTTGCTAAAGCCTTTCCTTCTACACAGTCAGGGCAACTTATTAATCATAGCAGTCCAGACTTGCTGGAAAAACCTGTCAACATTTCTTAAAATTTCAAAGGGGCTTAAGAATAACTCTGGTTAAGTCCTGGAAGTTCAGAAGCCCCAGAACTGAATCTTACAGGAATTCATAAATGAGGTGCCTTAATATATTTTGCCTGCTCATTCTTCATACGTTCTTGAATTTGATAAAGTATTCGCTGAATGCTAACTACATGTTAGAGAGAGATCATATAAAGGCAAATCCTATGTAATATATTTCTTCAAGATACTTACATTAGGTTTGTATAAGCTAATAAGGGCAAAAGATATTGTGATTGCTTTGACAAAAAATATGATTAAAGTATTAGACTATAAGGTGGAAAATGTGATAAGAAAACATAAGTGAAAAAACCCACTGAACTTTAGACACAAAGACGTAGAATGATCTTGTGCATTTGGGTAAACACAAGGACTACAATGTGGCTGGAGACTAATTTGAAAGAGCAGAGCAGTAGAGGAAAGGCCTTGTATACCATGCCATTCCCAGTGGCAATGAGAGAGAGTGATCAACTTTGAGCTTGTTATTAAAAACAACAGTATTGAATTTAGAATAAGTTCATTAATAGTAGTGAAAGTGAGAAATTGGAATTGGAGACAGAGGCGGTTAAAAGTAACCCTGTAAGCAGAGAAGCCAAATTGGAGAGCAATTTGGAGATGTTGGGGGTTATTAAGTGATCCTATTAAGAGATTAGAAAAAAAACTGGACTAAGTAGCTCTGTGTTTGGAGAGGAGAAGATTAAGAGAAGGTATATTAAGTCTGTGTAAATAAGAGAATATGATATTTAAAAATTATTACTAAGCTATAGCAGCATTAATACTGTTCACTGAACATGTCTAGGTCTCCATGTTGTGATCACATGGAAGAATGTTACTTCCTGGACCCTCGTTTTGGATGGTAAATTATAAGCCAAAGGTAGGTATTTTTCTTTTGCATTGGAGCATTTATTTAATTGTCAACACAAAACCCTCTAGACCTTCCTTCCCTGTGACCCATGAACAGCAATACACAAGTTGCACGTTGCTCCGACAGCCTGTGTTCCTGAGAAACTAAGATGACTGGAGCTCCTTGTAGACCTGCAATGGATCTGTAGCATGAGTGAGAAATAAACCTCTGTTGTTCTAAGTTCCTGATGTTTTTTTGTTACTTCCACAGCATAATATAGCCTGCTCTGACTGATTCAAAAGCCATTAGAGGGAAAAAAAAAAACACCCAAATCAACCAATAGGCAAATTGGAGAGCTCACAGACGGACATGCCTACAGATCCACTATGAATAGGGTACCCACAAATCAATGAGAAAATCAAAGATTGTTTGGTGTAGAAAAATTGACTCACTATTTGGTCAAATATAAAACTGGACCCCTACCTAAGACCACACAAAAATAGAAAACCTAGGTGGACTAAAGATTTAAATCTAGAATAAATGTTCAGTAGAAAAAATGTTGGAAAATTACTGTGATCAAAACTAAAAAATAACTTTAAGTAAAATGTTCAAAGCACAGTCCAATAAGGAAGAACTATAAAAATAAATCTGAAAATCAACAAGAAAAATCCCTGCAGTCCAGAAACAAAAGTAAACAAAGTCATGTCAAAACCTTTCCAGCAGAGAAAACCAAACAAGAGGACAAATTGAAGATGTGATACTCAAAATCATAGTTATTAGGGAAATACAAATTAAAGCAATAATGACGTATCACTTTACTCCTTTCAGAAAGCTGTCTAATGCCAAATGTTGGGTGTGTATAAGTCCTCATTCCCTGCTGTGGAAAGTTATACTGGTGAGACCTTGCTGGAAAAAAAGTCTTGAATTACCTAATTAAATATAAAATTCATGCAATCTGCTCCTGATCACACATCCCAGCAAGATTTTCATAAAGATAGTTTAGAGGACATGTAGAGGTTCAGTGAAGGAATGTTCATGGAGAAGGGGAGAATAGATGGGTAAACTGTGGTGGTGATGCTTCATGAAATATCAGGAGGCAGTTAGAAGCAACACATTAGAGGTAAATCTAGAAACATAAATGAACTTAGACATGTACTGATTACTTTTTTAAAAAAGTAAATTATGTCACATAATCCTATTTGTGTATATTCAGTGTCTGAAGACAAAATGATCATTTGAAAAGAACACTTAAGATAATAAACACAATAGGCACATTAATATCATTGCCTATGTTGAGTGGAGGTGTAGAATAAAGGATAGAAGAATAAAGAATAAGCAAGCACATAGAAAAAATGAACAATGGATAGAAAAGAAATGTTTCTACATTTCAAATGCTGGGTATCTTGCAAATTGAGAACTATGTATGCTATAAGATAGTATAAGAAATGTCCTTCTTTTGGGTTAACATTTGGAGACATCTCAAACTCATCTCTGCATTGTGAAGTTGGGCTATTGTTATTTTTTCATATTTAAAGCTAATACTTTGCTGTGCTCACTCTTGGATTTAATTCCTTCTTTTTCCATTATTATCTGCCTGTTCAGCTCATTTCTCAAATTTTGGGTCACCCCTTCTAGTAGAAGACAGATCCTTATTCTTGGTGTCAAGAATGACAGATATATGCAATAAAAATGTGAAAAATAACATAAGCTGTGACTTCACAAGCTTACTACACGGTTGTAAAGTGCACAGATAAATGTTAACACCTATAGCATTTACTAATGATTCCATAAACAAAGGCAGGAAGAAATGACTTAGATGAACCTCCAGGATATAGCTAGACAAGCTGCCTGGATAAAAGGGATTTTTGTGTGTTAATGTGTGTGTGTGTGTGTGTGTGTGTGTGTCTATTAATGATCCAGTACTCCAGGAAATAGAGTGTTAGATTAAGTCTGGCATGTTATACCAATCGCATTCAGAAAAATGTGAATTGAATGGACATCAAGAAACCAAAGAGGGTCTAGTGGGATTGATTCATGTTTCATGTGGTCAGCACCTGTGAGACCAGTGGACTTGAGAAAAAATTGCCAATTCTGAAGAGAAAGTATGACCTTTCCTTGTGCAGGAGGCCTAGAAAAAAAATGAATGTAAGCTGCAATGATTCAGAATTGCCATTTGGGTAACTGCTCATGGAGTGACTGTATTTCACAGGACATTGCTGGTCAATTTTGTGTCGTCGAAGAAAAAGTAAGGAACACATTCAAGAGGAACCAAAGTTTAACATGTAACAGAATACATTTTATATCAAAATAAAAATACAGTATTCACCATGAGGAATAAGAAAATAGAGATATTAGTAATACACAATGAAACTTTTAAACTTGGGGAACAGAAGAGCACTTACTGGTGTCACAGAACATTTTTAATTATTCTGATGACCTGATAGATTCTGTACTTAAAATACCACAAATAACTTAGAAATTTAACTTGAAATACAAACTCTGCAATTATCATTTCTTCTCTTGAATTGCTTTTTTCAATTTTTAATAGAACATTAATAATCTGTTTTTTCTCTTGTCACTTGCCCCTTTTCTGTAAGCAATGCTACTGACAAAATTCACGTTCATTTGTATCTTCCAAAAAAAGCACTTTTTTTACTTGTGTCTTGTTCAACATTAATTTAAACATACAGAATTTAATGGCAATTAAGGAGGGTACTTGTTATGACCTGGGTGTTATATGTAAGTGATGAATCACTAAATTCTCCTCCTGAAACCAATATTACAATTTATGTTAACCAAGTGGAATTTAAACAAAAACTTGGAAAAAAAGAAAATAATCAATAATAAATGACAGCCATTATCATTCAAAATAAAAAAATGAAAAATAAAAAGTAAATTAACATACAGACTTTAACTTAGTATCAGAATTCAGGAATAAAGATTATACTTACCTGATATATCCCAGTTTGCTATCAGTTCCTTTCTTATCTTCATTTCAATCAATACTTTTCTCATCCTATATCTAACTAATAGTTCTTAGTTATTTGTACATTATCATCAAACATCTTTTTCCATATTTATCTCTTCCAAAAAGAAACGGATCTATAACACCACTAATAGTAAATAATAATATAACTAAATTAGAGACTTGAGCATAAAGTGTTTTCTAATGGGTTAAAAAAAAAAAAACCTTGGCTTAAAATATTCTGAATATACTCTCACCATCAGCAGCTTTCCATTATTTCTCAAATGGAAGATTAATAATAGAATTATTAAAAATTAGAAATAATTATAATTATTAAAAATTTGTGTTTATATATTTTATTCCTATAAAGTATATATTTATATTATGTAATATATACATTTATATTGTGTAAGATATTCATTTTTCATTATATATATTTCATTGTATATGTATATTTTTTTTTCTTCACTTATCCTAATCAGAAGTGGAGGTACTTTGCCCACAGCTTTTATTTCTTATTACAACAACTCTAATGACAGTGGGAAACTTAGAAAAGAGAAGCAACTTTGTCTTAATATAATCCGTTTCTGCATGTGTATTTCTTAAAGATAATTGCTGAACATAATTGTGAACATGACAATCTTAATGCCGTGGAAAAAAACATTACTCAACATCAAGATAAAACCAAAGCAGGAAGTAGAACACTCAGCAATAACCAACGGTGACATCATTATTTGGCAAGTTGTTCCTACTTACAGAGAAACATTTTCTTTCTTTAAAAGAAAACAGATGCTTCTGCTATAGGATTAAACAGATTTTTGAGTCTTTAATCTCACCTAATTTTTAGTACTAACATTCATATTCACTTTAAATGTCTTGTAAAATATCTAGCATTTTTGAGTCTCGTTCCTTCCAGGAGCACAAATTAAAAATGAGTAAAATAGAATAAATTAATTCCTCAGAAACAGCACATATAAATTGAGTAAAAAGCTACACTGCACAATTCATATGTTAAAAATATAAAGTAGTACAACTAAAAATAACTGAATATTAACTTCCTTCTCATCAACAAGGAGATAGTGAGAAGAAAAATCTCAGATTTGAAGTCTTAGAAGACAGATGTTGGGATTTTTCCTTATAAAAACTTGCTTAGAATTTAATGTAAGTTCCCAGAAAATATTTTGATTGAAAAATTAATTTTCAGGGGCACCTGGGTGATTCAGTTGGTTAAGGGTCAGAGTGTTGATTTCAGCTCAGGTCGTGATATCAGGTCGTGAGATCGAGCCCCACCTGGGGCTCTGCATTCAGCCTGGAGTCTGCTTGAGATTCCCTCTTCTTCTGTTCTCCGCTTATGTCTGTGCACGCTCTCTCTCAAATAATTAAATAAATAAAATCTTAAAAAAAGAAATTAATTTTCAGAAAGTTATATCCCTTGCTTCAAGACTGTTTTTAAAGCATGTTTGTGACCTAATTCCAAGGAAAGTGACAAAATGCAAGTAAAGAAGAAAAATTACCACAAAGTGTGTTCTGTGTCTAAGTGTCATTTATTTATATAGATGCCAAGTTAACCATGCTGCTGCATTTTGATAACATCAGAGGAAACAAATGATTATATTTCACCATAAATGGATTGTCCTCTTTTACTGTTTACACCTTAAAATGTGGACTTTCATTTTCGTGTACTCATATAAAGTTTTCTTTTATATGAAATCTGTCATTTAGAGCTTAGTGGTTAAGAGAGTTTCTGTAGTCAGACTTTTCTGGGTTTAGAAGCCTGCTCAGCAACTTGCCAGATTCATCTTCAGAAAGTCCATTCTGTATCTTAGCTTCTTTATCTGTAAAAAGGGGCTTACAGTATTTACCCTATAGAAGTGTCTTAAGGATTAAATGAACGCATCTGGTTAGAATTCAATAAATGTAAACTATTATTAAATTTGCTTAATCTATATTAGGAAAGAGACATGCAGAGAACTAATTATAATAGCAAGAAGAATAAAAATAAGTAGCATGAGAAATTTATTAGCAAATATGTTATGGTGCCTTTAATTCTTCCTGAAACGGTCTTAGGAAAGGACAAATGGACCAGGGACACTTCAGCTGAGCACTGAAGAATGAGTAAGTTTCCAAAAAAGAGATATGAAACAACAGACTCAGGGAAGGAAATAAAAAAGCATGGAGTCTTGAAAATGCATGATACACTCAGAAAACATCATATAGTCTTGTATGCCTGGAAAGTATATTTAAAAATAAGCATCTTCACTTGATTAATTGATTCATTTTCTTCGAAATGATGGTACTGAAACAAATGAGAAAATGATTGGAAATCATTATGCTTCACTCCCTTTGCTCAATTTTCCTATTTTTTTTTGTTAAAATCCCACCATTAATGAGAAATTAACAACTTCTTTGAGTCAAACAATCAAAATTCTGACCAAATCACAGACCTTTGCTAAGTAAGAGTTCCTAAAACACCAGGTTTCTGGGGGACGTGCTGACTGAAACTGAACTTCAGCATTTATTAGGAAGTCTGACTGAAGCTCTCTCTTGGCAGAACTGGGCCTCATCAAGCTGGCTAATGATTTCGATACTGCTTTTTGCAGGATTCTGGGCTGACTGTGACCTGCTTCCTGATCTTTGAGAGCTGTGCTAGTGAGCATGCATTTGTCAGAGTGCAGATAGAGAACCCAAAGCAAAAAGCTTTGAATTAAGGAAAGACATATGGAGCTTCCTCATGAAAAGTCCCACTGTGTAGATCGAAGTCTCTCTGGGGTGGACTGGTCTTATGTATGCAGTCATCTACATGATTTGACTTTAGGCACCTGGTGCACTCCCTAGCCCCATGACTAGCCTACCTATTCTCCTGGCTCTAGACTGGGGTAGACTCTCAACAAACATTCATGGTCCTGAGTTGGATTTGGGATCAACACCCTCCATAAAGCCTGCTGTCCAGGCAGAGATCTGGGTGGCTTTCTATAAGACCCACTTAGGCTCCTCCCCACTTTGCTTGTGAGCCCACAGTCCCAGGTTGGGATCTCTATTCACAGCCACAATTTTGTGATAAGGCCTAGAGGCAGCCCAGTAATATCACTATGTACATATGAAATACGATTCTGATTACTTCTGTTCTCAGATCACACCCGATTACTCCCTGGCATTATTCACCATTTTCGACTTTCCTTATGTCACAATTCAGCATAGGTTTCCTTCTAGATGCATTCTGAATGAGGCCTGTGTTTAGGAAAGCTTTGTGTTCCCTATACTTTATACTTTCCCTGTACTTTCCTCTATCATTAATGACTTACTATATTATTTATTTATTAATTATAGATTTTCTTCACTAGTCCATGAACTCTGAGAAGTAAAGGATCTTCATTTATTTATCTTTATTACCCCAAAACCCAGGAAAAAAAATGTCTGGTGTGAAGTAGGTGTTCAATAAATGTTTCTTGATTAATGAACAGATTACCTGTTTTTTCCTAAATAATTTGTGTACTACATAAAATGTTAATACCAATGATTTATTTATTTGTTAAAAAGCATTATCCTTTTACTATGATCTTTTTAAAAATATGCATACTTTTTTTAAAGTAGCCCGAGTCTTTAATACAGCTATAAATCCCTTTATTGTAACTCTCTCCTGAGAATGGAGTAGGTAGGGCTGAAAGATGGAGAATGAATGAGAAAATCTAGATAGGACTCTGCGGGCAAACTTTTCTACTTCCCAAATTTTCTAGGGCAAAGGAGTCTCCAATATTATCGTGCTAGCCAACAATGGTTGCTACTTGTATCAGGGAGCCAAGTGAAGCTTCTAGCTACTTGGTGTCTAAGATAGATGGTATGGATTTTAAAACAAATGTTTAAATCCACTTAAGCCTTTTACACAGTGAAGGTTAAGTGACCATTAAAATGGGAAGGTTCCATATGTTATTTTAGTACACAGACAAAAAAAAATGCATCTACTACAAAACATAATCCATTAGGTTAATGGTCTATGCTGAGGTGGCAAAAATATATTAGGGAAGTGATTCACTGATTCCGTCAGCCTCTCCTGTGTCAACTTGCATTTTCAAAGAGATGCAATGTTCATTTTTTCTTTGGATAACTCTGTGGTAAATGATGACTTAATTTCTCTGTCAAAATAGCATTCTCAAAGGCATGTTCAGAAAAATTACACCAAATAGCATTATTATGCAATATATCCGAATCCAAGTACATCTCCGCTCTTTCTCAGGTGTTTTCTGTTTGTTTGTTTAGTTTGGTTTGGTTTCGTGGTGACTGCTCCTTGAGGACAATATTTCTCTATCTGGAATGCAACCCAAATAACAGAAAAGGGCAACAACATGTGTTCTTGAACAGTTGCCATGGATGCGGTTCTAGGAAACGTATATTTTTAAAATCTTCTTTTAAAAACCTCTCCAAAAAGTCATACTTCATCTTGGAGATTAATAGTTTGCAAAAGAAATATGATCTAAGCTGAAACACACCCGGGCTCTAGCAGGCAGGGTGAAATTCAGAGCTGGTGCCGTATCAAAGGAAGTGCAGTCTCCAGGCTTCCCGTAATCTGGGCAATTCGGCTGCCCAGCGACGATGGGCTCTGGCAATGTTATTTTCCCTTTTATTCCTCAAATCCAGGTAGAGTAGAAGCTTTCCACGTATTTTAATATCAGTATAACCTGGCTTGCCCCTTTTTATTTTCCTTCAACCTTTTCGTCTTTTTGCAACCAATAACTAAAATTGTTTCCTCTGTTTGAAATTCCTAGAGTGATTTCTATTTTCTGACTAGACACTGATGACTCAAGTAACTTTTCAGTCAATTGTGAAATGTAATTTTTTCCATATTGCAAATATCTGGAGCCTAGGATGATAGTTGCAGATGAAGATATTTTCCTATCTATTTCTTTGGGTATTATTTGGAATTTTTCATTTCAACATTGAGAGAGCCAACTCAAGTTGAATTTAGAAAAAGGAATTTATTGGCTGATTAACTGGAAATTCCAGTACATAGGCATTGAGTATGACTTTAGCAATCACACACACTACTAAAATGTATAATTTATCTCTTGTCATGGACTAACAACAAAGCAACTGATATTTATCACATTTTATGGTGGAATAGTAATTGTTTCTAAATATCTCTACTCCTCTTTCTACAAGTAATTGATCACACTTGGACATAAAGCCTACCTTGTAGCAAGTTGAGGCCATATGGCCAATTTTGCACCCATGGAAATTGAGCAAAAGTTGTGGGCCCACTTAAAAAGAAATCACCTTCCAAGGGTAGGAACATAGTCCTGGTTCTGAGAAAGTGTCAAACAAGCCAATGAAGATGAGACTTCAGCTGAAGGAACCTGTATGCCTGAAAGACCACATGGAACCAAGCATCCTCACCAGCCGAGACCCCTCACCTCCAGAATGTTGTATGAGAAGTGGTGTTCTATTCACTTATAAGCAGCCCTGTCTTCACTCTAGACTGGACTAGTGATAATAAAGTATAAATTAAAATTAAAGTAGAAATTCAGTTTGTCAGTCACACCAGACGCCCAGTGCTGCACTAGACAATGATACAGGCACTTGCTATATGCTGAGGACTGTGCTGAGAGCTTCAATGTGCTATTGCATCGAATCTTCACAAACCCCAACTTACAAGGTGGGTACTAATATTGACTCTACTCTATCTGTTAAGTAACTGAGGCTTAGGGAAGTAAATTGCCTAAGGAATCAGAACTAGGAAGAGGCAGCGCCAGATGATAAACCCAAGGTCTTCTGACTGTAGTCCAAAAGCTCCTTACAGGGTTGCGTATTGCCTCTTGTCCCCAGCACCCGTCACGTAGTTGAATTCTTATTTCCTGAAACTGCCCTGTCTTTGCCTCTGCAGTGCTGTGGTTTTCTTGCTCTCCTCTTGTGCCTGACCACTTCTTTTCTCAATCTTCTACTCATTCCTCTTTCTCTCAGCCCATAAAGTCAAAAATCTGTAATGTCCTAAGCCTCAGCCTCATTTTACTCTCTCAATTTCTTCAATGCCCACAATTATCAACACTTTCCTCTATTTGTTTGACTCCCACATCTTTCTTTTGAATTCCAGATCTGTGTTTCTAACTGCCAATATACTCATTGCTATGGACTGGATGTTTGTATTCCCTCCAAATTCATATGTTGAAGACTGATCACCAAGGTATTTAGAGGTGGGGTTTTTGTAAGCTTATTAGGTCATGAGAGTAGAGTCCTCCTGATGCATTTGGTGCCCTAATAAAGGGATGAAGAGACTAGAGCTCTCTCTTTCTACCATGTGGAGAAGCAGAAGGCAGTCCTCTTTAAACCATGCAGAGAGCCCTCAGCAAGAATCTAGGCTAGCACCCTGATCTTGGACTTCCAGCCTCCATAATTGTAGGAAATAAATATTTCCTGTTTATTGTTTATTCAGCCTATGGTATTTTAGTTACAGCAGCTTGAACTAAGACACTCACCTTAATAATAATGTAGTTCAAAAAGAACAAGTCCAAAATCCAGCTTATTTCATCCAGACACCAATTATCTCTCCCCAGCATTCCTAAATATTAAATATAACAACTCTCTAAATTCCCCAGGCTCAAAACTTCAAGTCAGCCTGAAATCACTTCTCTCAAGCTCTTCCAATTCAATTCCATTATCCAGTCCATTTAAATTCACAAACACCTTTAGAGTCATGTCTACTTCCTGCTCAGAATCCATCAATTGCATTGAAAATAAACTTTCTTCTACCATTCAAAGTCCTTATAACATATACTCACTTCATAATTATACTTTATGTGCCAAGAAAATTGGACTACATCTTCTCCAGCTTTGTCATTGATCATGGTGACCTCTTCACTTGGATTGTCCTGCCCCAGTTGCATTATTTAAGTCCTACATCAAATGCTACCTTTCCATGAATACTTCTATGCTCCACTGACCTTCATTTTATATCCAATAGTGATTTTTAATATCTTAACTATGGAGCATATATTATTTTATTACAGTTTTCGATAAGTATTTGAATGCCTATTATATTATAGAACCTATGTTCAACAAGGAAGATAGGAAAAAGAGGAATGCACTGTTTCATAAATCAAGGTATTCAAAATTTAGTGGGCAAATGTAGATCAAAACTGACAAATCACAAAATGTCAGTACTATTACACTCTTACCAGTTGTAATGAAAGTCTACTATGTCAAGCTTCTACTAAATTACTTCGTTTATTCCTCAAAAAAAATTTCAGTGTTATAGTATGATCCTCAATTTACATATGAAAAAATGGAAATGCTGAGAGGTTAACAAGTTATCACAGCTGTTAAGTGCTAGAAGTGGTAAGGAAACTAAGGTAATTTAACTTTAGAATTCAAGTACTTAATTGATGCATTGTATTAGATAAATTGCTACAGAAAACAGATCTTTTGATGGCTGAGTCCTCAGAGTTATCAGAAATGATGTATTAGCTCAAGTTCTCCAGAGCAAGAAAACCAATAGGGGATAGATACAGATATTTATTAGGAGAAATCAGGTCATGCAATTATGGAGGCTATGAAGTCCCACAATTTGCTATGTGCAAGCTGGAGACCCAGGAAATCCATAATATAGTTCAGTCCCAGTCCAAAGACCTGAGAACCAGGGAAGCAGACAATGTAAGTCTCAGTCCAAGAAGAAAAGACTGCTGTCTCAGCTTGAATAGCAAGAAGGAAAAAAGGGGGGAATGAATTCTCCTTCTTCCATCTTTTGTTCTATTCAGGCCCTCAATGAATTGGATGAGTCCTACCTACACTGGGGAAGGCCACTGGCTTTACTGAGTCTACTGATTCAAATGCTAATCTAATCCAGAAACATCCTCACAGACATACCTAGAAATAATGTTTAGCCAAGTATCTGGGCATCCCTGATTCAATCAAATTGGCACATAATTATCGAACATCAGAGTTGGCTTAACAGAAATACTAAAATTTAAGTTAAGTATAAATATTTTATAGTAAAAAGGTTGAGGGCACTATTCCAGGTAATACCAAGAAATTTAAAGATTTGGAGCCTTATGATCTATAGTAACATGAGGGCTGGGAAGAAGAATAGTGAGTGTGGGGAATGGCAAATGATATGATTATAAAGGTAGGCTAGAATCAGGTTGGGACCATCTTGTAGGGTTTATATGTTATGATAAAGAAGGTTTACTTTTTCATAGAGTCAAGGAGACACAAACAGGAATTTAAGAGGAAAGGTAGGGTCTGCTCATATTTTTTGAAACAGTCTGGTGATAAGGAAACCAGTTAGGAAATTGATTGACAGTCCTACTGAGACACTATAAATAATGAGGGTAAGGTAAATAGATATGGAGAAAAGATACCAAAGAAGAGAAATGTGTTTTTAATTAGAGACTGACTAGACAGAAAAGGTGAAAGAGAAATCTAGAATAATTTGGCTAGACCTAATTATCTTTTGATATAATTAACCAGGAGCAAAAGTTTTGTTGAAGAAGAAGAAGAAGAAGAAGAAGAAGAAGAAGAAGAAGAAGAAGAAGAAGAAGGAAGGGAAGGAGAAGGAGAAAAAGAAGGAGGAGGAGAAAGAGGAGGAGGAGGAGGAGGAGGAAGAAAAGGAGGAGGAGAAGGAGAAGAAGAAGAAGAAGGAAGGAGGGGAGGAGGGGAAGAAGAAGAGAAGAAGACGGAAACATAAGGCTTTTCATAAATAGACACTCAAGTATTTGAAAAATTAAATGAGAAAAATATGCTAATTCTAAACCATGATCAAGCAGTTTTTTTCTCTTTATGCGTCTTTTTCAGTATATACGTTTCTTTCTTTCTTCCCATATGTTCAGCCTAACTAAATGTATATGCCATCAATATATTATAAGTGAATTCATGGGATATGTGAGAAAGATAGAGCAAGCTGGGAGTTTGGGTTGTAAAATTTACAGAATCCCCATTTTAGGATTTTATTTTCAAAGTGATTTTTAGTTTCTTAGCATTATGAAACAACCTGAAACAGTACTAAATGTCAATGGTCAAACCCATATTTCCATATGGCGTGATCCACAGAATCTCAGAATTATAGTTTTAGAAAAGATCATATAGGTAATTTAGTTCAACCTTCAAAACAGTGTATGGCTGTATTCTTCAGAAGTGTTATCTAGAATAAAATAGACTATAAACCACTAGGGACCCTGAATTCTCTATTACAAACCCATAAAGAATCTCTTCTTTAGAAGGTGAAAGAAATAGTAACTAGCACAATTATAACTGATGACACTAGGAAGGAATGTGGAGAAAAAAAAAGTTTGGGAAGCTAAAAGTATACTATGAACTAGAGCAAGACAGACATCAGTTGACTGTTACAAAGATTAAAGTCTACAGAGAAATAATGAATTAAAAAATTTAATTTCAAGGGATACAGATAATGACAGAAAAATTATAGAGTACAGAACACATGAAAAGTGACCAAAATGGACTTCAGAGGAAAGACTGGAGAAAACTTTGCAGATGCAAAGGTTGTCATGGCAGAATGCTCTAGGCAGAAGGAAAACCTTGGTCAACATTTAAAGTAATTTAGTATGACTAGAACACATGGTATAAAGTGGATATTGGATAAGGTATGAGAAAAGGAAGCTGTGAGCTAACTCAAGGAGAGGGTTGATTGTTACGTTAAAGAATGTTACTTTATGCTCTGGTCAAATTATGGTTATGACTAAAATTTAAAGCAGATGGACAATGTAATGATATTTACATTCAAGATGGAGAATGAATTGGAACAGGCAATTCTGGATGCAGGGAGCCAACTTAGAGAATGCTCTCAATAAGGCAGGTGAGAGAGGGTTGTTATGTTCTGGGCTGAGGCAGTTGCTATAATGGATGGCAAAATGTGTTCAAGTCCAAAGATATTTACAGACTAGAGTCAATGAAAATCAGTAATGTTTCTCTGGTGTTAGGAAGAGAGAAATCAAAAATGATGTCTTGGATACCTGAGTGGATGTCAGCACCTTCTACCCTGTTTGAGAACAAAAGAAGGAGAGCAGGTTGGAGTAGGGAACTAAAAGGATTAGCTCTACTTTCCATAAACTGGGTGTGAGATGTTTATGAATAACTAAATTGGACATATCTAGTAGGAAATTAAGTATGTATATGTGATATTACAAAGGTATATGTGACATAACTGGCTTTAAGACATACATTTGGGAGTCATCAGCCTCTTGGAATTTGAAGGCTTGGAAATATTTTACATTGCCCAGGTGGTGAAGTCCCACTTATATGCCCTTACTATGTTCCACACACTGGATTAAGCACACTTAGTTCAGTCCTCAAAACATATGCTTTGGTTTTCATAACAATATGAAGTATGTAACTTTATTTTTTCCATTCTACAGAACCTAACAGGTTCACTAATCTACCCAAGAACACATAGCTAGAATTATTTGAGGCAGGTGAACCAGGTCAAATTAATTCCACTTCAATATCCTTTATGCCACTGTGTAGTGTATAGAATGAGAACCCTGAGCAATACTAATATTTAAAAGGAACAGAAAGTGCAGCTAATAAAGGAGACAAAGACGAAAAAGCTAGGGAGTAAGAACATTAAGAAGCATGCCTTCAGAATAGGCAGGGAATGAGAGCTTTGCAAAAAAGAATGAACGATCTATGATACCAACTGCTGGAAATTTGGGTGGCAGAAGGACTGAAAGTGCCCTTAGGGTACAGGAGCAAGGAGGTATTTGATGACTGACCTTGGCAAGATCATTAACAGTGGAGACTGGTCTCTGTTTCTTTACCTCTTTACTCAGCACAGCAGCCTTTTAAAACATTCAATCAAAATCCTGGAATGGCTCTTCATTTCCCTCAGCAGGAAAGTCAAGTCCTTAAAAAAGTTTAGAAGCCTCTGTGCGATCTAGCCTCTGCTACAGCTGTGTCTTTGACCCCTACTATTCTTCCCTTCCTTCATTCAGCTCCAATCCTACTGGCCTTGTGCTTTGAACACCCCAGGCAGACTTCCACCTGCTTCCATGTTAAGATTAGTGCCTGGCTGTTCCTCTACCTGGAACATGATTCCCCCAGGTGTCATCCTTGCTTATTTCAGCAACTCCTTCAAATTCTTATATAAATATCATCTATTCAATGAGAACTATCTTTAGTGTTACTACCTACTCCTGTTTCTACATCCTGGAACTCCTGATTTCCTTTACTAGAACAGCCCTTGGCACAGAGCAGGCACTTAAATATTTGTTGAGTGAACACACAAATAAATAAAAGATGGAGGAAAAATCTAGTTTTATGATGAAACATAAGTAATAGTAGTAGTGATAAAGGTAACATTGACTTAGCCATTCTTTTGTGCCAGAAATTGTTATAAGCATTTAACATTTGTTAAATTATTAAGCATCCATACCATGAGATATATATTATTATCATCACCATTTTACAGAACAGGCACAGAAAGTTTAAGTAACTTGTTCAAGGACACACAGCTATTAACAAGTCAAGCTGACACTGGAACCTAGACAAACTTTAGAACTTAGACAAACTTTAGAACTTAGACATTAGGTCACTATTTTTATCTAAGGGAAATTACTATACAATGGATTTATTCTAAAGAAAAAGAAAAAATACATGAGAGTCACTTACACTACACAAACAGTTAAAACATTATGAAATGGGGGGTGCCTGGGTGGCACAGCGGTTAAGCGTCTGCCTTCGGCTCAGGGCGTGATCCCGGCGTTATGGGATCGAGCCCCACATCAGGCTCCTCTGCTATGAGCCTGCTTCTTCCTCTTCCACTCCCCCTGCTTGTGTTCCCTCTCTCGCTGGCTGTCTCTATCTCTGTCAAATAAATAAATAAAATCTTTAAAAAAAATTATGAGATGGATTTTAAACAGAAATAGTCTGTCCAAGTCAGATGGAAAAGGCAATGGCCCAGGTCTAAAATGACCACCTGGATACGTCCTACCAAGTTCAACGTACAACAGTTGTTTTTTAAAAAGAAAAATAGAATGAAATTTAACATGAGTGAACAATGTAGAAATCACAATATTTGTAGCTTAACATGATGCTACAATGGATTAAAGAATATGATATTCTAACACTGAGATGTAATTATTTCTGTGTGCCTGGTAATGGTTTTTATTCCAAGTTTGGGCAAATATCAGTTTCCATTTCCATCGGCCCCAAAATGAAAATTTCCAACTTTTGGTCAATAAAAACAACTGAAAAGAGTAAGAATTAAATAATATTTGAATACACTATAAGTAAAATGACTAAAGTAGGTAATACATTAACAATTAACTGCATTCATTAATTTCTAAAAAGAATTATTATAAACTGCTTATTTACCAGAATTTTAAAACCTTGTCAGAAGATTTAAATAGCAGAAGAGAAATATCCTAAGATAATTTAGTTGATCTTTAAAATATTTTGTATTTTTATACCCTAGGCTTACATTTGTATAGCATAATGACTTTGTGAAGTTGGCATGGGTGGTATTACTGATGACAAAATGAAGCTCCTGGAAATTAGGTAAGTAAGGCATTAAAAGTAAGTATTGTAGAGCTCAGTCCCTGGCCCAGGGTTCTAAATCCAAGCCCCCTGATCTTCCCTCACACTTTTGTTTTTCTATACCGCTACTGTTATATTACTTGCATCATTTACAAGAAGACCATGATATTCTAACTTGCTGTATAAGTGTAGAGCTTTGCAGTAAAAGCTCTAAGAGAGTCCTTCCTCCAGGGATCCATGCCCTTTATAGGCTCCTCCCACATTGACTTAAGACTGGCCTTGCAACTTCCTTCAGCCAGTGGGATAGGAGCAAATGTGAAGAAAACAAAGGCTTGATATGTTGCTGAGCATTGGGGCCTATGGTGGTTTATGGTCCTACAATTGAGACCACCCATCATGTTGTGAAGAAGTTGTTTGGATCAGAGACCATGTGGTCAGGGAGGCCCAGCTCCTTCTCCAGTTGGATGTAGTTGCATAAGTCCAGGGAAACCCAGCAGAAGACTTGGCCAGCCTCATGAGAAACAATTAGCTATTTTTGCTTTAAGGCACTGAAACTTGGAATGGATTTATGGTGACTCTCTTGACCCTATTTACTAAGGATTGTTTCTGTTTTAAAACTGAACATGTGTGCCAAGAATCCCCACAGTCCCAGACAATCTGGACATTGGTCACCCTAGTAGTAGTTTATTTTGCAATAATAAATAATGGGTACACTCCCTACTTGATTGAAATTTCCTCAAGGCCAAGAACTATGTCTTATTTAGTTTTGTATATCCAAAAATTCTTCATTTATTGCCTTTTAGGTAAGAGAGGCTCAGTGATTTTTTTTGGAATAAATATAACAAGGAGCTTTTGTACTATAAATAAGATTTTCTGGAAATGTGTGTGGAAGACAACACTAGATACATGAATTCATTTAGTACTCACATTAATCTTGTGATATATACAATATTAGTTTCATCTTACAGATGAGTAAGATAAAGCTTACGGAAAGTTTTAGTGACAGAGGTATGAAGAAGACCAAGACAAGTTTTTGCATGTGTACGTGGATTTCTGCTTAAGGCAGGCATAGTGTGTTGAGGGGACAGATAAATGAATGTCTTCAACAGAGTGTGGTAAGTATGTATGAAGTGAATGAGAAAGTGGCTAAAAATGGCATTCTTTAAGTTAAATAAAGTAGATCTTGGAGAGTGAGTTTAGTGCTGCTTATATGCAATTCTTAAACTGCATGACCAATTGAGATGATTAAAAGTCAATTATATACTGGAATATATTAATGTATTGCACAATATTATCATATAGTAGGACATGCTGAGATAACTCAGTCAATAAAAGTTGTCTGATAATGGCAGAAGACATACATAGTTTAATGAAAGAGAAATTCAATATGATTCACTCTGGGCAAGAGGAGAAAGAGGGTGGCAACCAGGATACATAAAGTCCTTGGTTTATCATGGCCTCACAATTCTCAGGGAATATCAATATCTTTCCAGGAGTAAGCTGTATTTTGGATAATCACTTCATCTTTCTAGATAATGCCTCTTTCTACCCCCTAGGTAAAACATGCATAAAATATGAAATAGCTAGAAAGCAAAGATTATCTGAAAATAATAATTATCCTGTTTGAGTATTTTTTAATGTACCAGGATATTTGTTGCTTTAAAAGTTTTTTTTGTTCAGTTTCTACTTAATATATTGAAAGTTAATTCAAAGTTAATTGCATATAGAATATATCAATTAAAATATATAATTAAATTTATGTATTAACTTTATATCTGTTTTAAAGCTTAAATTTGTAAAACATGATTCGTTTTGCTCTTTTTTGCATCTTTGAGTGGATTTTCCATTTCTGAAAAAATTTACATGAGGCAATATTTTAAAATAGAGGAGAAAACGCATAGCTCACGCTGAATATATTAGAATGACTACATTTGGAAAAAAATAGTTATAAACCTTGTTATTTCACAGTGAAATTAAAACAACTAACTTAGAAAAAAGTGTTTACCCTCTGATATTGGAAATTTGAGTACTGCCTCTTCACTGGAATCGAAGGTTGATATAAGTTATACATGTTTAGAAAATACACCATTTTATTTATATCAGTTAGAATCTGGACATAAATTTCGAAGTGTGGTTGGAACATAAAAACTTTCTTTACTTCAATTTGTTTAAAACTAGGGTGGTGTTCAAAAGATTGTCATTACAAAATATCATACTGCACCAAATTCTAAACCTACACAAAACAGACAGTAAGCATAAACTTCTCAGATTTTGTGAAGAAAAAAAAGCCAGTTATTCATAGATGAGAGGTAAATAAAGTACATTTTTGCATCTCCTTGAGATAAACTGCCATTGGTACTCATTAAAAAAAAAAAAGGAACGAGAAGTTAAAAAGAAAAGAAAGAGAAAAAATTAAAGGAAAAAATGTTGTCTAGTGATTTAAGCTTCTTTTCATGCTAAAATGTTTACTTTTAGTCATAACAATCTATAATTTGAAACTCCATCAAGTTAAACGCTTTCTCCTTTTTAAAAAATATATGATGGGTTATGTATTTCCCCATATTCTTATTACTGAAATCTAATCCATTCAACAAACACTGATTATCATGTATCATATTCAAGGCAATATACTTTAAAAAGTAAAAATTATAGATTTTCTTACTGAAACTACTTATTTTCTACTTCCTTCTCTCATATTTTAGGTGTTTATTGTCAAAGAAATTGATAATGGGTTTTTTTTCCTTTAATATAAATATATTTTATTCAATATTTGACAAATACTACGTATACCCAATTATAAGGCAATGAATGTTATAAATCTATTCTCTCATATTCCCAACTAGAAGAGCAAAACTTCTTAAAACTAATTTAAATGTATTGACTTGTAGTGTTTTTGTGCAGACTGCTAAACTGCTCTCTAAAGTCTGTTCTCCTATTTCTCTCCTCAATGCACAGCTAGTCTGCATTGCACAGCTTCCTTGACTGTTTCCACAGAACATAAGCGTAAGTCATGTGTGCCATTCCACATCTTCAAACTGACATCAATGGGGGGAAACCACAATGACCTTGAAGATGGCAGAGCCACCATTATCCCAGGTTCCCGAATAACTGTGTGGAATAATGCTTTTGCTGACTTGTGACAACCACTCTGGACTGTTACATGATAATTAAGTAAATTTCGTATAATCTTCTAAATTTTAGAGGTTTACTATCACAGCAATTTAACTAAATATGTTATTGATATACTGCAAGTTCATATGTTTCTTTGAGACCAGGGTCATCTTAACCTCCAACTAAAGTGTTTTAGACACAAACTTTGAATTCATGTTATCTGCTTATAATTATTCCTTTTCTTCCCATCCCTTCTCCTATTATCATAGCTCCCTACTCTCCTTTCTAAGGATAATATTCCATCGTTCCATTAGCTCTAGGCTCCATATGTGACTTGAGTCTATCAGTGGAATGTTAATGAGCCTGAAGTGAGAGGATCTTGTCATCCTTTTGCAGGATTTGGTTTGTGCTGTGGGTTTCTCCTCAGATGGCTGCTGGTCCAAGGAGAACGAATGGACAAACAGACCTGAACTCAATCTGAAGTCTGAAGAGAGCCACCCCGGTCAACCCACAGACATGTGAATGAGAAAAATAAATGCTTGGTGTCAAATCACTGTGTTGTGCACCTGAAACTAATGTGACATTGTGTGTCAACTAGACTTCAATTGAAAACAAAAGAAATAAAAGAAAAATAAATGTTTGGTGATATATGCCATTAGGGTATTTATTTTTATGCAGCATAATCAACATTAGCTGATTAATATACCATCTATAATAGCTCACTGAGAATTTTACCACAAGCACAAGTACCAACATTTATAACACTAGTTTTTTTAATTATACCCTGTTTTTTTTAGAGTTATGAACTTCAATATCTAACAAATGGAATTTCTTTATTTTAATGGCCTTTAAACAGTTACATTTCAATGACATTTTACATTTGCAATCCTGAGATCATATGCCTGGATATAAAATCTCTGTTAAATTTATTTGCCTCCTTTCTAGTTTTTCTGTCAGATGATCTCTCTGTGCATCCAAAACTAGCATAGATTAGAACAGTTTCATGATAATAATTTTTTCATAAATAAAATGTCTTATTTCAAAAGGTGAAGTATGAGAGATTTTTAAGAACTTAACGATAATCCTTTTGTAAAGATTTTTTTAATTGCAGACCTTACTTTGTCTTTTAAGAAATAAGATATTTCTTTAGCAACCCTATGTTCTAGATATTTCACTAAGGGCTGTAATTGAAACATGATTTATCTATATCTATATCTATATCATCTATATCTATATCTATATATATCTTGCTCTCAAAGATACTTGTGGGCTCAGCAGGCAAATCTCAGGGAGTTCAGAGATATTAGCCAGCTTGGTTTGTGTTTTTCTTCTTTCTTCTCTTAATACACACTGCCATAAAAGGGAAATGCATCAGGATTACAAAAAAAGATCGTCTTACCAGAAGCAGGGGACACTTCTTCCTTTCAAGTAGCATGCATGGCACACATATACATTCCCTTCCTCCTCCACTCCAATTGCCTCCCCACCACTAGACTGTAAAGAGAAAGACAGGCAAAGCTGGAGGTCTCGAAAGAAGAAAGACTAAAACCTTACTTCAGACAGTATGCCAGAGCAACGGAAAGAGCTCAATAAGAAATGACTGACTATATGCCATGGGTAGGTGACTCCATGGGTGTTCTTAGTAAAACTCCAGAGTCTCAAAGGAACAGAATGCCTCCTGGATTGAAGGGCAAATGCTACATGGTCAATAGAGATCTGAGGAGTGACCTGTGGGAACAAATGTCCACCGACCAGAGACGCTGTATCCCCACTTATTTTCTCTGAAGGATTCAGAGCAACTGACAAGAAGAAATTAGCTGCACAAAGTCTCTAACGTTTCTTGCATTTTTTAGTGTGTACCTGAGCAGCATATCTACTGCACGAATCACACCTCAGTTCCTATACATTGACAAGTTTTATGATAGAGATTCACAAAAGTGAAATGGAGATTCATAAGAGGGGAGCCTTTTCAAGAAAGGACTTAGAGAATATACTCCGATCCTGAATTTATACAAATTTCAACTAGGTAATCCAGCCTGAGAGCTGTACCCTTCCCTTCTCTGTCATAAGTCTAAGAAAAGCTTTCTTTGTAAATTCCCAGAACAAATATGAAGCTATATGGATTCATGTATTATCTGCAAAGCCATGCTGTAAAAACATCTCTTTACTTAATGTAGGTTTCTCTTTAAAAAGGACAGGAAAAATACTACTAACCTATGTTGGCTAATTGATATTTTCCAGGCAATTAGTATGCTACTTTGCACATATCTCATTTAAACCTTTCTAAGACATTGAGATATGTAACTCCCTATCTTCATTTTACAGATAGAAATAGCAGAGTTCTGAGGGCTTAATTTTTTTTTCCCCAAGATGACAAGAAGACACTCAAATAACAAATAACACAATTCATTACTGTTTCACATAAAATGATATTTATCTTAATAGAGCTGTCAAAAATACAAAACAAGGTCTTTGGGCTCAAGTTTTTAAAATGTATTAACATGTTT
This sequence comes from Ursus maritimus, assembly GCF_017311325.1. NCBI lineage: Eukaryota > Metazoa > Chordata > Mammalia > Carnivora > Ursidae > Ursus > Ursus maritimus. Next base: position 59,126,157 of record NW_024424452.1, read on the forward strand.
TATCTCATTATTTGTCGGTTCTGTTTTTCACTTTACTTGGTTATATTTACAGTTCAAGTTAAATAAACTAGTATTTCAGTTCAAGCAGATTAAATTCAGTGAAAAGTGTTTGACACCTGGTAGCTATTATTTTTTGAAACACCATGAGAGTGCAATAAAGTTCTTGAAGATATCATCCATAGCATCCTTACTACATTTTTCTCTTTTCTTATTTATGGTCCACCTTTGCCAACATGCACACATTTTTTTAATAATATGCATAAAATTTTTTAAACTTTATTTTTGAACTTGGCTTTCTGTAAAAATGTCCCACACTTTAACTTAGCACTTATAGTTATAAATACCTGACAGTCTGTTAAAATAGTGCGGCATAATTTACCTTACCTGCTCATTCCTCATACCCAAATATCATCAAACACTCCACATGCTATCTCCTCAGTTTCTCCAGAATCCAGCCTCTGCTCTCCCCTCCTACTACCTTAGTTCTTGCCCTCCTAATCTTTCTCTTACACTATTGTAATTGTGTTTAACCTGGCTGTTCTGTTTCTAGCCTCATCTATAAATAAGTCAGCTTTCACAGTGCTAGCAAAATCATCCTTCTTTAAAAAAAAAAACTCTCTTAAGCCATATGCATATCTAAAAATAGCACCTAGCATAGTGGATACCCTTATTGGGCCCTTATTTGGCCAAAGTGTACCCAATAATCTTAGTTACTGACATTTTCGTCTACCTTCCCCACCCACCTTGAATTACACCTGGTTGCTTAATTTGCATTTTACCACATATGCCATCCAGTTAATGCTGTGACTTCAGTCTTTCCCTGTATTTCAAAAATATTAAGTTTTTGTTTACTAAATATGGATCACTCGACTTTATTTTTCCATAGAGAAATCAAAATGAAAGGTAAATGTCAGTTTTAAAAAAATCTTAAATAGCACACAGAATCAGAACTATAAAGCAGAATAATCAGGTAAAATAAAAATAAATTAGGTGTAAAGGGAAACACTAAAGAGGACAGCAGGACTGAGTGATTTGAGCCCCAGGGCAGCAAGTCTGTGGCTGAAGGATAATATGAATCCCATATTACCTTGCTAAGAGGCACACATTCCTGATACTGTTTCTCTAACATTGTAGTTAGAAAACATTATATTAGAAAGAGATGCCCACCATTACCAAGAGCTTCTACTGGGAAAACTGGCTTCCGACAAGCTCTATGACATCTCTTCACATCTAAAGCCCTTCCCTGTATTTCTTAGTGTGTTTTTACTAATCCTTATAGATTTTCTTAAGCAGTCCCCCATTTTCCATAGTAACAATGCTTGGCAGTCATCAGATAATCTCCACAGAACTTAAACCAAATTGAACTCAGATCTTATTTATTTGATTATAAAAGTAGTCAACTTTCTCCTCCCAAAATAAAATCTGGTTAACTGGTTCAAATTGGGATCCATTCATATTTTCTTAAACAGAAAAGAATGCAGTATATTTTACAATCCAAACTGAAACCAATTATATTTATTAAGCAGGAGAATTCTGCTCTTTAGATAATTATACCTCCTTTGGAAATACCAAAGACACTTTATCCATCACTTGGCAACATGACCAAAGATGGAGCGTATGCTAACAAGAGGTGATTCTATAACTCAGGGGACTCAGTATCTCTTCCATACCCCTCAGCCTCGTCAAGGCTTCCTTAACCCTGGGAACCTTACATCACATCATGGATGCATGTGTGTATATTCACTCAATAAATGCTTAACCAATTTATAAATTTTACAGGAGGCGACTCAGGGCCTGGGCCCATATGTAGCAGCCATGACTTTTACACATGGCTTTATGCTTTCGCTTGACAGTTGTGGAGTTTGCTTGTGGTTGTTCCTAAAGTTTATCTCTGTATCAGTTGAGTTGCTGCTTTTTGTGGGGAACCTAGATATTTTCTCCCCAAAGCCCCCTTACGTCAGCTGATAGCCTTCTCTCCTCATTTCATCTGAGACAGTGCTTCAAACGAAAATGATTTCTTGGGACAATTTTTTAGGTTGGAATATAAAAGGAAAGAAATTGGCACATATCTAAATATAGACCTGCTCTCCGTCTAACCAGACTTTCTTGTCCTCGAATAATGGAGAAATCCTAATCATGATCCTTTGTTTTAAAAATTTAAAACATAACTGTTTAGAAAATAATTTTATATTTGCACTTAAATTTGATACCATGAGGGATTATGGCAGGAAAATAACACTTAAAATTCTAGTTTACTCTCCCATCTGTGTGGACCAATCCACTGATGTAAATTAATTTTATTTAAATCCTGGGCAGTGATAGTAAAGGGGAAAAAAAAAAGGGTTTCTTGCTGATTTGGAAACTTTTATAGGGAAAATATCATGGTTGTTTTCCTCAAATGGTTAAATTGGCATTAAAAGACATTTAAAACTAAGTTATAATGTTCACACCACACTTCTTCATAGCTAAAGTTGTTTTTCATGTGGCACCTTTTCTCTAAGTAGTACCACATGTTTTATAGACTGTAAGTTACTAATCAAAAGGGTAACTATGCTTTAAATTTGAATATATCTCACTTATCTTAAAGGTAAGTGCTATTTTGAGTTTTCTGCACTTTCAGATTTTTTCACCTCTAAAAAGTAAGTCGTTTCCTTCTGGATATAATAAACTGCCAACAACCAAAACATATTTTTTAAGTTGGTAGCTGAATAGAAGAGAGAGAGAGAGAGATTGCTTTATGAGATCAGACCTTTGGTCTTTCTGTGTCAAAATCCTAACTCTGGGGGGGAAAATATCTGGCAGTGGCCATTATCTGATGACTTGCAAGGTGAATGGAACATACTTTTCTTGAATTTTGATGCTTTGGAGTATTCTACATGGAAATAAATTTTTCAATAAACGTTTATGGAAATATGCTAATAAAAAACTATGTGAGCATGATAGCAATCAATCATATAATCCATTGGAACATGGATTTTTAAAAAAATAACAAACTGGATTTTGTCACCATAAGAATAAAGAAGCCAAGTAATTGTCTGAATTTTTATTTCATCCAGCTTTTCAAGCAGATAAGAGATATGCCAGAGATCTGGCCACCCCTTTGAAAGGAGAGCACATATGGCAAAACCTCTAAAATGCAGTCCCAGTGAAGAAAGATATTCAGCATAATTAATCAAATCAGTCTTGTCAACTCACGTACCCTTCTTTTCTCCCAAGATTTCAACTGTTTTTCTATTCATGATATTGGACTCCTTTATGGACTGTAGCTGGAGCATTTCCTTGAGGAGGTCCCAGCCCTTCACTCATCCTCCACTAGTGAGGCTGGGGGCTTTGTCTGTAGGTCCTGGATTTACAGGCAGAAACTGCCCTCCAATTTCTTTTACCTCTGTTCTTCATTTCTGCTGAGTAGTATTGTCACTGAGAGGAAAAAAAAACAAGATAAAGTAAGCATTCCTTCCTTCCCTACTACTTCTTTTCTTCTTTTTAAAATCATTTCAATTAGAGCTGTGTATGTGTGTGTGTATATAAAGCTATTTCTTTTAATAGTTACTTTTAATTCATTAGCTTTGTCTTAATTCATATTCCTTCCATACAAACTTTTTAAACCAAAAATAAAATAGAAGATGTGAAGTCTAAGCTTTTCTTTTTTTCAGTAAAATCCGTTTGCAACACTAATTTTTTAAAAATACAAAGTTTCTAAGAGTCAACCTGCAAACAAACCTCTCAAAATAAGAGAAAGCAGAGAGTGAGAGATTTGTATATATCCTTAGTATCTCAGTGTATTTGCCACAATTACCTAGGAGGTTTAAGTTTGGTACATTTGTGTGAAATAGTGTTATTTAGCAATGTAGAAATTACCTGATGAGGGGGAGAAAATCGATTGGAAGATTTAAAGGTAAACCTTCACAGGAAGGTGAAGAAGAAGGAAAAAAAAAATAGTTGAACTAGATCCTCCAGGGGAATGGATACTGAAGGGACCTGTTCCAGTGACCTGCAGGTATGAGCTATGTTTGTCTCATTGCCTAAGGGATTTGCCAATTATGTGCTCCCTGACTATAAGCTGGTCTCTAAACAGAGAAGATGAAAGAGTCTAAAAACACTTTTCAAACTTAAGTGATAATGAGATGTTCCTAAAAAGGATAGAAGGAATAATCTAGTAAGGAAGTCAAAAGGATAGAATATGATTTTTAAAGACTAGAAATGAGTAAAACCAGAGGCTAAGGGTTGATAAGTTACAGAATATGTTGCTGAAAAGTACTGTATAATTAAGAATCTCTTTATGGAAGTTGTTTCTGGCAGTCTCCATATTTCTGAACACCCATTCCCATCAGGAAAAAGGAAAAACAAGTTGAGTATGTACCCTCTGTGTATCTATTTATTTAAAATTATATTCCCATACTATTGTGCTAGCGAATTATATATATTCTAAAATATATACAAATCATAATTCCTCAAAAATGAGACAAATACTTTAATAACTCATTTATTGGCTAAGTGAGTAAAACCTTTCTTATAAATGGCTCAATATTTTTGTTATCCCATCCAAAGGTCTTTTCTAAATCGGGTATATGTTGAGTTTAAGAGTTGACTTTATCATTTTAGCTAAAAAATAATACCCTAAAAACACTTCAATGCAAATAAAGGGAATGTCTCATTGGCTGCATTAATATCCATGACACACATTTTTCAGCCCATATATAATTAGGCTATCATTCTGTTGAAATTTGGTTTTATGTTAAATTTCTGTATTCCTTGAGTAGTTGTTCTTACGAACTGATGAGAAAATGGTTTCTAGGGGCGCCTGGGTGGCACAGCGGTTAAGCGTCTGCCTTCGGCTCAGGGCGTGATCCTGGCATTATGGGATCGAGCCCCACATCAGGCTCTTCTGCTATGAGCCTGCTTCTTCCTCTCCCACTCCCCCTGCTTGTGTTCTCTCTCTCGCTGGTTGTCTCTATATCTGTTGAATAAATAAATAAAATCTTTAAAAAAAAAAAAGAAAAGAAAATGGTTTCTAGATCTTTTTTGTATGAAGGACACTGAGTTTTTATGAGTGACATGTTGGCAACGCCCGGTGATGGGTATTAAGGAGGGCACGTATTGCATGGAGAACTGGGTGTTATACGCAAACAATGAATCATGGAACATTATGTCAAAAACTAAGGATGTACTATATGGTGACTACATAACATAATAAAAAAAATTTTTTTTTTAAATTTCCTAATATCCATCTTCGAAATGCTTTCTCTTTGGCATGAGTTTCTTTCTCATTCACTCTGAGGGGGAAAAAAAGCCCCATTTATCAAGAAGGGCCTAATAAAATGTGATTAATTTTAAAAATAAATTTCAGGTAGCATGCAATAGTTTGATTTGATTAGAATGCTTCCGTTTTTACTGACCCACACAACATGTGCCTGGCAAAACATTGATGTAATAGTTGTGGCAGTTTCCTTCAATCTAAGGTTTCTGTGTAAGAATCTTTTTAAGAAACGTGTCTATTTTGTGAAAGTGTGTTTGCTGAAATTAAATAGTAAAAACAATAAATAATATAATTTTAATTTTACTAACACATACTGAGGGCACCAGCACCAACCTGTATTATTTATATAATAAAACTTTGTGTATGTCTTCATTTTTAAATAAAAATAACTATAAATTGAAATTCTAATATTTTCTTTTTGACTCCAGTGGGCCATCTTCAGAGCTCCTCATACGCATGCATTCTATTTTGAAGACCACTGGTTCAAAAAATTATAAATGATTTTAACATGTACTGGCAGGTTGAAACCCTTAGGGGAGAGAGAGTGGGAGGGAGGGTGGAAACAGAGAGGAGAAAGAAACTAACATTTTTATGGATTAGGCATTTCACTTACAATCAGTGAGATAACTATCTCACTGATTAGAAACCTAAGCCTCAAAGATGAAAAATAACTTCAAAAGAGCCATTCAGACATTAAACATTAGGAATATGCTCTTTTGGAGGTGAGATTCTCATTAGTGACTTTCTGTTAAAAGAATATAGAGATTTCTGAATGCAAAACTGATATAAATAATAAAGTATCTTCCTTGAGGCAAGAGAGAGCAAATTCCATAGTCACAATAGAAATTCCTGAACCTTAAAACTCCCAATTAGATTCCTTTGATCAGGAAGAACAATGCTATCACCTTTAGCGCAGGAACAAGCCAAACAGTATCCACTTCCATTCATGACTCTAACAATCACAATGAAACAATGTGCTCCAGATATAAACTACTAGCCAGAAGCTATAAAAGGGACTCATTTATTCAATAAATTTTTATTTGAAACATTTCTAGGTGTCAGGTACTAAAAATACAATGGAGCAAAGATAGACATAATCATTGATATTCTGTTATTGTCTTTAAAATATACAGTCATTAATTAAGTACTAAAACCAGTAAGTGTTCAATTATAAATAAGAGTAATTGCTATGAAGAAAGGGTGTATGGCATTATGCAGGTTAATAATAAAGAAAACTGGCCAAAGGCACAGGTCATGGGAGCCTTCTCTAAGATCTGAACGGCGATGTGGGGTTATCAAGGTGAGAGTCGCAAGGAGAGCATATCCGGCAGAGGGTACGGTACCATCTGTTGAGGGCCTGTCAGAGGCGTCCATATAGCATGATTCAGGAACTGACAGCAGACAAGTGTGACTGGAAATCGTAAGGTGAAGAGTAGTATTCTGTGTGTGATTTGAGCCTGGAGAAGTATGCAGAGTCAAACCATGTAGGAGTCTTAGAGCATTAACATGATGTTGTTCCTTAGTATATGAATAGTTAGAAGTTGTCAAGGATTTTAAACAGAGAATGACATGATCAAAAGTCATCTGGAAGGTATCATGGCGGCTGAGATATGGAAACCTGGAGGAGGCTAGATTGTATTAAGGATGATTTAAGAAACCACGGAAGTATAAATGAGAGTCTAATACTGTTGTGGAATATCCAGTTGAGGGGAAGAGGTTTAATATATACTATAAAGAGGGTCACCTGGGTGGCTCAGTTGTTGGGTGTCTGTCTTCGGCTGGGGTCATGATCCCAGAGCCCCCGAATTGAGTCCCACATCGGGCTCCCTGCTAGGCAGAGAGTCTGCTTCTCCCTCTGCCCCTCACACCGCTTATGCGCGTGCTCTCTCTCTCTATCTCTCAAATAAATAAATTTATATATATATATAAAATAAAGAAAAAGGATAACTATGGTGTCATCTAGTAGAAAGAGAAAAAAAATAACCTACAAGTTTTTGAGAAAATCAGGAGGAGGTGAATGGTTAAATCAAAGATGAACTAGAGAGAGACTACAGAGAGATGGAGAAATAGGATTTAACATTTCAAGCACTATACAGGTAGCAATACCCAAAAATCAACTGTATTTCTATACACGAGCAATGAACATTCCAAAAATGCAATTAAGAATATAATTCTATTTAAGATAGAATCAAAAAGAAAAAAAAATACATAGGTAAAATTTGACAAAGTAGAATAAGACTTCTACACTTGAAACTATAAAACATTGTTGAAAGGAATTAAGGCATACATGAAAAGATTCCCCTAGTTCATGAATTGGTAGAGATATTATTATGAAGAAAATAATACACCTCAAGTTGATCTGCAGATTCAATGCAATCCCTATCAAAATGCCATCTGGATTTTTTTTAGGTAACTGAAAAGCTGATTCTAAAATCTATATGGAAATACAAGGGATTTGGAATAGGCCAAACATTCTTGAAAAAGAGGAACAATTTTGGAGGACTCACAATTCCGGATTTCAAAACTTCCACCAAAACTATAATAATTAAGATATTGTGGTATTTGCATAAAGACAGACATATAGATCAAAAAAATAGAATTGAGGGGTACCTGGGTGGCTCAGTTAGTTAAGCATCTGACTCAGTTTCAGCTCAGGTCATGACCTCATGGGTCATGGGATCAAGCCCCATGGAGAGCTCCATGCTAAGATTCTCCATGAAAGTTTCTCTTCCTCTACTCCTGCCCCCACTTACATACTCCCTCCCTCCCTCTATCTCTGAAATAAATAAATAAATCTTAAAAAAAATAAAAAAAGAGTAGAATTAAGAGAGTCCAGACGATCGATTTTTGACAATGGTGCCAAGATAATTCAATGGAAAAAATGGTCTTTTCAACAAATTATAAGAACTGGATATCACATGCAAAAGAATGATATTGGATCTCTAGATCACATCATACACAAAAATTACTTCACAATGGATCATAGGTTTCATTGTAAGAGCTAAAACTATAAAACTCTTAGAAGAAAACATAGGAGTAAATATTTGTGACTTGTGTTAGCAGTGGTTTCTTGAATGTGACACCAAAACATAAGTGATAAGAGAAAAATTAATAAATTGAACTCCAACAAAATTATAAACTTTTGTACTGTAAACGATACCATCAAGAAAGTAAAAAGACAACTCACTGAAAGAGAAGAAATCTTTGCAAATCAAATACTTCATAATGGGCTTTTATCCAGAATATTAGGGAAAAAAAAAACCTTACCATTCAATAATTAAATGATAACCCAATTTTTAAAAGGGCAAAGGATCTGAACACATTTTCTGAATAAGATATACAAATGCTCAATAAATACTTGAAAAGATCCATAACATCAAGCCATCAGAGGATTGTAAATCAAAACTACGAGATACAACTTCACAACCACTAGGATGGCTAGAATAAAAAAGACAAATAACATCAAGGGTTAGCAAGATTATGGAGACAGCCATGCTCATGCACTTCTAGTGGGAATATAAAATGGCCTAGTTGTTTTAGAAAACAGTTTCGTAGTCCTTCAAAATGTGAAGCATAGAGTTACCATATGATCTAGCATTTCCATCCCTAGGTATATAACCAAGAGCAATAAAAACATACATCTCACTAAAAACTTGTACATGAACCTTCACTGTTGCCTTATTCCCAATAATCCAAAAGTAGAAAGCAACTCAAATGACCAACTGATAAATGGATAAAAAATATGGTATATACATTCAATGTAACATTTTTAGCAATAAAAAAGGATAAAGTAATGATACGTGCTACAACACAGATGAACTTTGAAAATATCGTGCTCTTTGAACGTCACAAAAGACCATATTGCATGATTCCACTTATATAAAATGTCTGGTATAGGCAAAGCTATAAAGACAGAAGGTAGACAGTGATTATCTAAGACTATAGGGGTGGAAGGAATGGTGAATGATTACTTATAAGTAAAGGATTTCTTTACTTATTGTCCAGGGGACAAAAATATCCTAAAATTACATTGGAATAACAGTTGCACAACTCTATGAGTATACTGAGAAACAGTATATAAATACTCAAGCTTTGCCCTCTCCCTCTGCTGCTCCTCCTAGTTGTCTCTCTCTCTCTCTCTGTCAAATAAGTGAATAAAATCTTAAAAAAAAAAAGTGGATGGATTTTAGTGCCAATCATTAAAGGAGTCCTTGATTTGAAAAGAGTTGGCATAAATTAAGTTTTAAATATATTGAGTTTGGGGGCGCCTGGGTAGCGCAGTCGTTACGCATCTGCCTTCGGCTCAGGGCACGGTCCCGGTGATCCGGGATCAAGTCCCACATCGCGCTTCTCCGCTGGGAGCCTGCTTCTTCCTCTCCCCCTCCCCCTGCTTGTGTTCCCTCTCTCACTGGCTGTCTCTCTGTCAAATAAATAAATAAAATCTTTAAAAAAATAAATTAAATAAATACATAAATATATTGAGTTTGGGTGCGTGGGTGGTTCAGCACCTGAGTCTTGATATGGGCTCAAGTAAAAATCTAAGGATTGTGACATCGGGACCCACATCAGGCTCTGTGCTGGGGGTGGAGCCTGCTTAAGATTCTCTCTCTCCCTCTCCCTTTGCCCCTCCCCCCAGCTCACATGCACTCTCTCTATAAATACATACATAAAAATATTTTGAGTTTGGCACACAGCTGCTTCCGGTTCTAAGTGTTAACCCAGGAATGTCTGCATGTCAGCTGCAGGGGAGCTCAGAGCCAGGTAAGGCAAAAGCTCAGTTTTAGGTTAAAATCAGGAAGATGGCGGAGGAGTAGGGGACCCTTTTTCAGCCGGTCCCCTGAGTCGAGCTGGATAGGTACCAGACCAGCCTGAACATCCACGGAATCAGCCTGAGATGCAGGAAGATACATCTGGATCTCTACAAATGAACATCTCCAGCGCTGAGTATTGAGGTACGAAGTGGAGAGCCATGAAACCACGCATGGATATCAGAAGATAAACAGAAGGGGAAGGGAGCCACGGGGTTTGGGCACCAGGAAGCAGTAGCCACCTGCATGGGGGAGTTGGCGGACTCGTGGACCGGCACCCGCGAGAGAGCAGACTGAGACCGTGAGCTGGGGAGCACGCGCCACCAGACTGAGGGCCGGAGCTTCGGAGCACACGGGGGCGGCTGGTGGCTGGCGGTATTAGAAATACAAAGGACAGAGACACACCAGCCCTGGAAGTGAGGGCTGGGACGCCGGGTGTGGGGCGCATATCCCAGGACGCTGCAGGGTTGAGCAGCACCAACAGTAACAGAGTTAAAGTGGCCAGAACATCAGTGGAGAACGATCCGTGATCCCTTTGTTCTGAGACAGAGGCTGAGATTCGGCCACTGATGCTTTGACTCTCAGAAGAGGCACAGCAAACCACCAGGGAAAGCTGCCAGAGAACAAAAGCCTGGAAACACTGGCTCACAGTGAGCCCATCCCCATCCCCCCTCACAGGGGACACGGAGACTCTACCCAAACAGGGTTGCCTGAGTATCAGCGCAGCAGGCCCCTCCCCCAGAAGGCAGGCTGAAAAATCAAGAAGCCCGCATCCCTAATAAAACAAGGGCGCACGGCCTGGGTACCGGTCAATAATTTAGGCTCTGGACAACCCCGCAACCTCTCCTCATCAGAATGATGAGAAGGAGAAGTTCCCCCCAGAAAAGGAAAGACAATGAGTCTGTGGCCTCTGCCACAGAACTAATGGATATGGATATAACCAAATTATCAGAAATGGAATTCAGAGTAACAATGGTCAAGGTGATGTGCAGACTTGAAAAAAGTATTAACAAAAATGTTAATGAGAATATAGAATCTCTAAGGGCGGAAATGAGAGTGAATCTGGCAGAAATTAAAAATTCTATGAGCCAAATACAGTCAAAACTAGAGGCTCTGATGGCCAGGGTCAATGAGGCAGAAGAACGAATCGGTGAATTGGAGGATGGGTTAGTAGAAGAAAAAACTAAAATAGAATCTGGGCTCAAAAAATCCACACACAGGAATGTAGGTTACAGGAGATTACTGACTCAATGAAACGTTCCAGTGTCAGAATCATCAGCATCCCTGAGGGGATAGAGAAAAACAGAGGTCTAGAAGAGATATTTGAACAAATTGTAGCTGAAAACTTCCTTAATCTAGCAAGGGAAACAAACATTCATGTCCAAGAGGCGGAGAGGACCCCTCCCAAGCTCAACCACGACAAACCTACACCATGTCACATCATAGTGCATTTTGCAAATATTAGATCCAAGAATACAGAATTGAAAGCGACCAGGGCAAAGAAATTTCTCACGTACCAAGGCAAAGGCATCAGAATTACGTCAGACCTGTCTACACAGACCTGGAATGAGAGAAAGGGTTGGGGGTGGGCATTTTTAAAGCTCTTTCAGAGAAAAACATGCAGTCAAGGATCCTTTATCCAGCAAGGCTGTCATTCAGAATTGATGGAGAAATAAAGACCTTCCAGAATCGCCAGTCATTGACCAATTTCATAACCACGAAACCAGCCCTACAGGAGATATTAAGGGGGGTTCTATAAAAGTAAAAAGTCCCCAAGAGTGATACAGAACAGAAAGTCACAATCTATAGAAACAGAGACTTTAACTGGCAACATGGCATCATTAAAACCATATCTCTCAATAATCAGTCTCAATGTAAATGGCCTAAATGCCCCCATAAAGACACAAGGTTGCAGATTGGATAGTAAGACATGACCCATCCATTTGCTGTCTACAAGAGACTCATTTTGAACCCAAAGATACATTCAGACTGAAAGTAAAGGGATGGAATACCATCTTTCATGCCAATGGACCTCAAAAGAAAGCTGGGGTAGCAATTCTCATATCAGACAGATTGGATTTTAAACTAAAGACTATAGTTAGGGACACAGAAGGGCACTATATTATTCTTAAAGGATGTATCCAACAAGTGGATATGACAATTATAAATATATATGCCCCCAACAGGGGAGCAGCAAGATTCACAAGCCAACTCTTAACCAGATAAAGAGACATACAGATAAAAATACGTTAGTAGTAGGGGACCTCAACACTCCACTATCAGCAATAGACAGAGCCCTGGAGCAGAAAACCAACACAGAAACAAGAGCTTTGAATGCCATACTCGATGAGTTGGACCTCATAGATATATATATAACACTACACCCCAGAACCAAAAATACTCATTCTATTCAAATGCCCATGGAACATTCTCAAGAATAGACCATGTTCTGGGACACAAAACAGGTCTCAACTGGTACCAAAAGATTGAAATTATCCCCTGCATATTCTCAGACCACAACGCTCTGAAATTGGAACTCAACCACAAGGAAAAATTTGGAAGAAACTCAAACACTTGGAGACTAAGAACCATACTGCTCAGGAATGACTCGATAAACCAGGAAATCAAAAATCAAATTAAACAATTTATGGAGACCAATGAGAATGAAAATACAACAGTCCAAAACCTATGGGATACTGCAAAGGCAGTCCTAAGGGGGAAATACATAGCCATCCAAGCCTCACTCAAAAGAATAGAAAAATCTAAAATGCAGTTTTTATATTCTCACCTCAAGAAGCTGGAACAGCAACAGAGGGACAGGCCTAATCCACACACAAGGAAGCAGTTGACCAAAATTAAAGCTGAAATCAATCAAGCAGAAACCAGAAGTACAGTAGAGCAGATCAACAGGACTAGAAGCTGGTTCTTGGAGAGAATCAATAAAATTGACAGACCACTGGCAAGACTTATCCAAAAGAAAAGAGAAAGGACCCAGATTATTAAAATTATGAATGAAAAAGGAGAGGTCACGACGAGCACCATTGAAATTGGAAGGATTATTAGAAATTTTTATCAACAGCTATATGCCAATAAACTAAGCAATCTGGAAGAGATGGAATCCTTCCTGGAAACCTATAAACTACCAAGATTGAAACCGGAAGAAATTGATTCCTTAAACAGGCCAATTAATTATGAAGAAATTGAGTCAGTGATAAACAACCTTCCAAATAACAAAACTCCAGGCCCGGACGGTTTTCCTGGGGAATTCTACCAAACATTCAAAGAAGAAATAATACCTATTCTCCTAAAGCTATTTCAAAAAATAGAAACAGAAGGAAAGCTACCAAACTCATTCTATGAGGCCAATATTACCTTGATCCCCAAACCAGGCAAAGACCCCCTCAAAAAGGAGAATTACAGACCGATTTCCCTAATGAATATGGACGCCAAAATCCTCAACAAGATACTTGCTAATAGAATCCAACAGTACATTAAAAGGATTATCCATCACGATCAAGTGGGATTCATACCTGGGATGCAAGCGTGGTTCAATATTCGCAAATCAATCAGCGTGATACATCATATCAACAAGAAAAGACTCAGGAACCATATGATCCTCTCAATCGATGCCGAAAAAGCATTTGACAAAATACAGCATCCTTTCCTGATTAAAACCCTTCAGAGTGTAGGAATAGAAGGTACATTTCTCAATCTCATAAAAGCCATCTATGAAAAGCCTACTGCAAATATTATTCTCAATGGGGAAAAGCTGGAAGCCTTTCCCTTAAGATCAGGAACACGACAAGGATGCCCACTCTCGCCACTATTATTCAACATAGTACTAGAAGTCCTTGCAACAGCAATCAGACGACAAAAAGGGATCAAAGGTATTCAAATCGGCAAAGAAGAAGTCAAAATGTCTCTCTTCGCAGATGACATGATACTCTATATGGAAAACCCAAAAGAAACCCAAAAGCCCAAACTATTAGAAGTTATAGAGCAATTCAGTAATGTGGCGGGATACAAAATCAATGCTCAGAAATCAGTTGCATTTCTATACACGAATAATGAGACTGAAGAAAGAGAAATTAGGGAATCCATCCCATTTACAATAGCACCAAAAACCATACGTTACCTTGGTATTAACTTAACCAGAGACGTAAAGGACCTATATTCTAGAAACTATAAATCACTCTTGAAAGACATTGAAGAAGACACAAAAAGATGGAAAGATATTCCATGCTCATGGATCCGAAGAATTAACATAGTTAAAATGTCCATGCTACCCAGAGCATTCTACTCTTTCAATGCTCTCCCGATCAAAATACCGAGGACATTTTTCAAAGAACTGGAACAAATAGTCCTTAAATTTGTATGGAAACAGAAAAGGCCCCAAATCTCCAAGGAACTGTTGATAAGGAAAAACAAAGCTGGGGGCATCACAATGCCAGATTTCGAGCTGTACTACAAAGCTGTGATCACAAAGACAGCATGGTACTGGCACAAAACCAGGCACATAGACCAATGGAACAGAAGAGAGAGCCCAGAAATGGACCCTCGGCTCTTTGGGGAACTAATATTTGATAAAGCAGGAAAAAACATCTGGTGGGGAAAAGACAGTCTCTTCAATAAATGGTGCTGGGAAAATTGGACAGCTACATGCAAAAGAATGAAATATGACCACTATCTCACACCATACACAAAAACAAACTCCAAATGGATGAAAGACCTTGATGTGAGACAGGAATCCATCAAAATTCTAGAGGAGAACATAGGCAGCAACCTCTACGACATCGGCCAAAGCAACCTTTTTCATGATACATCCCCAAAGGCAAGAGAAACAAAAGATAAAATGAATTTATGGGACTTAATCAAGATTAAAAGTTTCTGCACAGCCAAGAAAACAGTCAGAAAACTAAGAGGGAGCCCACGGAATGGGAGAAGATATTTGCAAATGACACTACAGATAAAGGACTGGCATCCAAGATCTACAAAGAACTTCTCAAACTCAATACACGAGAAACAAATAAACAAATCAAAAAATGGGCAGAAGATATGAACAGACACTTTTCCAATGAAGACATACAAATGGCTAACAGACACATGAAAAAATGTTCAAAATCATTAGCCATCAAGGGAATTCAAATCAAAACCACACTGAGATACCAACTTACACCAGTTAGAATGGCAAAAATAGACAAGGCAAGAAACAACAATTGTTGGAGAGGATGTGGAGAAAGGGGATCCCTCCTACATTGTTGGTGGGAATGCAAGTTGGTACAGCCACTCTGGAAAACAGTGTGGAGGTCCCTTAAAAAGTTGAAAATTGAGCTACCCTATGACCCAGCCATTGCACTACTGGGTATTTACCCCAAAGATACAGACGTAGTGAAGAGAAGGGCCATATGCACCCCAATGTTCATAGCAGCATTGTCCACAATAGCCAAATCGTGGAAGGAACCGAGATGCCCTTCAACAGATGACTGGATTAAGAAGTTGTGGTCCATATATACAATGGAATATTACTCAGCTATCAGAAAGAACGAGTTCTCAACATTTGCTGCAACATGGATGGCACTGGAGGAGATAATGCTAAGTGACATAAGTCAAGCAGAGAAAGACAATTATCATATGATTTCTCTCATCTACGGAACCTAAGAACTGGGAAGATCGGTAGGGAAAGAAAGGGATAAAGAAAGGGGGGGTGATCAGAAGGGGAAATGAAGCATGAGAGACTATGGACTATGAGAAACAAACTGGGGGCCTCAGAGGGGCGGGGGGTGGGGGAATGGGATATACTGGTGATGGGTAGTAAAGACGGCACGTATTGCATGGTGCACTGGGTGTTATACGCAACTAATGAATCATCGAACTTTACATCGGAAACCGGGGATGTAGTGTATGGTGACTAACATAATATAATAAAAAAACATTAAAAACATATTTTGAGTTTGAACACATGAGATAACAAATTTTGGCAAGAATGAAAAGAAAAGGGAACCCTTGTGCACTGCTGATGAGAATGTAAATTGGTGCAGCCACTGTGGAAAACAGTATGGAGGTTTCTCAAAAAAATAGAACTCCCATATCATCCAGCAATTCCACTTCTGACTATACATGTGAAAGAAACTAAATCAGTATCTCAAAAAGATATCTGCATCTCCATGTTCATTGCAGAATTTTTCTCAATAGCCAAGACATGGAAACAACCTAAGTGTCCATCCACTGATGAATGGATAAAGAAGATGTGATATGTACATACAAAGGCATATCATTCAACCCTAAGTATAAAGGAAATTCTGCCATTTGTGACAACATGAATCAAACTTCAAGGTATTATGATAAGTGAGGTAAGTCAGACAACGAAAGATAAGTATGTATGATCTCACTTACATGTGGAATCTAAAAAAGCCTGACACATAGAGACAGAGTAGTTGGTTGCTTGTGGGGAAGATGGAGTTGCGAGAAATGGGTGAAGGTGGTTAAAAGGTACCAACTTCCAGTTGTAAGATAAACAAGTTCTGGGATCTAATGCACAGCATAGTGACTATGCTTAACAATACTGTATTACATCCTGGAAAGTTGCTAAGAGAGTAAATCTTCAAAGTTCTCACCACACACACACACACACAGCAACTATATGAGGTGACAAATGTGTGAACTAATCCTATTGCAGCAATCATTTCACAGTATATACATGCATCAAATTATCACAATGTACACCTTAAATGTACACAATGTTATGTCAATTATATCTCAATAAATCTCAAAAAAAAAATTCTAAGCTTATTGGCTGAAAAGAGGAGCATAACCAGAAATGGAAAATGACCTGTTCTGCACATTCTTCACTAAAAAGGAGAAAAAGAAAAAAAAAACCAATTGATTGAATTTACAGTGTTAGATAAATAAGAAAATTTTCTAAAAATTTAAGAAGTTCAAAAAATAGAATGATTTGCCTCATATGTATTCAGTTGTAGTTGAATACTTTTTAATCACATGGCAATTTTAAATAAAACAAATTATACTATGAAATATTTTATACACAATTTTCCTTTGTAAACTTTGTCTACCACCCAATCTTGTAAATTGACTTAAATTTGAGAAGTATCCAATTTATATGATAAAATTAGATACGAAATGATAACAGTATGAATATCTATAACACAGCCAAGACATTTGGGAAACAGATCACTTTCAGTTAAGATTTCTTTATAATTACACTTTTAAAAGCTCCTGATGATTATCTGACTTGTCTGCCATCTAAAAGTAAATGCTACTGCTTATAAAACCAGAGATAGGTCAATCAATGGCAATGTTGCCACTGTCCAATCATCCACTAGCCATTACATGTCATCAACTCAAATTTACTTTTTGATGGGCTATAGAATGTCAAAGCAAAGGAAAAGGACATTTTAAAGGTTAGTGTTATATCATGCCAAAGGACACATTGGCAGACTCTTTTTATTTGAAAAATATAACCAGAGGTTATGGCAATTCTATTGTTTCTTTTGCCATTTATTCTACATTGTTATTTGATCCGATTAGTAAAGAAAAAAAAAAAGGAAGTAGGTCATGTCTATTGTCATTTTGCTCTACAGATAAGTCATAGTGGAAAAAAAATTAGATGTAGCATATCACCATAGCACCTAGAACAAGAAATAATCCTGCAATTTCTACATTTTCTTGATAAATCTTGTTAGTAAAATTCTGGTATGATAGCACAGCAAAGTTGAATTCATATAAACTGGTAATGTTCCTTAAAATACCTATTTAGGGTGCTAAAGATCAAATGTTGTTTTATTTATTTGTTCATGTGTCATGTGCATGAGAGTTTATTGAGAAATGTATTTTGAAAGTACTATGTGCCAAAAATTTTACCAGACACAATATAAAAGTATCCATCTTTAAAAAGTTTACAATTTCATTAGTAAATTAAGTGATGAGAAATTTCTGATTAGTTCTCCCACCTTTTATCTTCTGTCATTAGTTGATATCATTTCCTGTTACTAACAGCAGGAGTAACACCAAAGAGAAGGTTTCTTGAATTAAGTCCTAGCATTGTTCAATTGACAGCTTCAGGAGGAACAAAGGATGCTACTGTTTACCCCTAGGATAAACAAAACAAAATGACCTCCTGATCACACACCCTGAAGACAGCAGTTAGGAGTTTTTCTGCCGTAAGGAGCAAAACACATCAACCCAAACCGACTTAAACTATAAGACATGTTGGAATCCACAAGAAGTGGGATGAGCTCCAGAGACAGACCTCTGGTCTCTCTTTCTCTAACACTCTCTAGGTCTACTTTCTTCCAAGAGCTAGCTGAGAAACAGCTGGTAACAAGATTGATGGGGTGCATAGTTCAAGTATCATAATCAAACATACCAAGTCCAGAAAAAAAAATAGCAGCTATTGTTGCACCTCTTTCCTAACAATGAAAGAACCTTCTCTCTGGGTTAGGTGTCCACTCTTATACCAATCACTGGCAAGGAGAATGAGATTACCATAACTAGCTTAAAGTCTAAGGCAATTTATACAGCTTAAGATCTAAAACTGAAATTAAGAATGAGGTCACCTTTGTCATGAAAAAAGTGGAAATTTTTTTTAGAAATCAGGTTCTGATGGGAAGAAAGGAGAGTTGGGTGAGAACTAATAATATACACTACATTATACTTGTTATGATAGAAACATTATCATAATTTAATAAATAATAGTTTATATTAATTAATTAGATTCTATGTATATAAATATATAGGTAAAAAGGTATATAGTTTGTCTTTGTCCAAGATCACAGAAATATCTGACCTCTAAGCTTTGTATTTCTTCCTGGGAAGTCATGCTATCATCTTCCAGGTGCTGAGAAGCAAGAGCATTTCCTGTGGAAAGAAGGTGTAGGACGCAGGTAATTTCCAGAATACTGAAGCTGTGCTAAGGAGAGGAGAGACTCTGTTCCAAAATCTGACAACATCCTGGAGAGGCAGGAGATGCTCAAAGGAAGATGGTGAATTCGTATAACTAGAAAGACAGAATCTGGGGAAGCCAGACTCTCAGCATCAGCAAAGATGCCCAGATCCATGGCACAGGGACAGCGTGTGGCCACACTGCAGAGGGCTGGCAGTAGACAATGGGCATCTCAGCGGCAACTAGCAAGTGCCTAAGATGAAAGACGCTTGCCCAACTGTGGTATTCAATTTAAGATACCCTGACTTCGTCCACACTAGGTGTATGAGGTGCAGGTTGAGAGAACTTTGATATGAATGAAATTAAGTATTTCAATAGAGCAGTGGATTGAAGTACTCATTATTAAATAAAAATTAATTTAAAGAAAATAAAGAAATGTGATGGCTGCAACATGACCACATTGGCTTACTAGGATTTGCATTCAAAGCATGGGTTTTATTGGTTTCTATTTTTAGATGTAGAGGCCGGAAAATTTAAGAAGCTTTTGTATTTATGCAACTAGGAAGTGCTTTTCACACTCAGGTCTCTCTGAATCCAAATCCAGATTCCTTATCCCCTTGTTCCACTGCTTAAAATCAAACTGCATTTCTTCTCTAAGTTATTATCACAAGGCTAAAAACAAACTCATAATTGAAGCCCTGAGAAAAATTGAATTACAGAAATAAAACTGCTAAATAATAATTGGGGCAGGTTCTTATATCCTGATGAAGACATTTCTTGTAATGATACAAGAGGTAAATTATTGATATAGTTCTTTCCCAGTCTGAATACTTACTGTAATATCAACTGATTTTTTAAAAAAATACTATTGTATTGTGCATACATACCTTTGAATATTTAGTCCACGTTTTTTGTGTGGTTCAAATTTTCCTCTATTATTTTTATACCTTTACTTTAGAATTACTGAATAATCTCTTTTTTAAAATTTTTTGTAACACACAATGTTACATTAGTTTCAGGTATACAACATGGTGATTCAACAACTACACACTATGCTATGCTCACCACAAGTGTAGCTACCATCTGTCACCATGCAATGCTAGTATAAGACCACTGACTCTATTCCCTATGCTGTATCTTTTATTCTCATGACTTATTAATTCCATACCTAGAAGCTTGATTGAATAATCTCTCAATTGTGATGTTTGTGTAATCCAATATATTTTTAAAAGAATATTTTATTAAAGAAAGATTTATGTTATTTTTAAGTCATAAAAAATAAATTGGTCTCCATGAAATGTAACAATATGTCTTATTGTTTGTTCTAGTGGTGAAAAATATACAGCTTAGCTGATTGAAAACCTTCTCTTATTGATCAAATTTCATGTACAAAACCCACCAAGATACCAAAGATAATAATATAAATCTCCACAGAATTTTTTAAAAATTAAACAGATAATTAAAAAATATATTATTTGGTCAATTCTGATAATAAATGTGTCCTCTAATTATTGACCTTGGATCCAAATTAGAAGAGATAATTTAGAAATTTATAGCTTTCAGAGACTAGAAAATATCTGTACACAAATGCTGTGCCGAGCCAGGTTAGAGCCTGATGCAAAAATAAAAATCAATAATACTGATCCTGTCTTTATTTAAAATTTGATATATTGTTCATTTTTGGTTTTGTATGAATTTTATTTTTAAAATATTGCATTAAAACATTTATTTTGATTAGTGAGATTTTTTTTTTGGTGTGTCCTTAAATTTTACACCTGAAACTTTGTTCTCCTCACCCTAGCCTTGGTCCTCACCACAACTACACTGTACAAATTCTAGAATGTTGATTGCAATGCCTAGAGAAACCATGTGAGGAGATAAATATCTCTTTGGCCATAAAAGTCTATAGCATGATAGGACTATGCAAAA
Source organism: Ursus maritimus (assembly GCF_017311325.1). Lineage (NCBI taxonomy): Eukaryota > Metazoa > Chordata > Mammalia > Carnivora > Ursidae > Ursus > Ursus maritimus. The sequence continues at coordinate 59,147,050 of NW_024424452.1, forward strand.
CCTGAGCTAGTATAATAAATTACATATAACATGTCATTCATTTTTTGACTAAAGTCTCATTCCCCTATCTCCCTCCCTCACACACATACAAAGAAATATACAAACTTATTAACTTATTTTTAGAGTTAGCACCAAGATAAGAAGAAACTTGAAATGTTTTGACATATTTTTAAGCTTTTCTATTATTATCCATCTAGGATTTAGAGATTCTCTCAATAATAGTTAACTGAACTAGTGATTGCAACGTCTGAATATTCATTACTTTTATTTTAATAATTCATTAAAAGTCCAATTAGCATCTGTATTTGGGATTTTTTAGTTAGATGACAGCTGTAAAGTATACCACATGGAATTTTTAGCCTTTTTTTCCATTTCTATACCTTTTGTTTTATGATAATGCAAATGGCTCACCAAATCGCAAGTCTGAAGGATGGGATTTGGGAATTTATACCATTCAGTTATATCTTCAGTAGTTACCAGGAATCAAGGAGTGAGACTTTGTGAAATAGAACATAATGAAAGTCATACCAGGATAATCATGCCAGTCTTCATGTAAAACTACATTCTGAGTGTATTTAATCACAAACAATAATACTATACATTTTATAGCACACTATGATTCACAGATTACAGTCATTTTTTTCACCCAAGGTAAATAACAACTTTAGAAGTTAAGTTGTGGGTAAATAATACTATTTTACTCATAAGGAAGCTGGCAGGAAGCCTCCTGAAGGTCATATGAGAGACACATTGTATTATGTTCTCTACGAAATGTGAATCAACATTTTTATTAGATGCATGTAATGCCAAATTTACAGACTTAGGGCATGCAGTAGGTTCAATTTCCTAATCCAATAGAACAGCCTAGCATTCAGTAAACTAGAGAGATATTCAAAATGTGAGGGTTGAGATACTTTGAAACGACCACCCAATATGCTTGTCTCTGTATTTCCTCAGCTCTAAAACTAAAGGCAAAATTACAGCATAAAAATGTCTCTGGCTAGGGGCGCCTGGGTGGCACAGCGGTTAAACGTCTGCCTTCGGCTCAGGGCGTGATCCCGGCGTTATGGGATCGAGCCCCACATCAGGCTCCTCTGCTATGAGCCTGCTTCTTCCTCTCCCACTCCCCCTGCTTGTGTTCTCTCTCACTGGCTGTCTCTATCTCTGTCAAATAAATAAATAAGTTCTTAAAAAAAAATGTCTCTGGCTAAATAAAAATTTCCCATGGAATGAAGAAGGAAAGCCCTCACCCAGTCTTCTAGCATTAATACAAGTTGGTTCATGTAGTTATCTACTTTCTCCTTGAAACTTTGAGACAGAGACCCTGAATAGCTGAGATAGAAAGACCAGAGACTTCCAATAGCATGGGGGAGAGGACAGAGGTAACTTCTCTAGGCCTGTCCAGGATGAAGCTATTTTGTCCAAGAGAGGGAATTGACAAGGTGGCAGCAGGAAAAAAAAAAAAAAGGTATCATCCGCAAATTTTGCAATTTTGTCAAGGACTAATGTTGTTCATATACTCTGGACAATTAAACCTTCTAAGATATTATTATATTAACTTAAAATATTATTTTTATTCTTTCTAAATTTTTTTATGTCTACAAAAGCACGTACCCTTCCGTTGTACCCCCAAGAAAGACACACTGCTGCTTCTCTTTTAAAAATTTATTTCATCATAATCTGTACTAGATTTAATCTTATGTTGGAGGATCATGTTCTTACATAAATTACACATTATTCTCAGCCATGAAAGTTTGAAACGTAAGATTCCTCTATGCTTTTCCTTTTTCTTGCTCACAAATAATATGCTAAATCCTCTTCTTAGTAAAGTCTGTGCATTTTATTTTTTTATTTACTAATTACCTCATTCCCAAACCCACTACCTTAATTCGATTTCCCATAGGCTCTTGTAATGGGCATCTTTGCTTGCTTTCCACCATGTCTAGCCCATCTCTGATCCATTTTATATTATACAAGCTGCCATGTTTTCTTTATGAAACACAATTTTACTCATATCATATTCCCATTCAAAAACCTTGAGCAATTTCTCATTGCCCAAAGAAAAATGTACAGTTGCATGCTTGTATTTGCAGAGCTTTACAATTGGGCATCCTGACTTTCTCATCATGTTTCCCATTGTTTTCCCATTCACTATGCTCATACTAAACAGAATGATTTCTCTACATTTAAAAAAATCTTATACATTTGCTCATAGGATTCAATACTTCTGGAATTTTTCTTGTGACCTTCTTTTATGAGTTAATTACTACTCGATGTTTTCAGACCAATCTCAAACAAATGTCATCTCTTGCTTCCCCTGATACCATGAGATCTTTCCTTAGAACTTCCACGGTGTCTTGCTTATTGAATATGTCACTTTCAGCCTTATATCATGGTCATTTATACATTTCTTATTCCTCCTACAGAGTTAGAAAATTCTTGAAGAGAGTAATTTTGCTGATTCACTATTAAATATTCCATAGCGCCCGGAATGAAATCATGTACTAGATGTAAATCAAATGGAACTTGGTTAAACTTCTAAAATAATCACCTGTTCCATCATAAATGAGTTAATACAATCAAAGTGATTTCTTTGCAAATCCTCATAACAACAAACAACTTATATATGCTTTCTTGCATTCATCCATTTGTTAACTCTGCATGTTCTGAGAACAGAGTACTGAACAAAACAGTTGTTGGCCTCTAGAAAGAAAGGCAGAAGGAAAAAGAGGAAGGAAAAATAAGTCCCATAAGTTGTTACTTATATCATGATAGTGAAAGAAATGAAATCAAATTCTGCCAAAAAGCAAGGTATTTATCTCCCCAGATACTGTTCACAAACACAAGATAGCATCTAGTCTATGAAACATTTTAAATCAAGACATACACAATATTTTATTTTTAAAATAGAATTATCATAATATTCTAATACAATACATAAGCAAAGATGTTTTTCTTCATCTTTATCACCCCATGTGAGATTAAGATAATCCCAGGATTTGGAAGCAAAGAACAAAAGGAAAACCCATAGCAGAATGGTCAGGGAAGGCTATTGAGGCTGAATAATAAGGAAAAGTCAGGCAGTTAAAACCATGGTAGAAAAAATGTTTACAGTCTGAAGGAACAGCATCTGAAAAATCTGGAGAGAGAAAGAAATGTAGTGAATTTTTGGAAATAAAGTATTTCCATATGACCATACCTTAGGGTGCAAAGAAGAGAATGACAGGATGTGACGTTATACCAGGGCATAGAATTAGCAGACCTTGGTGTTTGGATAAGGGAGGAAAGAAAAGTAAACTACATATCAGGGGAGTGGGAGCTGGTGTCTTTCTTCATACAAACACACGTGCAGTTTACTTTTCTGTACTCTTCATGGCTTCTCTCCAATTAAATATAATAAAAATATTAGCATTCTTTCTTCCCAGACAAAAAGTAAAATGACTTCAAGTCCCCTTCCTGTTACTCATACTAACCTATTACTACATTTTTCAAAAATGCATGTATGCAAAAATAGTATGTCATTTTTCATGTGTTGTATTTTGATACATTTTCATTGTTCTCATATTAATTATACTCAATAACACTTGGGAACAGCAGCAACATCAAGAAGTTTGGTATGTAGATTTTCTTAGAATACCAGAGTGGTTTGGTATATTGTTTAAATTCCTTCTTCTTCCAAAAAGGTATCTAAGAGGTCCCACAAGATATATTTCAGTGCTGAGCCCTCAGTTGTCTTTCAACGAGTGGTGCTTCACTAATTTAGGGGGAAGATAGAAACTAAAGATGAATCGGAAGATGGAAAATTATCAAGAATGTGGGTACCTGTGGCACTTCATAAATCATCTGAAATAATTTGCAATGAAATATTAGTTTTATATAATGCATTAACTAGTTGATACACTAGGCTACTCTAATAAAGACATTTCAAAATTCAATGGCATGACCAACTATGAGGTTCCCTTATCTCTCATGTATCAGTCCAGAAATGGGCAGTTCAAATTCTATTCAGAATCCTTTTCCACATCATCCAGAGATCCTGATAGCTTTTCTCTTGTTCCTCGGCCTTGTCATATTTACAATCCATCCAGTAAGAATAAAAGGGAGAAATTGGAGAACAGGAAATGTTCTCATAAAATTGTGATCTAATATTCATACTCATTAATTCCATTTATATACTTTTGACTTATTTCCACTCACGTGGCTGCACCTAGCTGCAAAGAGAGCTGGGAATGTGCTTAGCTAAATCTCCAGGATTGCATTAATAAAGAGAAGGAAAGGTATTGTGAGGCAGTTTGAAGACCCTGGCACACAAATTGACATCTCAAAAAAATAAAAAACTAAACTATAGGAAGATACAGCAAAGCTCTTTAGATGGTAAACATAAATACATTGGGAATTTGAGAGAAAAACAATCCGAATAATAGTTATATGATGATGGACTCCAAAGCTATTGATTTTTACTGAGAAAAAAGAAGTAGAAGTCACTGTAGCATGCTCTCTGAATATATCAATGCAGTATGGTTTTCTGGCTAAAAAGACTTAGAATACCATGAGCAATGAGAAATGGAATTTAATTTTGCCCTTAAAAGAAAACATCTTAAACTGAACAACTGAAATACCAGAAAAAGTGATGTACCTGAAAATCTTGAAAGGGAGATAAATAGAAAAGATAAAAGAAGTACTTTGCATGAGGAACAGAAAATTGATAGTACTTGTTATTCCAAAACTGAAAAAAAATTACATTCTATAATAATGTCTACATAGTAACGGATGATAGGCTTGTAACAGACTATATTAAAGGAAAATTAAGGATTTGGAGGGGAACTACTGTTAGCATTTTTTGCGACTATCATGGGTGACTTTCCTCAGAAAGAATACTTTCAAAATTTTTCCCTTAGTACCTGTGTCAGAGACAAATACTGGATTTCATGAACCAAAACTCTGACTTTATTTTTTAAAGATATTGCTAAAGATTGTGTGTAAATCACAGTCCCCTCAAGTAATCACCTGTATCATTAATTCAGTTATAGTCAGTGTTTTGCAGACAAAATGAGTGTAATCTAAAGAATGTAATTAGAAACTCAAATCTTAGTTTTTTTCTCATTTTTTCTTAATATACTAAACTCCTAGTGTTCTATTAGAAATATACTATCTCTATACAAGTTAAGAAATGATATTGACGGGGCGCCTGGGTGGCACAGCAGTTAATCGTCTGCCTTCGGCTCAGGGTGTGATCCCGGCGTTACAGGATCGAGTCCCACATCAGGCTCTTCCACTATGAGCCTGCTTCTTCCTCTCCCACTCTCCCTGCTTGTGTTCCCTCTCTCGCTGGCTGTCTCTCTCTGTCGAATAAATAAATAAAATCTTAAAAAAAAAAGAAATGATATTGACACAAGCAAATTAATACTATCTCAAAATTTCTAAGAACCTATCCCTTAAATGAAAACTGAAAAGTGTATATAGGTATTAATCATAACGCATTTCAATTGAAGTAATGAAGTCTTCCAGTGAAATTCAAGGACAAAAGTTTCACATCTTGAAATTGTACCTTTGCTGTTGTCATTAAGAGATGTTCAACCTCCTTAAAACAAAATATAGGATCATCATCATTTTGAAACTATGGTAATTTATCTGCCTCACTTTCCATGCATGTAATGCTCAGTCCCATTTGCCTAGGAGTTAGAGGCTTCCTCTGAGACGTTCTTAAACTTACTATCCCTTGTGACAGTGGCATGCATTTCAGATAGCTATGAGAGATTGGGAGAAAAACGCAGAAGTGTAGAACAGTTCTCTATCAACAAATCTAAGGATTTTGTATTAATGTCCTTATCTCCCCAATGATCCTATACTATTATCTTTGACCTCTTAATTATTCTTTTCTAATAAACTAATCATAATTTGTTCAAAATGATAAGGTTGGTAAAGCAAAATACTAGCCATTTTGAGCACTTACAAAGTACAGGTGGAGTGTTGAAAACTTTGCATGTGTTATAGAGCTTTTCAATGTCACTAAACCTGGCCAAGGTACATATATTAGTGCTCTTCTCTGACAATTGAGGTTAAGCAAAGCTCAGCTTGCCCAACTTCATATAGGAATTAAAGCGGTAGAGCTGTAATTCTCCAAAAAGAATTATGAATAAACTGTAATGAGTCCATGCAAGTGAAAGTAAAACAGAAAAGAGAGCTATATAAATTCAAACTTTATTTTTAAATTTATACCATTTCTCGCTAGGTATCTTACATTCTGCCTCTCCAGACTGAGCTCTTGAGGAACGGACCGGAGTGTTTTGTGTGAAATTTTTGTTATTGTTTTATAGCAGCAACAATTAGAATATTCAACAAAACGGGGCGCCTGGGTGGCACAGCGGTTAAGCGTCTGCCTTCGGCTCAGGGCGTGATCCCGGAGTTATGGGATCGAGCCCCACATCAGGCTCCTCTGCTATGAGCCTGCTTCTTCCTCTCCCACTCCCCCTGCTTGTGTTCCTCTCTTGCTGGCTGTCTCTGTCTCTGTCAAATAAATAAATAAAATCTTTAAAAAAAAAAAGAATATTCAACAAAACATAGAAGACACTTGTTAATGTATCTTAAATTGCTGATATTTGAATGTGCTGGAACGTATAGCATTGCTTTGGAACCATCAGGGGCCATACAAATCTTCTGCCCTAATCCCCTGCTTTTCGAATGGGTAAACCAAGGCTCAGAAAGGCTGTGCTCTTCCACATCACTCAGACAGAAGTGGCGGAATGAGGATCTTAACCTAGGTCTTCTAAGTCTAGTGAAATTCCCACTACGTTAGCCTCTCCTACATAAAAATAGTGCTTTCAAACTGCATATCACTTTATAGTTTCTGCCTTCACTAGCTTTAAGAGTGTCTCTTCAATTTGCTCTCTCGACTGCCTTTTGCCAGAGAGAAGCTCACCAACTCAAATTTCGGAGAGCTCCAAGAAGCATATTTTCTATGACAGGGTCTTGACCATTAAATTACCTTCACTTTTCTTCTGACAAAATTCAAGTTTATTAAGTTTCAAGATGTTGCCCAAGGACTATGGCTAAATATAAGAGAAAGATTTATGCTTATAAACAGTTATTTTTCCTTTATTGTGTAAGAAACCTCAAGAGAAACATCACATAAACCTAGAGAACAAGAAAATGAAATTTTAAATAAAGTATGAGTTTCTCTAATAATCTTCCTTCCATTTTTCAAACGTGTGTGTGTGTATGTAGTATTCATAAAGTGTATATATAAATGTAAATTATATCTATATAGTTGCATATACAAACAAATATATACATGTAATTTATACTGCATATACATATCTACACCCCTTTCTTATATTTATGTCATTTAGCAACACAAACAAAATCTAACTCTTTGTAATTTTGTGTCCAGTTTTGTTTTTTTTATTTATTTTATTTTATTTTATTTTATTTTATTTTTTTGATTTTTTATTATATTATGTTAGTCACCATACAGCTCTTTGTAATTTTGTGTCCAGTTTTGTTTTTTTTATTTATTTTATTTTATTTTATTTTATTTTTTTGATTTTTTATTATATTATGTTAGTCACCATACAGTACATCCCCGGTTTCCGATGTAAGGCTCGATGATTCATTAGTTGTGTATAACACCCAGTGCACCATGCAATGTGTGCCCTCCTTACTACCCATCACCAGCCTATCCCATTCCCCCAC